>NW_027203381.1:104623519-105186019 GCF_024711535.1 Dipodomys merriami | reverse complement strand
TGGTATTTTCACAATAAAAATAAAATAAAATACATAATAAAATAAATAAATGAGCTAAGGATTTAAAGAGAGAGTTCTCTAAAGAACAAATATGAATGGCCAATAGACACATGATGAAATGTTCAACTTCACTGGTCATAAAAGAAATGCAATCAAAACCACATTGAAACTCCACCTCACCCCACTAAAAATGGCCCGAGAAAACTAATAACAAGTGTTGGTGGGGATGTGGCCAAAAGGGAATGCTACTACACTGTTGGTGGGAATGTAAATTTGTTCAACCATTCTGAAAAACACTATGGAGGTTCCTCAAAAGACTAAACAATAGAGTTCCCTTATAATAGAACTCCCTTATGACCCACTCAGTAATCCCACTACTGGGCATTTACTCAAATGACCACAAACAAGTTCACACTAAAGCTACCAGCACAACCATGTTCACTGTGGTATTATTTACCATAGCTAAGATATGGAATCAACACAGAGGCCCCTCAGTAGATAAATGGATCAAGAAAATGTGGCCTATATACACAATAGAATTCTATGCTTCCATCAGAAAACTTGCATTGCCCTGTTCATAAGGAAATGGAAAGACTTGGGAAAATATGTTAAGTGAAGTAAAATATGAAGGCTATATTAAGACTAGATATTATTATCTCCAGTCAAGCTCAATGGCCTACAGAAATGATAGTAAATCACTTCTTTTGTGCCGATTCATTTCTCACAGTAGAAATAGATCAATATGAGTAATTTCACTAATGTCTTCCTCTATTCATTCATTTCTTCTTCTCCAGTTTGTTAGAAAGTTATAGAATCATTGAATTCACAAGAGCATAAATTCTCTGTTCCTCCATGACACAGGATTGAAAGGGCAGGTAGTCTCAAAGGAGCATGGAAACCTTGTGAATCTCAGGTACTGTACGAAGTAAGGCTAACTTGCTACCTTAAATTTGGAGTTAGATTGATCAGTAAAGTTGGTATTATTTTGGTCACTCCAACCTGATTTTTATGGTATCTCTCACTTGTTTCAAATTCCAATGGGAAAGAGGCATTACTTACAGTCACCACTAGTGCCAACAGAATGAATAAATATGCCAGAGTAATTTCTATAGTACAGGATGGTTTTCAGTACAGATTTACCAGAAGACTTTTTCAATTTTTTAATTCTCCAGCTGCCCTATGTGGTGATGACTATGTATTGGAACATCATTAGTTCTTGTACCTGTTTAATTAGTTAAACTAGCAGTTACCAGGAGAACAGGTTAGCAGTAATATTGTAACAGATTAAGAAGAGAAAAATAGATGATTTATTGATATTTACATGAATGATAAATTGAGGGGAAGTAGTAGAAAATTCAGCAGTTATAATGGCAGATGGAAGTCTACTTTAGTAAGACCTATTCACCTAGTATAATCTTGGTGTTAGCTTTTGTTAGTAAGAGTTGTCCTTCCTTCCTGGTACAGCCCATAGGAAGAGATATTTTTTCTTCACAGGTAGTTGATGCCCTGCTTTTATACAAGTAAAAGGAAAACTCTACCTATATTTGTAGATGTTCAGATGTCTTCAGTCCAAAATAGTCCTTAAGCCAAAGTGACATGTTTATAGGTGACATATTATTATCTCCTTCACCTTTAAATAGGGAAACTGTATCAGATTTACCAAGAACTCAATATAATGAGTCATAAAAAGCTGTAGAATGAGACAGAACAGTCTGTCAGAATGATATGGAAGGTAAAGGTAGATACAGAAAAGGAAGTAGAGCTAAAAAGATTTGGATCATGAAAATGACTCAACCTATCATGAGTTTTAAAGATGAAAGAATAAGTCAAAGAATTTGACAGTTTCTAAAAGCAAAAGACAGCATTTGGACATCACACATGGAAATGGGAGCCCTCAGTTCTGTGTTTATAAGGAAAAATATTCTGTCAACTTTCTAAATAAGCTTAAAAGTAGCTTTATGGCCAGGACTTCCAGAAAAGAAATCAGTACTGCTAACATCATGGTTTTGACCTCATTGAATGTGAGAAATAATTATTGATGGTTCATTTCCAAAGCTTGGTATCGGACCCCAGTGTGGAAAACTATGAAGAACTTGCTCAACAACTTGGGTAAATGTCAACCCAAAGTCCATGCACCTGGGAAGTCTCCCTCAGTCTAATAGGATGTTGGGGAGAGACCAACTGACAAAGGAAAGCAAAGTATCATTGTAAAGAAATATAAACTTAAACTGGGAAAGAAACAGAATAACAAAACATTGAAATGTAGGTGATAGTCTAGAGAGATTGTACACTCCATAGTACTCAGCCAATGCAAAACTGGGAGATGGGTTATGCATCAGGGGATACTTTTTTCTTGCAGCAAACTCCGAGGGAGAGGGGAGAGGAAAGGGAAGCATACCTGCCTACCAGAGGCTTTATATTCCAAGTCTGCATTAAATTCTTGCTTTAGTTGTACTTCTTGTCTCTGAGTCCATTCTTTAAGCTTGGATGGGTGAGTCTGTTTCTCACAATGAACACAGAACAGAAAGACAGCTGAGCTAGATCGGCCTGGAATTCTTTCCTACCAAAGTGATAGATAATAAATTAGTGTTTTCTTTTTAAGCTGCAGTCTTCAGTAATTTCAAGTGGCAGAGATAGAATATTCATAAAGAATTTATTAACTAGAATTATAGTCAATTATAAGCAAGTTGTCTAAGGAACAGTTAACAAGACAAATATGGAAATCCCTAAGAAAAGTCAAGAAGGATAGCCCCAAATCTAGGCTTTTCATTTTTACCAATGATAGTGGCTGTTCTTCATCTTTGTAAGATGTCAGAATATTTATTAGGAGTCTTGAAATTATTATAGAAATTTGATACGAATATAACCATTGGCAGCAGAATTCTAACAAAATGATACCTCTGTCCTCTGGTAAACATATGCTGAACAATCTCTCCTCTTAAACAAATGGCAAATGTGATGTGATAGTTGCTCTCTGGTGTTGCAGCATATAAAAGAAATCATAGTAAACTACAGTAGATGTTCCTGTTGGTAGATGTAATTAAGCTTACTTTGAAAAGCAAGCTGCCATGTTTTGAGAGTATCATGTGACTAGAATCAGCAAGAGGCCTCTAAGAGCTAGGAATAATGCCTGGCAGATAGCCAGCAAGAGCTTAGGGAGCTAAGTTCTACCACTACAAGGAATAATTACTCCAACAAGCTCAATATCTACACAGAGACTTCAAAAGAACCCAAACCCAGTCTACACTTCGAGTCTGTTGAGACCATGAAGAAAGAGCTCATCTGTCCAGTGCTCAAAATTCTTAACTTAGTGGTCCGTGAAAACAAGTAGTTACATTTAAAGCATAGTTTGTAATGGTAATACAAAGCGAATATAGATTTGATTAATTAAACCAAGTCTGTCATTTTATACTTGATGCTATCGAGAACAATCCCGCCCATAGATACAAATGTATAACCACAAGCGAGTTGAAGAGATCCAACTGAAAGTCGGGTTTTAGTTTTGTGCTTCTTTTCAGTTACATACCCGTTAGGTTTTCCATGGAGTACTTGAAACTATTCTATGATTTCTTTTATTGAAGTAATTTCTACATTAGGATAACACATACATAGGTAAATGCATATTGCAAATTGAAGGCTTCCATCAAAAAAATTATACATTAAATCCTTAGTCCCCAGTTCAATGTTGCTAAGACATTGGACTCTTGGGAAGCAATGAGATCAGGAGAATAGATCCCATCTGCATGATTTTAGTGCTGCCATAAAACATGCATCAGAGAGCTCTTAGCTATCTTTCTACCATTTGGGGATACAATAAGTTGTCCTCGGTTTGGAACTCTGAAGAGAGGCTTCATCAGAACATGGTAATGCACTGATCTTAGAATTCTTTTGTCCAAAATGGAAGCAATAAATTTCAATCATTTGTAAATGATCCAGTCTAGGATAGTTCAATATAGCATACTGAATATTGCCATTTCCTGTTAGCAAACCTCCTATCAAAAGTAAGTGCATTTCTCCTCAAGGAAATTTAAGTTATTGAATATGTGTAACTAGACTGATAGTCTTAATGAACTATAACTTGCCACATAGAACTTTAAAACTCATCATGCTTAAACAGTGTAGGGTCAAAGCAACTCTAGTGGAAAGACTAGACTTTATGTGTTTTCTATGAACAAGATGTTTATGTGGAAAGATACGAGACTATTTTCCTTATTTAAAAAAGGGGAATCCCAACAAATGAAGCACCAGGAAATGGGTTCTTGCAAAGAGGATGGGGTGGAGCCAAGGGGAAGGGGGTAGAAGAATGAAAGAAGAAGGAGGGAGAAAGCAGACAAGAACTCAGAATTGAGAAATATAAAAGAAAGGGTGGGGCTAAAGGGGGTGAGGATATTGAAATGATGACTCAGATCAAGATTTTTTATTATACACATAAACTGCTTTTGTTCAATGACAAAGGATTCAATACATAACCTAAAATTAAGGTGAGGAAATGGTAGGTTGGGAGGAATGGTGAGAATTTTGAAAGCATGAGGTTGATCAAAATATACTATATTCAGCCACTTCTTTTTACAGCTACTCAGAGACCATGAAAATATTTTTTAAAGTAACATGCTTTTGAGAGGGCTCTCCCTCTTTATCAAGGGATGTTATTAATTTCCTACAATTTTTTCTCTAGTTACTAAATAAGATAGATTAAATTGTGAGGCATCTTTAAAAAAAGAGGAACCTCCTCAAAAGACTTCACATAGATCTCCCCTATGATCCAGCAATCCCACTTTTGGGCATTTACCCAAATGTTAACAAACAAGACCACACTAAAGCTACCAGCACAACTATGTTTATTGCAGCATTATTTACCATAGCTAAGATATGGAACCAACCCAGATGCCCCTCAGTAGATGAATGGATCAAGAAAATGTGGTATATATACACAATGGAATTCTATGCTTCCATCAGAAAGAATGACATTGCCCCATTTGTTAGGAAATGGAAAGGCTTGGAAAAAATTATATTAAGTGAAGTAAGCCAGGCCCAAAGAAGCATAGGTCCCATGGTTTCCCTTATTTGCAATATCTAGTATATGTATGAGTCAAGCAGAAAAGGTCAGATAATGTGGTTAGGAAAATGAACCCTTAAATATGTATTTTAATGTTTTCGTTTCTTTCATGCATATGTTTCTAACGCATTTATAAGAGTATTTCTTTGTTGCTTTGTATGTCCCTCCCCCACAGTGTAACCCCCGCTTTCACTATATTTGATGTCAGTATAACATGTGGAGGAGATGGGGGCAAACAAGTCGTTTAAGGATTCAGGTGGACCTGTTGCAACAATGAGAAGTACAAAATGTCATGTCAAAACCAGCTTTACAATGTCCGTGGGGGGGGGGAGGGGGGTATAATTGGGTGGGGGGAGGGGGGAGGCTGGGAAGGGAGGTGAAGGGTAAACAAAGGAGGAGGCTGCAATGCTTGGTAAGAAATGTATGCATTATCCTGCCCATGTAATTGTAGCCCCTCTGTACAGTATGTTCTCAAATAAAATAAAATAATATTAAAAAAAAGAGGAACCTTCAAATTTCTTATAAATATTTGATAGGCATGGTTCTGAGGATTCTGTAGCATTTACTTTACTGAATATCAGTGTCACAAGAGCAGCTGCATGCAATTCTCATGTATAATATTCTCTCATCTGTTGAAGAAATAGCATCAGAGGTGCATGTATGCAGATGGTCTATTCAGTATGAGACCCCTTTTCCTGAGACTAACCAGGCCTGCCAATTATTTCCAGATGGAGTAGCAATAAAAGAAGGCAAGAGAACAATTCATCTGACAATTTTCCTTTTCTTGTTTTTTTCTTTAAATGTCATTAAAGTTGAATCAAAAATGGAACTCTCCTGGTCATGTTTTACGTTTATAAACCAAAAAGAAATTGAATAGGACAGGGAAACAAATTCAAACAGAATGTTCAGCAAGGAAAAAAAACTCACTAATTACAAAGCAGGTAGGTCCCTTGTTAAGAGCAAAATTAGTCCAGGCAAAAAAGTTCACTTTTAAAATATATTAGTATTTTTTCCATAAATAACAAATGGAAAACGAGTTTCTAACTTAATTTTTTATTGACTGCCATGGATTTTAATTAAGGTTTAAATCTGTGGTGTGTTTGAAATATAATTTATATTTGCAAATGACAATAAGTTGCAATACAAAGATATTTCTAGGTTAGGGAAAAGTTTTCCAGTATCAGAAACTGATCTGAGCTTAGATTTGTGGAGTTTTTAGACATAATGAAATGTGTACAGTGTAAATGAGTAGTAATATTTGTTGTTCAAGGGAGAAATCATGATAAGAAAATAACTTGCATAAATATGAATTATATGACTTCCTTCTTCAATGAAATGAATTATATCCACTTCCAATTAAAGAATATTGCATGCATGAACATAAGTATAATACACCTCTGTAAAAACCTATAAATTCTCTCCAAATATTTGACTTTAAAATTGAATGTTATTCCATATAATCTTTTAACTCTTAGAATATATTCTTATACACATTAAATTTTGGATTAAAGAACAGTTCTTCACTCTTTGAGAGAGAGTTTGAAAAAGTGTTTTGGTATATGATAATATGCTTTAAAAAGACAGTTTTTATAAATATTTATGATCATAAGATTTTAATTAGATTTTCAGAGCTCAAAGGTTTATCTTTGTTGTGAGTTGTGATTGCTTATGGCACAAATGAAAAGTGTGTGTGTCTGAGTGAGAGAGAGGGAGAGAGAGAGAGAGAAAGAGAGTAGAGATTGAACCCAGGATCTCAGGCTTACTTGCCAAATGCTCTACACCTAAGCTACAAGTCTAGTCCAAAATATGATCTATTATTCTATATAAAAATATCTCCCAAAATTGTTACTAATGTGTTACAGACTTAGAGATACGTTAATTGATGTGACCATAAATCGTTACTCTTATCATTATATGATAATAACTGTGATGCCATCCAACATAGCTGCCTAATAATTGTTTAACAACTGATAGGGGTGAGGATTGGAATAAGACTGAAATAGAGAACAAGATACAGGCAAAACAAAAGTACAATCATCATTTGGACAGGAAGGGCACTACCTCAATGATGTGAAAGTCTCTATTTCCACAGTGTCAGAGTCTTCCAGAGAATAGCTTTGTGATGCAATGGAACAGACCATTCCTCTCTGTACAAATATAATAAAATAAAATACTAGCAAACAAGTCTACTCTTTGAAATGTACTTCTAGCTCAATCATAGGAGGAAGAGAGATGGTTCAGATATATGTAAAACCTGTCTTGCAAGATAGCCTCAAAGGATAGGAGTGTATTTAAAACATATTAGAACTACTTTTCCAGTGTGAGAACATGAAGCTCTTTTTTCTTGCCAAGCGGAATATATAAGGCCAAAAGGTGAACTTGAAAGAAAAAGTGAAAAAAGTAAGTTGCCTCACTTCCATCCTCTTCCAATATTCTCAAACACAAACAATGAGATAAGAAGCAGGTAGACATTTCAGGCTCAATTAAAATAATATCCATCAGAAATGCTAGGAAGACCAACAAGTTGGAAATAATTTTGATCAGAATGGATTCAAAAGCATTCTTCTTTATAATGAATACAAGTAGATAACAAGGAAAAAAGACTAATTAGCATCTTCTTTTAAAATAAACGTGATCAGAGATATCAGCAAACAAGTTAGAGGTATGTGATAAAAGAAATACACAAAAAATCCTTCTTGATGTGTAGTCATGTAGATTTACAAGGCTCAACTTCAAGTACAGTGTTGGAGGCATGAAAAATTGGCTACATATTTATGTATATGTAAGCATGTAATCAAAAGATTCAAATCTTCCTTAATCATCAATCAAGTGACCGAAATAAATGAAAAACTAAGTAAATATTGGCATCTTTCATCTATAAAACTGCTAAAACCAGATTCTCAAGATGCAAACTGGAAGCTTCTTAGCTGCTTTATAAAGTTTTAGACACATACACAATACACATTTGGCATGACAGAAGGCTTTAATTCTTGAACACATCAATTCTAAATGAAGTAGTTATTGCCTTATTGTATTAGACCCTGTTTTTTCAACTATGTGCAACCAGACTTTAAGGAAAACCAACACGTAACTGATTGTTACTTCGTCTTCTACAATATAGGTTTATGATGAATTAAGATCTGAAACTTTAAAACAGGAATGAATAGAGAAAATACTGCAAGTTATTGGTATGGGCATTAACTTCCTGAATAGAACTCCAACTGCTTGGCAAGCGCAGGTTGACAAATGGAGTACATCAAACTAAAATGCTTCTGCACTGCAAAAGAAATAGTAACAACTGAAGACACAGCTACAGAATGGAGACATTTTTTTTACCAGCCATTCATCTGGCAAGGAATAAATCACCAAAATATACAGGAGCTCAAAAAACTTCAGTGAAATATTATTAATCTCTACAGAAAAATTAAATTATGTCAGTTTCAGGGACCTGGATGAAACTGGTAATCATCATGTTAAGCGATGTAAGCCAGGTTGAGCGTGAAGATTTCACAATTGTAGTCATATGTGAATGCTTAACCTAAAAGACAGACATGTATGTGAACTCATACAGAATCATGCGTGCACAGACAGAACATTTTAAATTGTGGGATTGTGTGAGGGGATTAGGGGGAGTATATATAAGAAAATAAAATGTTAGAGCCTGAACAGTGCTAAAAATGAATGAAGATAACAGAATGATGGTCACTAAAAGCTTATGAGTGATATGTGGTAAGAGAATGGGGAAAGTGACAGTAAACATGAAAGACAGCACGATAAGTACTTTATCTGCATATGTGAAATACCATGGAGAAACCCCTTCAAACAATGAACAGATAATTTATCAATGAATGGCACAAACAGATCCTGTCTGAAGTACGGGTGCTAACCAGTGGAATGGGGAGGGCAAACAGAGCATGAACGTGGTGAAATAGTCAAAATACTTTATGTACACATATGAAAAGGGAACAATAAAGCTTGCTAAAAATATTTGAGAAGGGGACATGGGAACGAAAGAATGATGGAGACCATGAATGTGATCAATGTATATAATATGCATATTGGGGGACTGGGAAGGTGGCTCAGTGGTAGAGCGCTTGCCTTGCATGCATGAGGCTCTGGGTTCGATTCCTCAGCACCACATAAGCAGAAAAAAAAAAGCCAGAACTGGCGGCTGTGTCTCAAGTGGTAGAGTGCTAGCCTTGAGGTGAAGAGCTGAGGGACAGCACCCAGGCCCAGAGTTCAGGCCCATGAGCGGACCCCCCCCCAAAAAAAATAATATGCATATTGGGATGGGTCAAAATGAAATCCTTTTGCTCAAGTAATGGAAAAGATAAGTTCAGCATAACATTAAATGCTGCTTCAATGAAAACTTTTATTGATATGTTCTGAGTTAAAAATATTCTTTAGTCGACACACATAGTAAGTAAAATTAGGATTTTTTTTTCTTTTGGATTTGGGGGTTTTGTTTGAGGAAGAGCAGGATTTTCTCCAGGGCCTTGCTCATGCTAAGCAAGAATTCTACCACTAAGCAACGCCCCCCCATCTTTAGAAGTAGATTTTTAATAAAAGAAAGATCACTCTTTTTTACATATTTTATTGTGAAAATACCGTACAGAGGGGTTACAATTACATGAGCAAGTAATGTGTATATTTCTTATCAAGCATTGTTGCCTCCTCCTTTGTGTCCCCTTTCCATCTCTTCCCATCTCCCCCCCCCACGACATGTCTTTGTTACTGAAAAGAAAACTGAACATTAAACTAGCTCCAATAGTCATACTTTATCTTTTAAAAGTCAAAGCTATATTACTTTGTTTTAAAAATCACATTCTGAATCTTTACTTTGTGAATACGATTATGAATACAACATGCTTTCTTTAAGGCTTTTTGTCTTTTCTATTAAAGAATCCATCTTATACTTCCTAAACTCACTTCTGCTGCTCTTACCTTAAATTCAATAATATCTGTAGAAAAATAGTAAAGTATCTTCATAAATGGAAGGAGTTACATTTTTCCCTAAGCTGCCAGGAGAGAAAGAGAGACATATTCAATATTTATGCACTATAACCTAAAGTGAATATCTTAAATGTGCTTTCTAGAGAAAAAGAGTTTCAGGAGCTTGTTGCAAGATGGAATCCCTACTTAAGTGAGATCCCTGTGCTCTACGTGTAAATGTAAATCACTTTACATTTAGCACTTACTAAAATTGCTTTGTGTAATATACATTAGAAACCATCAAAAGTGACAAGGATACAGGTTGAAGGGAACCAACTTCCATGTAAACGTGGCCTTCAGGTTAGTTGTGTATGTAAAATGAAGAGTGATAACTGGAACAAACTGCACCAATTTCCCTATTGTTGTGCCTTAATACACTATTCTGTGTCACATTCCAGCACTTTAAGCTAAGAGATTAATGAGCAGGGAGAGAGGCTGCTAGTAGCACTATGCGATGTAATAATTATGAAATATGAAGAATTGTTTTCTGAAATATCAAATGAATCCAGTGTGATTCTTTTTACAATAAATGATCCTCAAAATGAGAAGTAAAACAAGCTTTATATATAAACAGAATACATAAACTCAGGTACCATTTTTCCAGTCAGATAATACCATTGATCAACTCAAGTATTCCAACTAATCAGATAAGAAATCTTTTAAGATGAACCCATTTATCCATTTATCCATTTAGTAGACCAATTCTTGTTATCATCTCAATATAATTACTTGAGTTTTCTTAGAAAAGTTAATGGAATTATAGTACCCCATGTATGAGAGGATAATAAATGTTCAGTAACATTTAATAAATGTAAAATGTGTAATTTTGTAAATGGAGGTCCATCTGAAGGAAGTAATTTTTCATAATTTATTATATTACTCTGAAAATTCAACAGAATTTGTCTAGTATATCAAAACAAATATATATTTAATAGTAATAATGACCAAAAATTATATAGCATTTCATATATTCTGGACCCTACACTAACTTATTATCACATTTGATATTTTTATTCTCAAAGCAACACTAATTAGTAAGAGCTATTTCTTTCACTGTATTTGATGTTGGTATAATTTGTGGAGGGGAAGGGAAAAAACAAATCATTTAACTAGGGATACAGGTGGACTCATTGGAACAATGAGATGTGTGTAAGTCGTTATGTCAAAAAACAAACTTTAAAACTTTGGTGGGGGGAAAGATCAGGTGGGGGGAGGTGGGGGGAGTATGGGAAGGGATGGGAAGTGGAAACAAAGAGGAGGCAACAATGCTTGATAAGAAATGAACTTGTTATCTTGCCCATGTAATTCTAACTCCTCTGTATGGTATTTTCACTATAAAAAAAAGAAATGATATGACAAATTTTAAAAAAAGAGCTATTTCTTTTTCTTATGTTTATGGGAATCAAGCACAGGGACTCCTATATGCTAGGTAATGCTATATACCACTGGACTACACCCCAGACCAGAGAACAATCATTATTGTTCTCATCATGTAGATGAAGAAACCTTGAAATTATGTTAACTGTCTATAGTCACATAGCTATTAGTTGAAGAAACTATGACTCAAAGCAAATGTATCTCACTCTACAATTCATGTTTGTAGTCATAATTTTTTAATTATTTTGAAATAATATTCATTGAGAGAAATAGAAAAAGATATTCATGGCTCTACATAAACAGCACTAGTGATATAAAAACTTAAAATCATGAGCCTTTCACAGATTTAGTAGTGTTAAAGGTATTAGACAAGTAGGTAGTAGAGAATCTGGGATAAATGAGAAAAAGGAAGTGGACTGATTAAAAGTTGTATTTCACTAGAATGCATGCATGGCTATAGTTTTCTCCCTCTTGGTACTCCCTCAGGGGGCACTTAACCTGGAGATTTTGCTCCTAGAGCTTAGTCTCTTGACAAATACTAGATTTATATAACTACCAATTATTTATAAAGTGTTTTCCCTACGGCTTACTAGAAATCAATCAATACTAACCATTAAAGTGAATACAAGTATGAATGGGAAGGAAGATAATTTGAGCTATCAGAAACGTTGATTCCTTTGGTTTTCATGGAATCTTAACTACAGTTTAGTTATGATACATCCATTCTGAATTTGTAGTGAATTTCTAAAACTTTAAGACTTTCTATATCTGAACAACTTGAACACAGAAATGCAAGAAGCACTTCAGCATTCAGTATACACCAAATGCAAAGTAGACACCAATCAGTCAGCAGTGTTTATTACATACTGATCTAGGCTTCCAGCCAGCTTCCGTCTGCATTTACCTAATACATGACGATTCTCCTAACATGTATGACCATATATTTAATGATGAAAGACTATAGAGGATTCTAGAGACTCTAAATAAAAGAATCCTTGGACTAAAATATGAGTGGCATAAAGTTAAGGAAAAAAGAAAATTCCAAAACAGAGTGATGTGACTTGGAGAAATTTACCTTTATCTAGAGACTTTTTTCCTTCAAATTATCAAATATAAACATTTATTTCTATATGTGGATATGATAAGTGATGACAGTCTAAGCTCTCACAATCTATAATTGAAAACACCACTTCTAATGCTCACATAACTCCAGAATATATAGCTAGTAATTGATTCTGTAAGTTAGTTGACCACACAGAATTAAACAAAGCCAGGTTAAATTAAAGAAAGTGCAGGTTACTTCACTGCAAATCAATAATATCTGGGCAAGTATTGAAATCTTGTTGTCACCTAGTCAGAGTTAATATAGTTTCTTGAAATGCTACCTAATTCTCACCTTCAATTTCCCTGGCTCATCTTTCTCCTGCTGATCTGTAAGTGTAAGCATTTTATCCAGTATTATGTATTTTTTCTTTCTACTGGTTCCCTACTATTTCTTGTTTCATGGCCACCAAGCCACCTAACATGGTTACACACAAATCTTTGTCCAAAACTCTAATTTCCTTCAGCATTTCCTAATACCTGAAGAGAAACTTATCTAAGTAGCATGCTCTCATTTGGAACTCAATTTCCAGCATAAATATTTTATCTTCCTTCAAAACTTAATCTAATCCAATCACCTACTTTATTGCCAATTTTCTAATTGCAACAGAATTTTTCAGACAGTAAATACCTGGATGCTGAATGTAATTTTTTCTCTGTTGCTTCCATCCTACTCCTGGATGTGAGGTGGTGTCTTTCTGAGATATTTGAATGGACTACAGAACTAACTTTTTCATTTCCATTTCCATTTGCAGTATCTCTAGATTTTATTTTATGCACTTCTACTAAATTATTCTTAAAGAACCTAAATAATTAAGCATCCTTCCTGAACATAAAACTTCAATATCATTGAAAATAACATTCCAAGATTCCCTGGTTGATGAAAACCTATCTTTCTGGATTTATCTCCTTTACTTTACTTTCCTTTTTTGGTACTTCATGCATTTGTCCACACAATACTTTTGTCAGTCCTTCACTAACAATGAGATTACACAATTTTCAGTTTTTAAAAATATTTTATGTTGAAAATTTATTTAGACCCTTTGTCATGTATATAAGTTTATCTGATTTGGGGATGGAAGGTGAATCAGAAATTATGAGATAAAGGACAAAGGGTGAACCAATGCAACAGTGATACTTACTAGACACTATGTTGGAAATGAACTTTACAACTTGAGGTGGGGAGAGGAGCCAGGGGAAGGAAAGTGGAAGAAAACAAGGGAGAGAGAAACAATGCTTGAGAAGAATTGTACTCATTTCCTTACTTAACCCCTCTGTATATCACCTTTACAATAAAAAAAAAGAAAATGCATTTAGTACATATAACCCAGTAAATCTCATAACTTCAATGTGCTCAGGATATTTACATTAGTCTACAATTCATCAGGATATTCCAACATAAAGTCTATTTTATAGTACAATGTTGAATATTCCATGTGATATTTTATTGTGAAAATACCATACAGAGGGGTTACAATTACATGAGCAAGGTAATGAGTACATTTCTTATCAAGCATTGTTGCCTCCTCCTTTGTTTCCCCTTCCCATCCCTTCCCATCTCCGCCCCCCACCCACCAAAGATGTAAAGTTCATTTTTTGACATAACGACTTGTACAGATTTTTTGAATACTGTAGTAAAAGACAAAAAATAAATGTGTGGGTATACTTTTCCCTATCAAGCATTTAATCATTAAAGTAACCCATCATGAGTTAGGAGCTATCTATATCTTCACTCCAAGTTGAACTTACTCAATGACTACTCAATAAAGGACTCTAAAATGGATGTCAAGAAGGTCAAGAATTCAAGGCTAGTTTTATGCTATATAGCAAAGATCCTGTCTTAGAAAGGAAAAAAAAACTGTGTTAACAATATCTACTTAGTTCATACCATCTTGAATGTGACTATTGAAAATTAATACAAAATATCATTCTAGGTCCTACTGAAGAAAAGCAACAAATGTATAAACATGATTATCTAAACTCCTATCTTTGAATGTGATACAGCAACTGCTTGGATGTTATTTACTATATACTCAAGAATACACTCAAAGATATGCATGTGATCTTTACCAACAACACCCTCACTAATTTCCCACCTTATTAAAGATAATCTGAATATGAACTGTGTTTACTATTCAAGGAGAATCTCTCTAAGTGCCATATCTAAGTGTTCCATATTTATTTCCAACTTTCTCAAGATTTTCTTGTACTTGAGAATTTTCAATCCTGGTACAAGCAGTATCCATTGTGAAAAGAACTTCAAATTAATACTTAGCATTCATGTTTCCCAGGTTCCTCCTGTCCAAAGGTGGAATAGGCCTTCAAGGATTCTTCATACAGTTTTACCAGATACAGAGAAGCCACTGATGAGCCAAATAGTGAAGAGTTGTATATTAGAAAGCTTATATGTTTGTCCTATAGGACAAATTTCAGATGACAAATTTACCATCTGTGATGGTTGAACTTTATTGGATTCAGAAAGCTAGGAGATTTTTCAAAGCCTACTTGTGCTTGTGTCCTTCAGGGTGTTTCTAGAGGCTATGATTCAAAGGTTTAACTAGCCCATAGATTTCATTCAAAATTAAATATATTGTTGGGGGGCGGTGGAACTGTGGTAGGGGTAGATTGGAGGATGTATGTAGGTCCCAGGAGGAGAGGCTGTCTTTTATATTTTTGACCTTCCACCCTTATTTATTTACCCAGTTCTATTCCATTAGAGCACTAATCTTAATGGGAATACTTGTTAGTACTTAGTTGAAGAGCAGCATGCACTTATTCACAGTGGAATTCTATGCCTCCATCAGAAAGAATGACATAACAGGTGGGAGTTGCAATCCTAATATCAGATAAAATAGACTTCAAATTAAAATTAGTGAGAAGAGATAAAGAAGATCGCTACATACTAATTAAGGGATCTCTCCTTCAGGAAGATATTACAATTCTACATAGCTATTCACCAAACAACGGAGCACCCAAATTCATCCAAGAAACACTACTTTCCCTCAAATAGCACATAGATCCTTTAAATTATTTCTGTCAGGCATTTTTCACAGTAAGGAGAAGTCTGGCTAACAAAAGCATCCTCCCATTTTGTAAGATCTAAAACTGTATTGAGACTAAATAACTGAATAAAATTCAGTGAATTACCTATTTCTTCAAGTTCTTCAACTCTTTTTAAATCTTTCCATTAATAATCAGATCCTAGAAGAGGGCTCTAAGATTAGACTCCTAAAATATGTTCTCTTCCTAGAAATCGAGCCATTTTTATCAAATTATTCTGGAAATAGTAATTAGCATTTTGTTTCTGTGAATCTAAATGGCAGATGATGGAACAGGAGATGGAACAGTGAGATAAAGATCAGGAAAGAGATTGGGACAAATAATTCAATTAGATAGCAAAATTGTTTTCAGCACTGTAATCTGTGTGAAATCATTCCAGTGTTCCCATGTGCTTATGGTCATTAAATTTGTACAGTTTCCCAAAGCCATTTTCATCTTTTTTCCCACCAGTTCTGGGCATTCAAATACAGTCTTAAAAAAAATTAGGTTAAGATTTAGTAAGCAGAAAATAATACAAAGCATCTAAAACAATATTTAACTTACAGCCTGGAATATACATTATCATGTCTCAGGAGACTAAGTTACAAAACTCCTTGCCATATGCAACCATTGATGATATATATAATATTCTGAATGGGACTATGAAGTATCAGAGTATTAATGTCTCCCAAATGTCACTGGATTCTACTGGACAAAGGGAATGTTGCACGTAGTCAAGGGCTGAAGGTCAGTGATATCTGGATTGAACTGGTAGCTCTCACATCAGCTTTCCTTTAACCTAGATTCTGCTGCCAGGTTACCTGCAATTTGAACTTTCACCCTTCAAGTTCCAATTACAAATTTTATACCAAAGATTTGTAGCATCATTCCAATGGAGGATTGCCATTTGCTTTATCATTCCTACTATTTTTTCTCTTTCTGACCATAAAGTCAAAGTCAATTTTGTCTTCAATGGATTTGTGTGTGAGAGTGTGTGTGTGTGTGTGTGTGTGTGTGTGTGTGTGTGTGTGTGTGTGTGTGTATGTGTGTGCATGCGTGCACATTGGTACTATGGCTTGAACTCAGGGCCTCAACCTCTTGCTTAGCTTTTTCTCTACCACTGGTGCTCTACCATTTGAGCCACACTTCTACTTCTAGACTTTTGCTAGTTGATTGGAAATAAAAGTCTCGCAAACTGTTGTGCCCCAGTGGCTGCAAACCTTGTCTTAGCCTCCATTATAGCTAGAATTTCACATATGAATCCAGCATCAGTGGATTTTTTTAATGGTCTTTCATTCTACTCAGTATCCTGTTGCTAAACTGCTATATAGCCCATCCTTAATCTTCTTGTATAAAAATTCCTACCTACATTGTTAATGATCAAAAGCAATTCTATTTGAACAAGAATAACTGACGTAACAGACATAAGTTATGTTTGTGTATAAATACATACAAATGCAAATATGCAGACATTCATGTATTTACTAATAGGCTTTTACAGATACACACATATACATACCTGACAGATATAGCATTATAATCTTCCACAAAATGACATTCTAAAGAATACAATAAAATATTACAGAAACCATTTGTTAGCTTTTTCATTTCTACTGCAACTGCGCTTAAGTTCCCCCATGCCCATATCTGCAATTGAGTGCCCTGATCAAAGAAATGAGGCATCAGCTCCTATTTGATATATTCCTAGGTCTTGGCTGAGACCATTTCATCAGAGATGAACTGCATCTAATGCAATCATCAGAATTAAAGCAGTTAAGAGAATGCAATTCCCTGCCAAGAATCTCCTCTGTATCGGGCTCTTATACACTTGCTATTCCAGAAAGTATGTAACCAGTACTAATAAGCTGCTGGCTGCAGTTCCAGAAAGAGCAGCAAGAACAAAAATGCTGACCTCAGTAAATTTGTCCTCACTTTACAATCCATGAAATTCTCACTGATTGATGTACAAGGCAAGGCATGCTTCCATTCCATTACCATTCTTTCCAAGTGCCTTTTAGGAACTTGAAAAATCAATATAATTCTGTAAATAAAATGAATCTCCATGAATATGACTATAAATATGATAACAAAAACTGGTCATATTTTAATTGATAGTTATTTAAATCAAAGCAACATTGGTGGTGGGGTAATTCTATTATGGTAATGCATTTTGCTTCAGGAAAATGTTATAAATGCTGCAAAAAAAGAAGCTAGGTTATTGTGTTTATTAAAGTTCATTTAAAGCTTTTTCCAGTGCCTTAGTCTAAGTTAAAGAGGCCTCAAAAAGATTTCCCTCAACAATAGGATTTTTATTGTACTGTATGTGGGGTTTTTTTTTTCTGTTTTCTCCCTTTTGTCCTTGTTTCATATTTCTGAACCCTTTATCTTGTATATAAGTTTATCTGATTTGGGAGGGGAAGGGAAATCACAAAAATGGTAGGACAAAGGGTGAACTAATTCAACAGTAATACTCACTAGATACTATGTTGTGGGGAAAAAACGGAGAAATGAGGGAGGGGGTTACACTGTTCAAAAAATTGTACTCCTTACCTGACTTATGAACCTGTAATCCCTCTATATATCACCTTTACAATAAAATAAATCCCCCCCAAATAAAAACACTTCCCTAATTTTGGCACAAATGCAATCAACTTCTAAATGTATGAAGATAGAACAAATGTTGATACAGAAACAAGGATTGGTCAGATAAAGGAAAGAGAGAAAAATAGACTGTATTTGCTAGGAATGCAACAGTGTCAGTGTTTGGGTTGGAAGAAGATAGCTAAATGGGATGTTTAGGCTATTATCTTTCTTCCAGAATAGCAACTCTGTTTTATTTTTGAGTTTCATGTAAGGTTCCATTTGAATTAAGTTATATGAAAATCAAAAAGGTCAAGAATGTATAACAGGGAACTATAAGGAATTTGAAATAGCTGGAACTGTGCAAGAATGGTACACAATTAAATTAACAGGATTGGCAAAGGACAAATTGTAAATTTGATTAAATGTAAGTGTAACAAGGTGAAATGAAACCTTCCTCTCATATAAAGTTAAAAGACTCTAATCAGAACTGGCACTGTCATACCTCAGTGGAAAAAAAAAAGCTGGAGACATTTACTTATACTAATTATGGTTTCTCACGTGGATGGCTTAGCTTTTAAAAAACCCTCAAATTCTTCTTATTTATCATAATGGTTAAATTTACTATTCCAACAAACAAGAATCAAACCAGCCTACCAGAAATAAAACACTTCAGTTTTTCTTAACCTCAACGCAATGCATAAAGACCCCCAAAACAAGGCCTCCTCTTTGAGACCCCTCTCTGAATGAAGCATCTCTGACTTTCCTAGCTACTTTCTTTTCACTTCCAAATATTCTTACTGTTTATATCAAACATATTCCTGCCTTCTAATTTTATTGTGTTCCTGAAAGGGCTTTCCTTTCACTTTACAATAAGCTTACTCCGTTTATATTTTTTAATGAAAGAAATGAAGGGGAAAATATCAAAGAAAAAGTAAACAACCCAGCACAGATTGAGGAGGAAGATAGAACTGAAATTAATATAACTTCCAATCCCAATGTGTTTATGGTTTGATCAGATTAACAGTTATCTGAATCTTGAACTATCTTCCAAGTTTCCAGGATTTAAGGTTGAACCTGTTCCTCTTTAGAGAAGTGAAATACTATGAAAGGAGGTTCTCTAGAGGAATAACTATGGAAACATGGTGTTAGAGTTATCTGAGACACCTCCATCATTCACTGGGAAGATTAGAAAATGGTTCACCATTGTTTATCAGCAGTAGAGATAGACACAAACTGACATGGATGGACAGGTACCATTACATTCCAAAGAATGACAGACTACGCATGAAGGTGTAAAACGAACAGCGGAGCATTTAAGTAGAAAAATGACACCGCTGTGTAACAAAGGACAGGAGGGGGTGATAAGTTCTCTGCCCCACCAGAGATATACATTCATTACTGCTTGGAAATGGATATTAGGCTTAGCACTATTCTTCTTATTGGCAAAGAAATTGCTCAAATATATCTCTACAGAAATAGAAAAAAACATGACAAGTGATGGCTAGATTAGATAGATAGAATTTGTATAAATGATGTGCACAAATATAGATATATTCAGCTGTAAAAGGTACTGAAATTTTATTTTACTTGCAAACTAAGCTACTTTAGCACAATTTCTTAGCTATCGACAGTAGCCATGAAACTCCTAGATTTGAGACAAAGAAATTTGTATTCACTATGCATAGTATTCACTATGTCTCTGTCACATAGGTTTCCCCCATCCCCAAGTCCCAGGGCATGAGGCCTAAGTGACTGCTGCATATAGAATTGGTTTACCTTACAATTAAGGACCCTTCTGTTTAGAAAGCTCCACCTTACCAAAGGAGCTGCAAGAAAACCTACCTAATCTTTCTGCAGTTGTTTCGTGCCTCTTGTTTTCCTAAGGTTTGAACCAGAATCCTATGCTTACCAGACAAGTGCTCTACCATTTCAGTCACACCACAAGCCCTTTGGGGGTTGTTTTTTGAATAGCATCTTGCTTGTATGCTTGAGGTAGCTTGTGATCATCCTATTTATACTTCTCATGTAGCTGAGATAATAGGCATGTATTACCATGTCCAGCTTTTTCTAGGTTGAAATGGGTATCTCTCCCAAAGAAACATAGGTCCCACGGTTTCCCTCATTTGTAATACTTAGTACATGTCTAGGATAATCGTAGCAGATGAACATAATAGCTCAATGTCTATGTACATATGACCATATAAGATGATGCTTAGCGAAATGAACTCCAAGACATGGACACAAGAGGTGTTTCTTTGTTGTTGTTTTTAATGTACTATATGATTTCTTGTTTCTTTTGTGTTTTATTTTCCCTATGGTTTATCCCCTGTTGTCACTGTGTTTTGGTACTCTGGGTATTGAATATACATTTATCTAATTAGAGAAGGGAAGGGAAACAACAAAATGATAAGACAAATGAAAAAGGGCGAATCAATGCAACATCGATACTCATAAGACAATATGTTGGAAATGATCTGTACAACTTTCAGGTGGGTTAGGGGGACAGAAAGAGGGAGAAAAATGAGGGAGGGGGTAACAAATTCGACAAGAAATGTACTCACTACCTTACTTAGGTAACTATAAGCCTCTGTACATCACCTTGACAATAAAATTTCAAAAAAAGAAATGGGTATCTCCTTCTGCCCAGATGGCCTCAAAACGCAATTCTCCGTATCTGTTTCCCAAGTGGCGAGGAAGGCAGGTGTGAGTCCCTGCATCCACTCTAATAAGAATATTATGCCAATATTGGGTAGCATACCTTTATCTTGCCCACTCCAAGGAAACACTGTTAGTTGAGGGATACTTACTATTGTATAATTAACATATTAATAATTTGAGATCTGTCACTTCAACAGAGTCGAGAAAATTAACACATGAATATGAATTTTTTTTACTTATATAAGAAGCAAACAATACAGACAATCTAAACAAAATAAGAGAGCCCTTGGCTTGCACTAAGGTTAGATTCCTCTGTATACATCACCAGTTATAACTGCTTGCTGTCTCTTATGGTAAATAATTAAAAGAGAAATTAGGTTATTACAAAATGACCCTGATGTATAGGTCTGACAAATACTCTGTTGTGTTACATTTCCCTAAGTAAAATAAGTTTTATGAATATGAGTAAAGTTAATGTGGCAAGATTGCATAATCTATTTTCAAAATGGGAAAACAAATAATTAGTAAAATAATAAAATTATATCACATCACTTTAAGAAAAAGAAACGTTGAATATCATTTTATATGATTGTATGCCTATAGCTATTGAACCTTTGTGATTCTCTCGTAAGAATATCCTCCTTTGGTCTCACTACATGAATATCTACAGTCCTGTATAATTTATCATGTCCAAAAATATTTTTGGTCTTATATCATTTTGTTTACTTTTAGGTTTAAAGGTACTTTCTAGTTACAAGTGAGGGAAACCATGCAGCCATGTTTCTTGGATCTAGGTTATATGCTTTTTGTTTTCTTTTTCTTTTTCACTGTTTTTGATTTCTGTATCTTTTGTCTTATACACAAATTTATCTGTTTTGGGGAGGAGGATGGGGAGTGCCAAAATGGTAGGTCAAAGTGAAAACAAATTCAGCAGTGATACTCATGAGACACTATGTTGAAAATTAACTATGCAATTTGTGAAGGGAGGGATTAAAAGGGGAAAAAAACTGAGAAAGCAAGGAAAGAGGTGGCGCTGTTCAAAAAGAAATATACTCATTACCTGACTTATGTAAGTATAACCCTTCTGCACATCACCTTTACAATAAAAAAAGTTGATATTTTTAATTGTGTACTAATGAAAGAAAGAAGACAAAGAAAAGAGCTGTTGTCTTGGATAATGTAAGAGATGGACCAGACTAGAGACAAAGGAACACCTGGAAGGCTGCCATTCCATCAACCTAACAATGAGAGGCAGCGAGGAGACCCATCCAACAGTGCTATCCATCCATCATTATCAAAGGGACGTAACTTAAAAAAAAAAGATGATGGGAAAGTCAAATATTGCACACTTAAATTACTGGATGGTTATAACTGGAGAAAATGAAAACAAAGATAAATTTTCCTTGTGCAAATTTAACTATTTACCCGAAGCCAATATAGTACTTTCAACATTGTAACTAATTGTCACATTAAATAAAAGGGTTTACATTTCAATGCATCTCAAAGTTATAAAAATAGATT
This sequence comes from Dipodomys merriami, assembly GCF_024711535.1. Lineage (NCBI taxonomy): Eukaryota > Metazoa > Chordata > Mammalia > Rodentia > Heteromyidae > Dipodomys > Dipodomys merriami. Next base: position 105,163,692 of record NW_027203381.1, on the reverse strand, counting down.
CTGTTGCAGATAATTTGTGGTTTTGTCTACCCATGCAGCCACTTTTTCCTTTCACTATTTTTAGACATTTTGTGGGTTGAATGCTTGTTCCCCATTTTCCTTTATTCATAACACTAAAGCATTAACTCCCAGAGTACATGACCTTTGCATGCCAACTAGGTCATGAGTGCAGAGCCAGGTTTATAGTATTAGTGCTGTTATAAAAGATGGCAGGTTTCCGTTCTCCTCTCCAAGGCAAGAGGGTAGACATCTGTTAGCCAGGAAAGGAAAGACTTTACCAGCAACTAGCCACCATGCGACCCTGGTCTCCACCTTCAGAAATGTGAGCCACCCAGTCTATTGCAGTATGAGCAGTCTCAGATTAGTTAACAAAATAAATAGAAGTAAAAATATAACATACCACAAAACCACTTCAATGGTTTCTGGGATTTGAACTCAAGGCCTGGGAAAGTCCCTGAGCTTGTGTGTGTGTGTGTATGTTTTTCTTTGTTTTGGGGGGTATTGTTTTCTTTTGCTTTGTTTTTTGCCCAGCACTAGCACTTTGCCATTTGAGCCACAGCTCCACTTCTGGCTTTTTGGTGGTTAACTGGAGATAAGAGTCTCACTGACTTTCTTTTGTGGATTGTCTTTGAACTATGATCCTCTGATCTCAGCCTCCTGAGTAGCTAGGATTACAGGAACAAGTCACCAGTACTTGGCTTCAATATATTTTAATATTTGAAAGGATGTAATAATCCTGAACAACACCTTAAGCTGTTATTAAATTGTTTATTGATTATATATCAATATGTAAATTATTGGTCGAAATAATCTTTTCTGTGTATCAAGTATCTATCTCTCTCTCAAACAATGGAAAAGCATTTCCAAGCTGGAATTTTACAATATTGTTTTACAGTTTGACTTTGTGCTTACTTCTGTTAGCTTGAGTAATAGGATTTTTTTGCAAACAGATGGTTGACACCTGTTACTATGGCCAATCCATTGTAGCTACTCATTTGCTTGTGTGACTGATGGTTTCTGTGTTATCTCCACATTTTGATCCAAAAATTCAATGTTATTGACTCAGAATTTTGTTAACTGTTGTTTTTGTGTGAGCTTCAAAATTGTACCTAACATTTATAATAACACTAACTTAACACAAATATGTGTATATGTATATACATTTATATATAGATGGATTATGTAAACATTATATACATATATATATATATATTTATTTGTGGGGGGGGGGTGTAGCAACTGCCAGTCATTCATCAGCCACATTCCAGGAAGATCATTTCTGTATTTTCAGAAATTTATCTGAATATTAATTTCCTAAGGATAAGTAGCCCATAGGGAGAGTTTGACAAATGTCCTCTTACAGAGGAATTTTTTAATGCCTTTTCATTTCTGCCTAATCAGCTTTCATTGAGCCTCTGCTGAAGGTAAGACAATGCGAGATGGCTGCTAAGTCCCTTCCAAGTGTCAAGCTACATTGCAGATATGCTAGTATTCTGAAGAACTCAAGAACCTTCATTGTCTATTATTCAAATTCATGGAGATTTCTCCGGTGCTGTTGCATCAAATTTTCCTTCTTAATATATGCAATTATTCATTTCTACTCTTTCCTTTACATTCTACCTCCTTAATACTACAATGCATTTTTAACAGATGCTTCCAGAGGCATAATTCTTGCAAATTAGTAAGGCTTCCCATAGGAAACATCAGTGTAGAATTGGACTCACAGGGTAGTAGACTAAAATTAATTTTACAGAGTAAGGATACATGATTTTTAAAAATTCTCCTTTGTCATATTTTTGGTAACTCTTGAGAAAATATTTTATTTCATGTTTCTTAGTATGGTCTATGTGGTAATATTTTATTAAAATAAATCCACCATCATTTCTTTTTTATACTTAAGTTTTAAAGACATTGTTACTGCAGGATGTATAGCAAAGAACAGTGAAGAAAATAGATTTCTTCATAAGTGCATTTCAAATACTTTAGTATTTATATCTCATGTGGCTAAATTTGGTTCCATATGGAAAAAGTGAACACACTAAGCCATGCAGTGAATCTACATTATTTAGATCAGCAATAAACTTCATTTTGATTTTAACAATCTTGAAGAACTATACTTTTATAAATCTACAATACACTCCAAATAGCACATTACTGACAATACAAGTAATAAAATATTTTCATAAATAACATATGTATATGTATAAGTATGTATAGAATGCATATGTAAGCACAGATGATTATATTATATACTTTGATATGTAATTTGTACCTTATTGATTCTTTCTTATAAATAATGCACACTCTCCATAGCTATTATCTTTACAATAGCTTTTAATCCTTTCTAAAGTCTAGATTATTTGAATATCTTTAAGACTGTATATTTAAAAATCATTTAGCAGCCAGGCACCAGTGGCTCAAGCCTATACTCCTATCTACTCAGGAAGCTGAGCTCTGAGGATCATGGTTTGAAGCTAGCTGAGCAGGAAACTTCCTGAGACTCTTACCTCCAATAAGATACTCAGAAAAATCTGGAAGTGAAGCTATGACTCAGTGGTAGAACACTAGCCTTGAGCAAAAGAAGCTCAGAAACAGTGCCTATGCCGAGTTCATGCCTCAAGACCAGCACACACACACACACACATACACACACACAATCACTTAGCAACACTTTGAGATTTCTCTCTCCCCACACTTCTTATCCTCAACATTTATTTCCAGTCAAGTATCTATAAGGTTGAGTAATTGCTGCAGATTGTTTTTGATAAACACTGCATGTCACACAAGGCCATATAGAATTGTACTCAGAAGCAGAGTAGAAAATCTAGTGTTCTGGGAGGCTGACTTTGTAGTGTCAACAGGGATACAGAGTTCAGTGTTCTCAGGGAAGAGTACTTTAATACATCCTTGGGATAGCATAGAAATGCACCGCAGTGTCTATAAATAAGCAAGGATGCCAGATGATAAATTTCAAAACCAATGATTGTCTAGGAGTCTTTCTCTACTGTGTCATAACAGGAAGAGAAACTTGTAGTTAGGCAAAACAAGATGTCAGCGAATGTCAAAGCAGCCCGTAATTTGAGGCTTTTACTTTTATGTATAATACTTCAGAATGTACTGTCTAAGGACATTTGACATGAAAGAACACTTGTAGAAACTTCCAAAAGAGACTTTAATTCATCCCTTTTGCCTAAGTTCATACTCTCTGTGACGTATTTCCCTAAGAGGCCTAACACAGTGAAAGAAGTAGGGCTACTGAATGGGCTGCTTAATCAGTCCTAAGCGTTGGATATTAAAAGCCAACTGCCGATGTCAATAATCTCATAAAGAATCCATCCAAAGAGAATTATATAAACCTGTATATACATAAAGTGACAATCAAATGAACATATACTTATAGGAGAGATTTTGTTGCTACATGTCCAACAAAGAACATATAGTGGAGCCGGGCGCTGGTGGCTCACGCCTGTAATCCTAGCTACTCAGGAGGCTGAGATCTGAGGATCTCGGTTCAAAGCCAGCCCGGGCAAGAAAGACCGTGAGACTCCTATCTCCAATAAACCACCAGAAAACCGGAAGTGGTGCTGTAGCTCAAGTGGTAGAGCGCTCGCCTTGAGCTGAAGAGCTGAGGGACAGCGCCCAGGCCCAGAGTTCAAGCCCCACGACCAACAAAAAAAAAAAAAAAAAAAAAAAAAAGAACATATAGTGATTAATAGAACCACCTTAAATTGACAGATGCCTTAAACTGAGCCAGCGAATACGACTCTAATGGAAGCATCACTGTAAAGAGATGACAACAAATGTATATTTAGGTGGTGAATTAATTTTCTAAATATCCAGCCATTAGCTAGAGTTGTTTTTTATTTCTAATCTGCATATTTCATTGCTTATGTCACATGCCTTCCTTCTTAGTTATTTTCAATGGGTTTTATTATTTGGTGGTATTATTTCCATATCTACACTGAGACACTGAATTTCTTTGGCACGGACAGTAGTAAAGCAGAGTCAGTAGTACTGTTCATAGTTTTTGAGTTGCACATCCATTTATTAGCCAGTTAAGCTAATAGAACATTTTTTTCCAGAAAATGGCACAATAATTTGCTAACTTTCTCTTTAGACTATACAAATTATCTTCCTTCAGAATTTAACGCAGTGTGTGGAATTTATCTAGTGACTATAGGAAAGTATATAATATTAAAGTGAGTAAGATTAAAAAGAATGTATGTCTCCTGGAGGTTTCGAATATATCCAATTTACATATATTATATTCTTTGGAATTCACAAAACAAGTTAATTAAGAAATGAAAAAGTTATTATTTCAATGGAAATACTGAACTCCAAAGTTATTTTATTTATCACAAAAGTCAATTCATCAATAAACATTAAAACTAAGTAATTAGTAAATTTAAGATGGCGGCTGCTCCCTAGGGACTGTAAATGCATGGAGGCTGACACAAGCATTCATTTATTTAATATAATCACAGAAATGAATGGAGCAGTGCCTAGTGCTGATAAAATAATCTATATTGATAGAATTTATCCTTTGAAGATTAGCAAAAGGAACAACAGACAAAAAAGTAACTGCAAACACCATGATATTATTAAAAGCAGATTATGGTATTAAACAGTAGACTCACTATTCTGAAAAGTAGTATGGAAATTTAATTCTAGGTGTCAAGAAAAGGACATTAATATTAGAAAGAGGGCATTAATATTAGAAAGAAGATAAGGTGAATATGATGGCTGTAAGGTGGAAATTTGTGAAAAGCAAATTAAGTCTAATGTGGTTGAAGTGTGAGGAAACAGTTGAGACTTTTGGATGAAGTAAGGTAGCCAAGATCTATGAAGCAGCTTATAGACTTAAACAAGTCAAAATAAAAATACCAGGAACAGAAGAACAGAAAAATTCTCTAACATAGGAAATAATCTTCAAAACGTAACTGCTATAATCAGGAAATATATCAGTTCTAAAAGAAAAAAATAATCTCATCATTTTCTGAAACCAAATGTTGGAATATTAGTTCCAGATCTGCCACAACTGAAATGAAAAACTTACAGCCTTGTTTTCATGATTAAATTAACAGTATTAACTACATGAAGCTTGAGGCTCTTTCCAATGGCCAAATGGTTTGAGAAGTTATTTATTCCCATCATTACTTTATGTTCTCTTTCTTCCATTACTATTATGTAGCTCTCTATAAATCCTATACTTTGGGTTCTTGGCAGCTTTTTTCATGAAAATTTCCATTGTTGTTGTCATTGCTGGGGTTGTTTGGGGGTTTTATTGTCTTTTTAGGCGGGCAAAGGGAGCCATAGGAATAAACGGAGGACAGGTGAACAAATGCAGTCATGGTATTCAATAAATACTATGTAAAAAATGAACTGTGTGACTTGTAGGCAGAGACATGAAAGGGAAACTGAGGGAAAGCAAAGGAAGGGGTGACATTGTCCAAGACAAATTGTACTCATTATCTGACCAGTGGGATTGTATCCCTTCTATACAACTCCTTAATGATAACAATAAATTATTAAAAGACAAAAAAGAAGTATTTGTTGGAGTATTTGTTAGAAAACAACAAATTGTCTACTTGGTATCTGCAAAATCCTAAGTTCAAATCTCTTCCCCTACCTACCACAATATCCTCTATTTCATGTCCCAATGTTTTGAGGAACACAGGTTCCTCTAGCTTTATTTAAACATTCCTCTTCAGACTTTCTTCCTATATCTTTAAAGCCAATTTTACCTTAATTTTTATAGTACATGATTGAATCATTTTATAAGCAGCAGCTTTCTTGGCTATGTCCATGTATAGCACCATAAGTACTGAATTAAAAGCATCTGTAAATGCCAGACACCAGTGGCTCATGCCTGTAATGCTGTTTTTCAGGAGACTGGGATCTGACAATTATAGTTAGAAGCCAGCCTGAATAGAAAGTTCCATGAGATTCTTCCAGTGGTAGAGTACTAATCTTTAGCAAAATAATTCAGTGATAATACCCAGGTCCTGAGTTCAAGCTCCAGAGCTAGCATACATGTACACACACACACACACACACACACACACACACACACACACACACACACACACACACACACACACACACACACACACACACACACACACACACCCCTATGTATTACAAAGTTTGGATGAGAAATAACAATCTGATAAAACAGTTAGACAACCTGATAAAACAGAAACAAGTTACTTTAATATTCCTTGGCTCATTTCAGCCCAACTTTGAACCATTTGACTGAGGATGAGGGAAGACAAAGGGATGGGAAGAACCCATTATAAGTGTTGTAAAAGTTGATGAAGTATTTCGATAACGTATCTCAAGTGATAATACTGTCACTGGTATATACCTAGATCAAACCATTTATCAAATTGTACACATTTACATGTGCTGTTTATCATGATGATTATACCTAAAGTGTTTTTTTTTTTTGTTTTTTTTGTTTTTTTTGGGTCCGGTCGTGGGGCCTGAACTCTGGGCCTGGGCGCTGTCCCTCAGCTCTTCAGCTCAAGGCTAGCGCTCTACCACTTGAGCCACAGTGCCACTTCCGGCTTTTTTTTTTCTGTTTGCTTATGTGGTGCTGAGGAATCAAACCCAGGGCCTTGAGCATGCAAGGCAAGCGCTCTACCACTGAGCCACCTTCCCAGCCCCCTAAAGTGTTTTTTTAAGTCATAAAATTAACTGGACATCTGTGGTTCATGCCTGTAATCCAAACTCCTCAAGAGGCTAAAACATGGAGGATCTAGGTTTCAAGTCAAATCATCAGAAAAGTAAATGAAAATCTGTCTCCACTTAACCAACAACAAGGCTGGGATGGCACATGACAGAAATGAAGTGGTAGAGCTCCAAACACGAACAAAAAGGTTGAGAGCAAGAGGATCTGTATTCAAGTATGTACAGGCACACACACAAAGTTTGAAAAAGAGAAAAGGAACAAAAGAGACATAGAAGTTTAAAATAAGTGCTGAAGTGGAGCAACCTGACTACTTCCTTCAGGGTAGAAGGGAGACAGAAGTTTGACAGAAGGGAGACAAAAAATGAAAAACATTCTGAAAACTAAAAAAAAAAAAAAAGACTGGTAGTAGTGAAAACTCCTTATTTTGCTATGTGTATAGTAATGGCACTTACACATGCTCAGATGGGCTGTGAAAGGAAGCACATGATCAATGACAATGACAATGATCAATGACTAGGCTCTGCACACGGAATTCACACTGGTGTTGAGGTATTAACACCTGCTCCTTTCCTTCCTAAGCTAATTGTTTAGAAAAGCAGTATTATCATATACAGACATAGTGTCACGTTAATTATATGAAATATGAAGCCTATTGAACCTGCATTTGTTAACATCTTAGAAATATGCCAGTATTGGCTACTGCTTTATTCTTTTTACAGGAAGAGTGATCTATGATTAGATGATAATGGTGGTAATTCAGTCAATACAGAAAGTCTGTAACTTCTTAAATAAACTTAGAAGTTAGATACGAAATGGTCAAGGACATTAATTACTTTTGAAAAGAGACTAGTAATTAGTGGCACTGTCCATCTTGACACCAACCGACTATGTGTTATTTGCATTTCTTATTCAACAATAGTGCATGGAAAAAGAAATCCTTGCCTCATTTCTGCATCTTCCATCATATCCCAGAGTTGAGGCTGCCTAAGAATTTCTTGAATAAATTAAGACAGAATTGTTTTACCAAAAACAATTCATGGAGTTTTTCAGTTAACAAAAAAGTTTAGCTAATGCTTAAAATTATTAAATGTCCATGTACTTCAGACATTGAGCTTTAAAAGAAAACATGTCCATACATATTAATTTTGTTGTTAAACTCAAGACCTACTTCATAAGAGGTCTGCTCAGTAATTTTTCAGTGTTTCTATGCATAAAAATACAGCAATACATATATGATTTCTCGGTTCAAATTCTTTAAAGTGGGACAAAAACTTAAAGACTCCTTGTAATATGGCAAATTTAACATTAGAAACTGAATTTTTTCTTGCTGATTTATTTTGTTTTCTTAGTTCTAAACTCTATAAACCATACCTCCATTACTCCAAGCAAGGGGTCTATGAATAAGCAATGACCCCAGTTCATTTGTGCTTTTATTTTGCTGAAACAAGATCTTGCCACCTTTTGACCTAGGCTGGCTTCCAACTGACAAGACTCCAGTCTCAACTTTCCATGCAGCTGGGATTACAGGCTTATAGCTCCATACTCAGTACTTCAAGCTAATTTAAGCAATTCAGCTTTATGAAATTTTCCAAATTCAATTTCATCTTGTAAAAGCTTCATTTAAAAATTCCTATTTTATTTCTCGATGGAATCGTTGAAGTCAAAATTACAACTCATTTACTATTCCCTCCTCTGAAATGTAATCTACATGAAAAATACAAAAATTCGTCATTCTTTGGTGTCAATTTGTATCCCGTGAGAGAGGAGTCATTTTTGTATAAATGAGGACAATATTGGCATCAGCAAGAATAGAAATGATACAACCAACCATGTTGTACACATTAAGCGGTAACGGACAAGGGAGGGCCACCCCTGAGCCGGGGCTTCAGTTTTCATCAGGAGTCGCTCGCATGTAATGTGAGGAGAACAGAACTGTCACTTCACTAACAGATGGCTAGACGTTCCTGAAATCACCACACTTCCAATGGTTACCTCATTATAGAGCTGTGGAAAATGAGGCTGTTCAGAATGTTGGAATAAATGACCCAGCACCCCAGCCCTGGGGCTCCAGCTTCCGAGGCTCTGCCCAGCCACGCCCAGGGCTGAGGGGGTCCATCACGCATCCTGAGTGGTGAGCATTTGCGCAGGCGGGGAGCTCTCCCACCCGTGCGCCCCCCCACGGGCGCGCCCCCCACCCGCGCGCCCTCCCACCCGCGCGTCCCCCCCTCCCGCGCCCTCCCACCCCGCGCGCCCCCCCCACCCGCGCTCTCCCACCCGCGCGTCCCCCCCACCCGCGCGCCCTCCCACCCGCGCTCTCCCACCCGCGCGTCCCCCCCACCCGCGCGCCCTCCCACCCGCGCGCCCCCCCACCCGCGCGCCCCCCCACCCGCGCGCCCCCCCACCCGCGCGCCCCCCCACCCGCGCGCCCCCCCACCCGCGCGCCCCCCCCACCCGCGCGCCCCCCCCACCGGCGCGCCCCCCCACCGGCGCGCCCCCCCACCAGCGCGCCCCCCCACCGGCGCGCCCTCCCACGTGTACGCCATCCCACCCGTGCGCCCCCCCACCCGTGCCTCCTCCCACCCGCGCCCCCCCCACCCGCGCCCCCCCCACCCGCGCGCCCCCCCACCTAACCCGCGCCCCCCCCACCCGCGCCCCCCCCACCCGCGCGCCCCCCCACCCGCGCGCCCCCCCCACCGGCGCGCCCCCCCACCGGCGCGCCCCCCCACCCGCGCGTCCTCCCCACCCGCGCGCCCCCCCCCACCCGCGCGCCCCCCCACCCGCGCGCCCTCCCACCGGCGCGCCCCCCCACCGGCGCGCCCTCCCACGTGTACGCCATCCCACCCGTGCGCCCCCCCACCCGTGCCTCCTCCCACCCGCGCCCCCCCCACCCGCGCCCCCCCCACCCGCACGCCCCCCCCACCTAACCCGCGCCCCCCCCACCCGCACGCCCCCCCACCTAACCCGCGCCCCCCCCACCCGCGCCCCCCCCCACCCGCGCGCCCCCCCACCCGCGCGCCCCCCCACCCGCACGTCCTCCCACCCGCTCGTCCTCCCACCCGCACGCCCTCCCACCCGTGCGTCCTCCCACCCATGTGCTGGCCCGCCAGGACCCACGCGTCGCCTGCTGCATCTGATCGCGATGCTGATGGCGGAGCCCCGTGGGGCAGCCAGACCGAATTCCGTGCCGGGGCTCAGCGGCCTCGGCGGCCTCTCCATGGTGACATCTCTGCTTCCTGAGGCTCCGTGATGAGCCTCAGTAGAACCAGCCTCCCTCAGGAGACTTCTGATGGGAAAATCGAGTGACAGGGACAGGAGACAGGAGTCATGTAATGGGGAATCATGTGACAGGAGTCATGTAGGATGATCACGTTACATCGATCACATGACGCTGACTCATGTGACAGGGATCACATGATGGGGATCGTGACAAGTTATCATTGACATGGAGGTCATGTGATGTTATATGTGACTGGGGGGGGTTACCGCAACAGGAATCACGTGATGTGAGATCATGTGATATGACATGGCATCACTTTGATGTAGAGTCCTGTGACGTGGGGGTCACGTGATGTGAGATCCAGTGATGTGGTGTCAGGTGACAGGGGAATCACATGATGGGTCACATGCAAGGTGTCCTGGGGGGGGGATCATGTGACAAGAGGTCATGCTAGGCGGTGTGGTGTGGTGTGGGTCGGCAGTCCGCCCTTCCGGGGTGGCCCCCGATGGAGCCACGGTGGCCGGCGGCTTCCATCACCTGCAGCCAGCAGCACCCGTGGTGATCCATCCTCTAGTGGCTTTATTATTACTATTATTATTATTATTATTGTGAAAATACCATACAGAGGGGTTACAATTACACGGGCAAGATAGTACATTTCTTTATTTTGGGGGGGGGGATCCGGTCGTGGGGCCTGAACTCTGAGCCTGGGCGCTGTCCCTCAGCTCTTCAGCTCAAGGCTAGCGCTCTACCACTTGAGCCACAGCACCACTTCCGGCTTTTTCTTTTTGCTTATGTGGTGTTAAGGAACCGAACCCAGGGCCTCAGGCATGCAAGGCAAGCGCTCTACCACTGAGCCACCTTCCCAGCCCCATGAGTACACTTCTTATCAAGCATTGTAGCCTCCTCCTTTGTTTCCCCTTCCCAACCCTTCCCATCCCCATCCCCCTACTGACTCCTCCCCCCCACCACCAAAGTTGTAAAGTTCGTTTTTCGACATAACGACTTGTACATCTCATTGTTGCAATGGGTCCACCTGTATCCCTATTTAAACGATTTGTTTTTCCCCTTCCCCTCCACAAATTATACTGACATCAAATACAGTGAAAGCAGGGGTTATACTGTGGGGGAGGGGCATACAAAGCAACAAAGAAATCATCTTATAAATGTGTTAGAAACAATCGCATGAAAGAAAAAAACACTTGAATACTTATCTTGGGATTCATTTCCCTAACATCACCTTATCTGACCTTTTCTGCTTGACTCAGACATATACTAGTTATTGCAAATAAGGGAAACCATGGGACCTATGTTTCTTTGGGCCTGGCTTACTTCACTTAATATAATTTTTCCAAGTCTTTCCATTTCCTAACAAATGGGGCAATGTCATTCTTTCTGATGGAGGCATAGAATTCCATTGTGTATATACACCACATTTTCTTGATCTATTCATCTACTGAGGGGTATCTGGGTTGGTTCCATATCTTAGCTATGGTAAATAATGCTGCAATAAATAGACTTGTGCTGGTAGCTTTTGGGCATTTGCCCAAATGATCACAAACAAGACCACACTAAAACTTCCTCCAGTGGCTTTTAACAACGTGGTCCCACGGATCCTGTTCTGGGTCCAGAACTTCTCTGTGGCCAACTAGGATCGTTGGGAAGACTGGACCGCGCTCACCTTTGGGGTGCAGACGCTCAACCTTTCTTTTTACAGAATAGTGTGCTCCATAAATTGACTTTAAAAAGACATAATAAAAGTATTTTCTCACTTCTGACAGAAGTATTTCTTACTAGAAAAGTGATCTATGATTAGATGATAATGGTCAAGGGTGTTAGTTATTTTTGAGGAGAGACGAATAATTAGAGACACTGTCCATCTTGACACCCACTAACTTTGCGTTATTTATTTGCATTTTCTCATTCAACAATAGTGCATGGAAAAAAATGCTTGCCTCATTTCTGCATCTTCCATCATAAGTATTTATTGAATAAATTCAGACACAAGCCCCTTTACCAAAAATAATTCATGTAGATTTTCAATTAACAAAAAATTTAGTTAACATTATTAAAATGTGCATGTACTTCAGACATTGGGTTTTACTTAAAAACATGTCCATACATATTAATTTTCTAGTTCAACTCAAGACCCACTTGAGAAGAGGTCTGCTCAGTAATTTTTCAGTGTTTTACGTATAAAAATACAGTAGTGCATATAATATATGATCTCTGGGTTCAATTTCTTTCAAGTGGGGCTAAAACAGACTCCTGTGTGACAAATTTAACACTAGAAACAGGATTTTTCCTGTTTTATTCCAAGCAAGTGCTCTATGACTAAGCAATGACCCCAGTTCATTTCTGCTTTAATTTTGCTGAAACAAGATCTTGCCACCTTTTGACCTAGGCTGGCTTCTAACTTACAAGACTCCAGTCTCAACAGGGTTGAAGTCAAAATTGTAACAACTCATTTACTATTCCCTCCTCTGAAGTGTAATCTACATGAAAGATACAAAAAATTCATCATTCTTTGGTGTCAATTTATGTCCATTGAGAGAGGAGTCATTTTTGTATAAATGAGGATAATATTGGCATCAGCAAGGATAGAAATGACACAATCAGCCATGTTGTACACATTAAGCAGTCACTGAAGAGGCAGGGCCATCTCCTGAGCCGGGAGTTTCAGTTTTCATCAGGCATCACAAGTATCTAACATAAGGAAAACAGAACTGTCACTTCACCTGACAGATAGTTAGAAGTTCCTTAAATCACTACACTTTCCAATAGTTACCTCATTATAGAACTGTGGAAAATGAGACTGTTTAGAATGTTAGAATAAATGATCCAACACCACAGTCCTGGGGGCTCCAGCTGTCCGAGGTTCTGCCCAGCCATCCTCGGGGCTGAGGGGATCAATAACCCATCAGTAAATACTTGCCACAGGCTGGGAAGCTCACGTCAGCGCTTCTACTGGTGTGCTGGCTCACAGAGGACCCAAAGGCATCATCTACTGTATCACTGCCTTCCTGTTGATAGGGGAGCCCTGTGGGGTAGCCTGAATGCATTTCTGTGCCGCTGGCTTACTGGCTACTATGACCTCTTCATGGTGATATCTCCTCTTCCTGAGGCTCCGGGAATCCACAAAAAGGATGAGATCAGTGGAACCACCTGCCCTGCTTCCCTCAGGAGTCTTCTGATGGTACCGTTGCTCATCCAGGCTGGTGTGGGCAATTATGTGGAATCCTGGTCCCATTGAAGGAGCTAAAGGGGAGAAAAAGAACCTTAAAAACTAGGTTTAAAGGAAATGTTGACTTCAACAAGAAATATCCACATAGTGGTATCATATTGTTCAGATGTTAGATGCTTTAAGATATATAGTCAATTCTATGCCTCCATCAGAAAGAATGACATTGCCCCATTTGTTAGGAAATGGAAAAACTTGGAAAAAGTTATATTAAGTGAAGTAAGCCAGGCCCAAAGAAACATAGGTCCCATGGTTTCCCTTATTTGCAATATCTAGCATATGTATGAGTCAAGCGGAAAAGGTCAGATAATGTGATGTCAGGAAAATGAACCCTTAGATATGTATTTTAATGTTTTTTTTCTTTCATGCATGTGTTTCTAACGCATTTATAAGATTATCTCTTTGTTGCTTTGTATGTCCCTCCCCCACAGTATAACCCCTGATTTCACTATATTTGATGTCAGTATAACTTGAGGAGGAGATGGGGAAAAACCAGTTGTTTAAGGATACAGGTGGACCTGTTGCAACAATGAGAAGTACAAGTTGTCATGTCCAAAACGAGCTTTACAACGTCGTTGGGGGGTGGGGGGGGGAAGGATTGGGATTGGGGGGAGGGGGAGGCTGGGAAGGGATGTGAAGGGTAAACAAAAGGAGGAGGCTGCAATGCTTGGTAAGAAATGTACTCATTATCCTGCCCATGTAATTGTAACCCCTCTGTACAGTATGTTCACAAATAAAAAAAAATATATAGTCATAAATTCAAGAGATTGGATCACTCACAGAAGTTATTTGAAACTAAAGATGACTTTGCATGTACTCCTAAATAATAGCACAATTTGAGGAATAAGCAGAGAAAAGTTAATAACTAAACAACTCTGGGGAAAAAAAGGTAAGAAAAGGAGTGGTGTTAAAGAACCCAGAGGAAAAGAATGCTTTGAAAACAGTGGTCAGGCACATTTAATGGCAATGAGCAGATCCAACAATGTCTGTTCTTTAGAATGTTCTTTTCTTTCAAGACAGAATGCTGTGATAAGAAAGGAACCACTTTTACCAGTGGACCAAAAAGTGTTTATGAACTATCACATACTTCATTAGAGCAAAAGTGAAATCTCATTGTGATTAAAATCTCTACACCAGAATTTAGCAGCAAAGTAAATAATAACTAACTTATCATTGTGTAAAGGTCAAGAAAACTGATGTAACAATTGGACTGACATCATCAGTGTCATAAAATAATAGGAACTTACTTCTTCATTAAAGAGAATCTGCAGCATTAAATACTGGTAGAATTCTACTCAGGCCTAGCCCATAACATCATTATAAAGATTTAACAAACAAACAAATGGTAACTCCTGAATGATTTATGTAAATTCTTGATTGAATTATAAAGTCCATTGAAGATGCTAAATTTAAAAAGAAGTGTAAATTACTTCCATCTCTGAGTGTTTTAATTTTAGCATAAAAATGGCTCCTGTCTGACATGTGATTGTCTCTATCCATGAAGAGGAATTTTTTTAACTATTCTAAATTATCATCAGGAATTCAGTTTTACACTGTTGCATCAGTTTAATTACTTAGAATGTCTCTTACTCATGGAGGGTATGAGTAAAAGCTTAATACTTGTCTGGTAACTGCAATTCTAGTATATTATGCTTGAATCCTGCTTTAGCAGGACAGCTGTCCCAGCTTAGATGCAGAACATTCTTCTATCTGGAAAACTTTAAGGGAAAACAAGCAGACTATTTGTAGAATAACTATGAAGGCTCTTTCAGAGAACAAATCCTCAAAAAAGAAAGCAAATACAATGAATTAATTCCAAAGGGGAAAATTTATTTTTAAAAATCCTTGGTCATTAGAAGAAATGGAAAAATCTTCTGTATATTGAGGTCTGTTTCTTAGATTTGACCTGCAATTGAAGGCAATATGACTCATGGGTGTTATTTATAATATAGGGAATTTAGAATTTTCTAAATACTAATGATTCCATAATGGTGCCTTCCTTGTCCCCAATGTATAGTATGTTCCAAAAACACACTATGTATGTTTTGGCTTTTGGGTTATGAAGACTCATCTTCTGGGATAGTACTTGACAAAACTCAGGGCTAGTTGTTATTTGGGATGGGCAGAATAGTTGGGATTTTCTCTCTCCAAAATGTTTCCTCAAATGTGGACACTAGATCCTAAAAGAAGCATTCCAAGAGAGAAATGCTGCAGTTTCAATTATAGATTACACATTATCCATCACCACTTGTGTTGCATTCGGTGGGTGAAACAAACCACAAGGCCACTCAGAATCAAAATGATGAGAAATAGAATCATCCTTCAGTGGGAACTGTGGCCAAGAATTCACACTCATCTTCACCACAATATGAGACAACCCCAGGGTATTCCTGAAAATATTTGAAGAGCATATTATATGAAGCCAATCTCTTTTATTAGAAAGAGAAAGCATACATTAGTAGAATTGACTATAACTATAACGTCAAACCTATCTGTACAATCCTAAAGGCCAGGAAAATCCCCATCTTGACAAAGAAACTTCTAATATACTTTTACAATCACTTATTTATCATCACTTTGACAGAGATGATGCATTACTTCCCCAGGCCAATCAGGCCTATATCTCAGGGATTTATCACATATCTCAGCACCACACTCTCAGACTAGAATTTTTCAACAAGGTACCATATATTATTTCCTAGCTAACACTGCTCCTGTGATCTTTCCCTCCTTGTTTTCAAGGTGTATAGAAGATGGCATCTTAGCTTCCTGACATTTGAGTACTTTGTATTTAAATTGCCTTGCTGCCTTTCACCCCTTCCCAGTCAGTAGGAGCTTTGGGGATATGACAGAAATAAGCTCTAGCTGATTTAAACATAATAGTAATAATTCATTTAAAGCATACAGGGTCCTGGCCATTTGGAGAGATTTCCTCAAGCTGTACAAAGGCAAAGAGGAATAAGGCATATGCTAAAAGAGAAGAACAAAAGTGGTAAAAAAAAAAAAAAAAAAAAAAAAAGCAAGAAAAACCATAGAAGTCTTGCCAAGGATGAAGGCTTACCAAAAATGAAATCTGTTAACCCATGTCTACTTTGAACACATGATGCCATTCAATGTACTGCTGAAGCTGCTCTAGAAAACTGTGTCCGCTGCTGCTGTAGATCCTCACAAGCAAACTGAAGTCATCTTTCCCTTTGCTAGCTTGAATCATTTATTATTCATGAAATCTCGTGGTGACTACATCTAGAAATTCAGGCACACCTCATATGTTCTTAGTCGAGCTAGAAGAAAAGATAGGACACTAAGCACTTAATTTTCAGATTCTATAGAAGAGAGGTTAATCCTTGTTCTTTTACCATAATCCATGAACTGTCCAATTACTAATTACCAATTACCAATCAGGAGGGGTGAAGATAATCTGTAGGGAAAATTAATGAATATAATTCATTGCTTTTGACTGCACATTGCCTATGTATGCTTTCAGTAAATTCTTAAGATTTAATCATTGCTGTTATGTACATAATTCATGCAAAATTATTATTTGTATGCTGAAAATACTGTTAGCTATCACTTGTAGCAAAATGATCCAAATTTTAATCAAGAGTATGAGGCAAGTATTGCATCTTTTACGGTCCTGGGTCCCTCCATCATCCTGTTTTAGTATTCAGTGATATATGAACTAAATGGTAACATAAATCACCATGAAACTACATGATAAAAAATAGTGAGAGAAAGGGAGAGGCAATATGGGAGAAGCACATAGAGACTTACATCTTAAAGACCTACGACTGTTTTTGTGTGGCAATTCATAAAGCTGTTTTTGCTTTTGAGATTTTTGTGTCTATACTTATTTTTGTACTCACTAGCTTGGTAGAAGTTCCCAGTGAAGTGATTCAATTTTAACTCATTAAAGATCCTGCTTGTATAGGATGCACTCAAATCTCATGACAAAGGAATAGCAAAATCACCATGCATTTACCAGTACTCTTTATGTTCAGATAAGTCAATAGAGCCAACAGAGAAACCATTTTTTTGGAAGATAACTTAGAGGTTTAAATAGTTAAAAGTGGATAAGTATAAATCTTTTTAATTTTAATTGTTTTTATTGTGAAAATACTGTACAGAGGGGTTACAATTATATGAGCAAGGTAATGAGTACATTACTCATCAAGCATTGTTTCCTCCTCCTTTGTTTTTCCCCTACCATCCCTTCCCTCCCACCTCCCACTCTCTCCCTACCCCCAACCCAGCCACCTAAATTGTAAAGTTCGTTTGTCAACATAGTGTCTCCTACATCTCATTGTTACAATGGGTCAACCTGTATCCCTATATAAACATTTTGTTTTTTCCCTTCCCCTCCCCAAATTATACTGATATCAAATACAATGAAAACAGGGGTTATACCGTGGGGGAGGAACATACAAAGCAACAAAAAAAATCACATGGTACCTAACTGAAGTAAGCCAGGCCCAAAGAAACATAGGTCCCATGGTTTCCCTTATTTGCAATAACTAATATATGTCTGGGACAAGTAGAAAAGGTCAAAAACTATGTACATATGACCAGATAAGATGAAGTTAAGTGAAATTAACCCCAAGATAGGGGCATGAGTGGTTTTTTTCTTTCTTTTATTTTTTTAATTGTGAAAATCCATAGAGAGGGGTTACAATTACATGGGCAAAGTAATGAGTGCATTTCTTCTCAAGCATTGTAGCCTCCTTCTTTGTTTCCCCTTCCCATCCCTTCCCATCTCCTGCCACCCTCCACCCTACCCTCCTCCCCTGGGCCAAAGTTGTAAAGTTCACTTTCAACATAACATCTTGTACATCTCATTGTTGCAATGGGTCCACCTGTATCCCTATTTAAACAATTTGTTATTTCCTTTCCCCTCCACAAATTATACCAACAGCAAATACAGTGAAAACGGGTTATACCATGGGGTTTTTTTCTTCCCTGCTATTGTTTCTAACGTATTTATAAATCTTATATTCAAAATCAATATAGAACTTGATATATCACTTGATGAAATACTTCAAGTATAACAAGCATTTAGAAACAGATAACCTAATATTTCTAACACATAATCAGATGTCATTGGAGACATAGCACTCGCCTTTCCATATACTAGTCTTTCAGTTTATAGAGACAAATCATTCTAAGCTAGTCATTAGTTAAATATTATACAATGCATCCTAGGGGGTGATATCCTAAACATATAACTGACCTGCACCAGACATAATAATTGTTTAATTATTCCTCTATTCTGAAAAAACAATTCCTAGTATATCCTAGAATATATAGTAAAACTAGAAGAATCTAATAGGCAACTTTCTAGTAAAGTTAGTTTCTCCTCCAAGAGCAAGATTGTGTACAATACTATAATGTATGAAAGGAAAGCAGAAAATTCATGGATGAGTAAATTCATGAAAGGCAGAGACAAGCAAATCCCAGTATGGAATCGTTATTCTACACAGAAGATTGCTGCGATTTAATCCATCTGTAACCATATTTCTAGGCCAAGGTCCTCCTTTCCACATGTTTATTGAAAATGTTCTCCATCACAGGACTTCCATTTCCCTGTTCAGACTCTATAGAGAAGGGGGTGTAAAACTCAGGGTTCTGGTCAGTGAGTGGACCTCCTGTTTTCTTTCAGAGAAACCCTAGTGTCAGCTTCAATGTGCTGCAGTTTATTCCCAATCATAGGATGATCCCTTCTAAGGTGTAAAGAGGGGAGAATGACACTGTGGCAACATGGACACATTAAAGCCCCTGTTTAGTATGTATGTTCAGGACCTGCTGTGGATTAATATTGATTTGCGACTCTCCGATATTTGAGAGAGACTGAATTTACCCTTTTCCATGCATGTGTCCTTTCAAAGAAGAATTGATCTGATGATATCTGCTTTGTGAGAACAGAAGAAAAACATTGTTTACAGACTGCTAGCTATTTGTCAAGAGTTAAGTGTTCTGTCTGTTCCTCCCATTAAAAGATATTTCTGAAGCCAGTAGTGGTGCTTGCTTGTTATGCCAGGACCCAGGAAAATCTTGAGTTTGAGGCCAACCTAGGCTATACAGCAAAAATCGATACACAACCATCACCAAAAAAAGACTGGAGAGCTGGGGTATCTGCCGTCAGTTTTCATCTATGAAGGATATGGTGGTGGAAGATACCAATGAAGACCTACTCCAGGAAAAGAGAGATTCTATCTGAAAAGTAAACTAAGGCAAAAAAATGGACTGAGACTTGGCTAAAATGGTCAAGTGCTTGCCTAGCAAGTACAAAGTTCAGATTACAAACTTAGGGTACTACAAGAGAGACACACAGAGAGAGGAATGAAAAAATAAAGATGAGAAAGAGAGAGAGAGACCACCATATTTGTAAACCATATTGTTACAATAGAAACATCCATTTGATTAAGTTTCTGACAATAAACCTATTTTCAAAGTTCTTCAACTTCTAGAAGCAATAGGCAGCCAGTCAGATTAAAAATATAAACAATTGCACCTGTTCCCTTTGAGTATAAAATGGCACTGGGACTTGGATTTCCAGCAACAGAGTGCTTATTAAAGTGAGATAGCGCAGGGCTTTACACTTACTCTATTAATAAAATAACTGACTCTTCTCTATGGTGGGAAGTAGAAGAGTAGATTGTCATGAACACTCTTCCTTTCTGGATGGGAAGTGTAAATGCAAAGGGAACAGCCAAAGGGTGATGTCAGGTTCCTATATCAATCTACTAGCCAAGAAAGGACCTGGTGGTGTCCATTGCTTTGTGCCACCCATGAATTTACCAGATTCTCAAATTAGTGCTGTGACCCCAGCTTCCACCTTTAAAGATAGACAGAATTTCATTTGGAGATACTTGAACATTTTTCTAGTTACACAAATCAAATGAAAACTCTGTAGGATTCTTATTCAAATTCATTCTAGAAAGTCATGTCATGTCCTTTGAGCCAACCATTGGATATTTTCTGTGACTAAAGTACATCAACTCATTCGACCGCTGTTTTGTGAAAGCTCAAAATAAAGTGAGCAAGTCTTCTTACTTCACTGCTGCTCAGCCATCCTGGTGCAAAATAAAAGAGCATCTTTTCTCTTGCAGACTGTAAAGAGGCCCTTTCCAGACATTATCTCATTGGACCTTCATGCAACTTTTTGGGAAGTGATTTTACAGAAGTTGCAAAACCCCAGAGAGGCTCCGCAGAGTACCATGATAGATTAAGGGGTAGAACCTAATCCTTTTGTGTAGTTCTCGGTTGGTCTTTGTTTCCGTTCATGTGACAACAAGGGTGTTCTGGAATTTCTAAGGATAAGTGAGCAAAGCCCGACTACCATGCTCGAGTCCTCTATGGTGCACTTTCAGAAAAGCCAGCCTCCTGGGGTTCCCAGTAATGGTCATGCAGACCCAGCTGTCAAGCCCAGCTGAACCCAACCTTCCAGCCATCTCCACCATGGTGCCAGATCTAAGAGGGAAATTATCCCGGACTCCTCTCAGCAGCCCATCCACCGCTCACTGAGAAACAAAGGGTGATTGCGGAATCTCCAGCCCAAAGGAAATTCAGACTCGGGCTGGGAAGTTGGCTCAGTGGTAGAGCGCTTGCCTTGCAGGCATGAGGCCCTGGGTTCAATTCCTCAGCACCACATAAGAAAAAAGCCGGAAGTGGCGTTGTGGCTCAAGTGGTAGAGCGCTAGCCTACCACTCAAGAGCTAAGGGACAGCGCCCAAGCCCAGAGTTCAGGCCCCACGACCGCACCCCCCCCAAAAAAAAGGAAATTCAGACTTACAAAATCATGGACTACAGCAAAACTACAGTTTTAACCAGGAAAGACATGCAGTACATTGAGTGGTTCTTTTGGCTAACTTATACAGCAACCAGATGCCAAATTCCTTTTTTATTAAATATGTGTTTTTTGTTGTAAAGATACTGTACAGAGGGGTTACAGTTACATGAGGAAGGTAATGAGTACATTTCCTATCGACCATTGTTACCCCCTTCTTCGTTTATCCCTTACCATCTCTTCCCTCCCCACCTCCCCAACTTCTCCCTTCCCCCACTCCCGAAGTTGTAAAGTTCATTTTCATCATGGTGTCTTGTACATCTCATTGCTACAATGGGTCAACCTGTATCCTTATCTCAGCATTTTGTTATTTCTCTTTCCCTCCCCAAATTAAAAGAATGTATATACAAGATGAAGGGCAATGGAATCAAATACAGTGAAAACCAGGGTGAAAACCGGGGTTATACAATGGGGGAAGAACATACAAAAGAAACTAAAAAAAAAAAGCACATAGTACATTATCAGTACATTAAAAACAACAGCAAGAAAGATGAAACCTCTTGTGTCCCTATCTTGGGGTTCATTTCACTTAGCATCATTTTATATATATACATAGCTTTTGACCTTTTCTGCTTGTCCTAGATATATACTAGTTATTGAAAATAAGGGAAACCATGGGACCTATGTTTCTTTGGGTCTGGCTTACTTCACTTAATATACTTTTTCCAAGTCTTTCCATTTCCTAACAAATGGCCAGATGCCAAATTCTTGTTTTAATATGAATAAGGTCTATAAACTCCTAATGTTATAGAACTTTCAGTGAAAAACTAGAACTTTTATGCTTGAAATGAATTTATTTTCTAAATAGACCAAGTATCAAATTCTTTTACTATCTTAAATGATTTTTAAGAATTTGTAGTTCAAAAAGACTTTTTCACGCTTTTTCATTCTTTTCTTTATTCTTACAAGTATTCTCTAAACTGAAATCTTATGATTTTTACAAGAAGGCAGACTATAGACAACTAAAACTCTGGCTCAAATATAGGTTATCTGACTGGAAGATGGACACTCTTACCATTAGATTAAAGGGTTTTCCATCTGTTCCATAAGTTAGTCATTTATAATGAAATTTTTAAGAAAAAAAATCATCTATCCTTTGTTTGGATTCCAGTGGAGGGCTTAGTGTGATTGCTGTCTTCGTGCCAAAATAAAACTTCAGGATGAGAAAGCAGAAAGTGATGCCAAGGAAATGAATGCTGTTACCTTCAGTTCCAATTCCTGCTTTAAATTTTATAGCAACCCATTTTGTAAAGTTGCCCTTCCCTGTACTTAAGAGCACTATCTTGCCACTCAGGAGAGAAATTCTCATTATTCTCCTCAAAAGTTTATTTCTGTGACTGGAGTTCTACTTGCCTAAGAACTATAAAATCAGTAAATTAGTTAGGCAACTATGAGGAGGATTTCTTCAGAGCTTCACATTATATATCTGCCCTCTTCTCAGTTGCTCTTTTTTTATTTTATTGTAAAAATGCTGTGCAAAGGGGTTACAATTACATGAGTAAAAGAACGAGTACATTACTTGTACAGCATTGTTACCCCTTCCCTTGTTGTCCCTCTATCTCTTCCCTCCCCCACTTCCAACACTCCTCCCCACTCCCCAAAAGTTGTAAAGTTCATTTCCAATATACTGTCCTGTGGGCCTCATTGGTGCAATGGGTCATCCTATGTCCTTGTTTCAGCATTTTTTTATTCCCCTTCCCCTCTCCAGATAAGACAAATGTACATACAAAATGCAAGGTACCAAAATCAACTGTAGTGACAACTAGGGATATACCATAGGGGGAAGAACATACAAAGAAAACAAAAAAAAATCACCTGTAAAACAACAACAAAGACAGATCTCTCATGTCCATATCTTGGGGTTGATTTCACTTAACATCAACTTATGTTGATGATCATAATATTATCCTATACGTATACTAATTATTGCAAAGAAGGGAAACCATGGGGGCCTAAATTTCTTTGGGACTGGCTTACTGCATTCAGTAAGATTTTTTTTCCCATATCTTTCCATTTCCTAACATGTGGGACGGTGTCATTCTTTCTGATGGAAGCATAGAATTCCATTGCATATATAGTCCACATTTTCTTGAACCACTCATCTAATGAGGGGCATCTGGGTTGGTTCCATAGGCAGCACCATTTTTGTCTCAGTATATCTTAAATGTACTTTTTCAAAGTTTGATTTTAAAAGTGAAGTATGATCTTTAAATATAAAAGCTTTTAAGTATAACTGAAAGAACAAATTCTAAATAAACAGCACTAGTAAACCTTGATTCACATTTTCCATAGATGATAGAATGGACATTGCCTTCTATCATCTCAAATCCTAGATCAAGATATTGATGTAGCTACATATACATTCAGTCTCCTACACAATTAAAAGGCCCCAGATTTACTAGCAAACACTGGGCAGAATATGTAATTACTTATTTTGAAAAGCAGATAATAATTTGTGGAGGGGAAGGGAAAAAACAAATTCTTTAAATAGAGATACAGGTGGACCCATTGCAACAATGAGATGTACAAGATGTTATGTCGAAAATGAACTTTACAACTTTAACGGTGGGAGGGGGGTGAGCAAAGGAGGAGGCAACAATGCTTGATAAGAAATGCACTCATGCTCTTTCCCAGCTTTGTCTCTTTCCCACCTCTCTCTTTCCCAGCTCTCTCTTTTTCCCAGTTCTCTCTTTTTCCCAGCTCTCTCTCTTCCCAGCTCTCTTTCCACCTCTTTCCAGGCTCTCTCTTTCCCAGCTCTCTCTCTCTTTCCCAGCTCTCTCTCTTTCCCAGCTCTCTCTCTTTCCCAGTTCTTTCTCTTTCCCAGCTCTCTCTCTTTGTGACTCAGGCTGGGTCCCGGGGACCCCCCTCTAGATTCCCTCTCAAAGGCTAGTCATTCTACGTTTACCCTAGATAAGGCCTAGCCCAGACGCTCTCTTTCCCAGCTCTCTTTCCCAGCTCTTTCCCATCTCTTTCCCAGCTCTCTCTCTTTCCCAGGCCTGTTTCAGGCCTTTCCCAGCCACATGGAGATCCAACATGGCCTGGGTGTCAGCCAGAATGATGAATAAACCTATCCCTTACCTGAAAAAAAAATGCACTCATTACCTTGGCCATGTAATTGTAACCCCTCTGTACGGTATTTTCACAATAAATAAATTTTTAAAAAATTTTAAAAAGAAAATATTCAGGTAAGGAAACATAAAGAATCCTAAAATGATAAAAAAAAAAAAAAAGAATCATTGGCTATTTCCTACATAACATAATTGAAATATAGTTCTAAGTGTATAGTTTAAACAGTGGTGACAAATGCAAGTAACAAAGCAACTCTTGTTTATTAATATCGCTTATATATATATATATATATATATATATATACATTTCTTTATTCTGGCAAGATCTACTGAATTATGTAAGATTAATCAGCATTAATTCTTGGACCTGAACAATCAGCAGTCACTCATTTTTAATAAGACATTTTCTCCTTAAATTTTCTTTCTTTTCTAACCTTTTAAAATTTTTGTGCCACTTCATCTGCCTCAATTAAATATATACTTTTTAAAATCAATTTGGAATATGACCAAGTAAATATAAATTTCATTATGGAAACTACATATGGATTACTCTCAAATTTTTCAAAAAGTGACATAGTAATTTCAATAATGCTCTTTATACTAGGTAGAAACTTTTTCTGTATATTTGCAAGTACAGACATCAGCAAAAAAAGATTGTGATAAATGGAAACACACTATTGCATTGAAGACGTAGCTACTGGCCTTGTTCCTTATCTTTCTAATTTCTCAGTACTGTCATAGTCCCAATTGTGTTATGAGAACACATATTTCAAATAGATACTTTATTTGACTATGTCAAAAATACTTACTATTTTTTCAAATATCTACTTTCTAGGTATTAAAAGATAATTTAGCCATAGAAATCCCTAAAAGTGGATAAAAGATAAGAAAATAAATACTGGGATTACATTATAAGCATCTCATTTCAAACTATGAGGGTATGAAACAAATGGTTGAAATATTTACCGATCTATGTAAAATAATAAATTTTCATTTTCCTTTTAGTTTAAAAGTGATTTTTTCCAATACAGAGCAATATACTTCATTGTTTTTATGTAAATGAGATTATAAAGCTGGTATTTCTGTACAGTTACATCATAATGAGAATTAAATTCAATTTATCAAAAAAGAAAATAATTACTACATATAAATATATCTTATTTTAGCATATATATTATATATCATATGAATTAAAATAAAACACCATGAAATTACAATTTAAAAGAAAACAGGCTGGTAGTGTATCTCAGAGACAGAATATCTGTGAAGTTTGGGGTTTAATCCTCAGACCTGCAAAAGGGAAAAGGAGAAGGAAGAAAGGAAAACAGAGGAAGAAAAGGAGGAGGAGGAGGAAAAGGAGGAGGAGCATCAGGAAGAGGAAATTTAAGGAAGAGGAGAAGAAGTGGGATATACCAGCAGGAAGAGGAGGAGGAGAAAGAGGAGGGGAAAGAGGTAGAAGAAAGAGAGGAGGAGAAAATCTTGTAAACTGGAAAGAATACTGACTATACCATTGTAAACATCAAAAAACAAGTAGACATCCATCTCTAAGACGATACTGTTGGTTTCTTGCCGACTAAAATAACTAAACACTCATGGACTTTCTCTGAGTTACAAAATTGGGGTCAAAATAGTTAAAAGACTATTCCCTAAATAAAAAGTAATTTATAATAACAAAGAATTTTAATGGTATACACAGGAAAACAGATTTTATTTTTAACAAAACTAGGAAAAAATCTTGAGTGTTGAATAATTTTTTAAAAACATTTTCTACCTTACTTTTTTGTGTTTATCAAAACAATACATGTGTAAGATTGGATGATAAATAATTATACCCAGGGCTACCCAAATAAACGGAAATTTTCCAAAGATCCCACACTCATCATTTTGCCCTGCCCTACCCCCAGCTCTCTGGTGTAGATATACCATTACATTTATATAATTAAAATTAGTCACATTGTATTGGAAGGTTATTGTTCAACATTTATCTTCGGTGTTTATTCTGAATGGTCAAGAGCGTTCTGGGTTGATTTTTCAAGAGAAAATTCATTCTACTAATTTAGGATTCGCTGCTTATTCTTGTTTTCGTTTATGTTACATATATATGTGTGTATATATATATATATATATATATATATATCTTCTGCTAAAACTTTTCATAGGCATGTACATTGGAAACTTACTTTGGCTAATCAAGATAAAAATCATCAATCTATTTTTTGTTTACAATACATGTGTTGAATTTGTTATTTCAGATAGCTACTTTCCCCCAAACTCTTCTTTGCTCTAAGTTTAAAAGCATTTTATTTCCATATTGTCATTTTAATGATGTCTCAGAAGGAAACAGATATGGATCACAGAATTTAATCTGTAGCCTTGAAGTACAACTCAAAATTATTTCCTACTCTACTTGAGAAATAAGAAAAATTAGTAAGTAATGATATATTTATTGTATTCACTTGTAAAATAAAATAAACTCAAATTCTTAGTCCAGTGGTTTGACAACAAAAGGGTTTAGAGTGCTTGTCATTCAAATTGTTCCCTGACTAAAATGATTTAAAGCAATGTAGAATGTGTGAAAACCACTCTCCACTCACTTCCACGTACATGAATAGAAGAGAAAGTAAACTTTTAACCAAGTTCTTTTGACTTTTATAAATACTACAATATTATGAAGATAACAATGTCTGTATATTTTAAGATGCTAGAAGAAATGGAAAAGGGAACTAAGGAGATAAGAGAAGTGCTAAGGCAAAGAAATTGCTAACAGAAAGAATAAATGAGCAAAATAATCACAAAAGGGTGGATCACATCATGCACCAGCTGGAATATGGAATGCAGAAGTGATGGAGAGCAACAGGCTGGTAGAATCATCAGGGCCGTGCTGTGAAAGGCTGTGCCACTCAAGCTGGGGCTGGCATGGAGCCACGAGTCTAGATAGAAATGTGTCAGAAGTTCACATACTCCCTGGAAAAATGTTCTTGGAATATCTTTGTGAGCAATGTGATAGCAAAAGCTTAAAGTAGTGGATTTTAAGTAACTATGAATGTTAAAAGATATTTTAGATGTAGTTCTGGTCACACTTGAGAATTTACCTTCACTGCCTCTAGAAGTTAGAGATATAGGGATAGAAAAGTTTGCTGGCTAACAGCCTTATTAAAATAAGACTAAAATTAAAATGAGTACACAATATTGATTCAGTGAGTAACATAATCAGAGCATTGTTTCTATATCTAATCTGTAACAAGGAAAAAAGATATATTAAAAATAGAGTAGGGTTGAGGTTTGGAGATCATTTTAAAGGCTGCATTTAGCCAGTTAGAAATTAGGAAAGCTCTCTGTAGAACAGCATACGTGATGGACACATATGCAAAAACAAATTCATGGTAGAGCCTGACCATATCACACATGACGTATGACTACTTTTGAGGACTATGTAAAATGTTTGGATAATCCATAAAATACTATGGTATCGCTACTGAATGTCAGGAAAAGGCTCCAAAAGTGTCATTTTCACTGAAAAATCAGCATTGATGATAAATTATAATCTCTTGTGTTAGTAACATTTGTAATTTATAAAAATAAATAAATTTAGTGTCCTTAAGAAGATACATTATCCTGCCAATGTAATTGTAACCCCTCTGTACAGTATGCTCTCAAATAAAATAAAATAAAATTTAAATTAAAAGAAAAAAAGAAGATACTTGATCGTAGCAGAAAGGAATGGATGACTTGTATGAAAGTAGCATAATTCCATAAGTACATTTTATCAATTAATCCAAAGACCTGGAAATTTGTAGGCTAGGTAGATGAACTTTTATACAACTGACAGTTTAGTTATAGATGCTCACAGTAGAGGATCATGAAAAGAGGAATAGTGACATAGCCCCTCTTTGGGGCTGTAGCAAAAAAGCAGGTTGGGGTAAACAATCAGAGTACTAAGGAAAATGTGCTAATCTAAAGGTACAATATACAATTAATGTATAGTGAGACATCAATATTGTCTTTTAAAATAAGCCAGGTATTCAAAAAATTATTCTTTTCCTCTTTCTTGTTTAATCTTGCAAATCATGTGGATTGTGTATGTATATGTATATGGATGTTTGAATTGAATTGAATGTTTGAATATTTGAATTCTTTCATTCATTCCTTTATTAAATATTAGCTCAATTTACCTGTTTGTTCTAAGAGCTTCAGATATATGAATACAAATAAACATTCATGTTCTTACACTACTTATATTCTCTGGGTAATGCACAAAAAAGTGAAATAATAAATAAGAAGTTTTGGTCATTGGAACAAGATAGGTCTATGTAAAAGATTAAAAGAAGTGTAAGGTAACAAATATAAGGAGTGAGGGGATTAGACAAGGGGGTTAGGAGGAATGAGGGGGAATATCGAAAGGGATGACTGACCAATATACATTGTATTCATAAACTGCTTTGTTGAATGACAACTCCTTTATACAACTTCTCAATTAAGAACAATCCACATACAAAAAAGAACAGGAGAAATGGATGTTGAGTTGTATAAAAACTGATCTCACTGCAAAAGATGATGCCTAAGTTAAAATTAAATAAACTGGTAGGCTGGG
Source organism: Dipodomys merriami (assembly GCF_024711535.1). NCBI lineage: Eukaryota > Metazoa > Chordata > Mammalia > Rodentia > Heteromyidae > Dipodomys > Dipodomys merriami. Next base: position 105,135,042 of record NW_027203381.1, on the reverse strand, counting down.
ATACAATTACAGTTTCATATTATCCATAAGATCTAGCCTTGCTTAACTGATATAATCAAATTCCTATACATTATTGTTTACAATATTTACACATAGAATTATCAATTATTATCTAAAATTATCAATAAAATCAAAGAGTTAGACTAAATTCAGAGTTACCTAATTAATGAGGGCAAAGTAGCCTGCAAAATAAAGCAGGGTTAGAGACATGGCTCAAGTGTTAGAGTGCCAAGCTTGCAAGCTTGAGGCCCTGCCACAGCAAGAACAAAAAAAAAAAAAAAAAAAAACCACAGCAACAACAACAACAAAAACATAAAATCCTTGATAGAAGAAGTGTTCCAGTATATTCATAAAAAGAGAAAAGGGGGGCTGGGAAGGTGGCTCAATGGTAGAGCACTTGCCTTGCATGCCTGAGGCCCTGGGTTCGATTCCTCAGCACCACATAAGCAAAAAGAAAAAAAAGCTGGAGAAAAAGAGAAAAGGCCACTTTTACTAGGACAAGAAGAATACAAAGGGCTATTATGTAAAATAAATTGAGATGGATAGAAATATGGGGTTAAGTCAATTGTTTTCCAACATTGGTTGATTGTGAAATCAAATTTTAAGTTGAGACTTGATGATTTTTTTTATGAAATCAGCATATTGGCATGAATACAGATACATCAGTTAGTGGAATCCAACAGAGAAATAGGAAAATTCACATCTAAAGTTAATGAATCTTTGACAAAGTGTTCAGAACACATGATGGGATAAAAGAATCTGTTCAGTAAATTGTGTCCAGAAAGTTGAATATCCACATTCAGAACAATGAAACTAGACCTCTTTCTTTCATGAGTTTTACCAAAAAAAAAAAGCTACTGGAAGAAAACATAAGAAAAAGGCTTCCAAATAAAGTGGGCAAGCTACTCCAAAACTACAAGGAACAAAAACAAAAATGATCAAATAGAATATATTAAAATAATAATCTTCCTCTAAGGAATGGAAATGATCAACCAAGAAAATACCCAACCTACAGAAAGGGAGAAACTATTTAAAGACTAAACATCTGACCAGGGTTGAATATCTAGAATATGCATGAAACTAGAAAAACTCAACAGACAAAAATTAATGACAAGTACGATAATGATAATTCAATTGACAAAGAGGCAATAGATATTTCTCAAATGTCTATCAACTTAGGAATCAGTGAAGTGTAGTCCATATGTATGTACAGTGAAATGTCATGTGACTATTATGAAAAAAAAGGATGAAATCATATGGTCCTAACAAGTGACATAGCCAGGTACAGAAAAACAAATACCATATGATCTCACTCATATGTAGAATATTTTCAATAGCCAGGACAGGTAAAGACAAAAGGAGAAAGACTAATCAAAAGTATTATGTTAGCGGAGCACTGGTGGCTCACACCGGTAATCCTAGCTACTCAGGAGGATGAGATCTGAGGATCACGGTTCAAAGCCAGCCCAAGCAGGAAAAGACTATTAGATTCTTATTTCCAATAAACCACTTAGAAAACCAGAAGTGTTGCTGTGGCTCAAGTGGTAGAGCATAGCCTTGAGCTGAAGAGCTGAGGGACAGAGTTCAAGTGCCCAGGACCAGAGTTCAAGCCTCATGATTGACAAAAAAAATATTATGTTATAGTTACATAGGATAAACTAGTTTTGGGGTTTTATTGTACAATATGATAACTATATAGATAGAAGAATATGCTGTGTACCCCTAAACAAACCTAGAAGGATTTTGAATATTTTTTCTTGTATATAAGTGATCAATATTTTTGCAGTGAGACATATTGATCCTGATTTGAACATTATATAATTAACAAGCATATCAAAATACCACATTAGCCATAAATATGCAAAAAGTTTTATTAGTTAACTAAAAATGTTTTAGAAGACCTGCATTTAAAAAACATGAATATACTAATAAAAAGACAATAAATGCAGCAAACATTAACATTTTCTTTTTAATATATATTTTATTGTAAAGATACTGTACAGAGGGGTTACAGTTATATGAGTTAGGTCCCTTTCCTATCCAGCATTGTTACTCCTTCCTTTGATTTTCCCCTACCATCCCTTCCCTCCCTACCTTCCCAACTCCTCCCTCCCCCTCCAGAAGTTGTAAAGTTCTTTGCCAACATAGTGTCTCAGACATCTCATTGTTACAATGGGTCAACTTGTATCTTTGTTTCAGCAATTTATTATTTCCCTTCTCCTCTCCAAATTAGAAACATGCATATACAAGATGCAGGGCACTGGAATCAAATACAGTGAAAACAGGGGTTATACATATGAAAAAAACCAAAAAAATCACATAGTACATTATAAGTACATTAAAAACAACAGCAAGAAAGATAAAACCTCTTGTGTTCCTTGAGGTTCATTTCACTTAGTATCATCTTATATGGTCATATGTACATAAAGTTTGACCTTTTAAGATGAACAATTTCTAAAGTACTTCTTACAAAAGTAGGTTTATTGTTTCTATGTATAATGGTGAAAATTCGCTTTGGCATATAATCAAAATACTTAAACAAGATCATCCATGGCATTAAAATGTTATTTTTAATTTTAATTTTATTTTTTAAGGAAGATAATATAAAGAGTTTTAATATCCTTCAGGATAGCTAGAAAAGGACCCCACAACTTAAAACTATCTTTAGGGAGTTTCAATTTCAGTATATATATTTCAGGGTGATACAAACATTCATACCCTGTCATTTTGTCTTATATCCTCCACATTTCTGTGCACTTTATAGGCAAAATATGTTCACTATTTCATTATAATCCACAAAATTATGTTCATTATTTAAATCTAATAAGCTTAAACATCTTAAGCTTAATTTAAGTGCCAAAATCCAACATCTCATACAAATATTATATAAGTCACTTATGATGAGATTCAAGGTATGATTCATCCTAAATCAAATTCCTCTCCAACTATAAATCTGTGAAATAAAAGAAATTATGTGCTTCACAATTACAAAGAAAGGAATAGGTAGTCCCATATTCCAAGAAAGAAATAGCTGAGAAGACAAGAGTAATGGGTCCTATGCAAGTCCAAAAACTTAAGGTTGAAAATTTTTAACTTGGGCTCAATTCTCTTTTGTATGGGATTTTCTGAGATGGAAGTCTTACTTTTTTGGCCCATTAGGGTGGTACCTAAGACCTATAAGTTTCCAGAAAGTCCGGTCTCAATATCTTTGGGTAACTCTTGTAATGTGGTATCTTGTGTTGTAGTTCCAAGTCCATACTGACTCTATGCAGTGAGCAGAGGGGATAGAAATATTTACACCAGAGCATAATCAAACCCAGTTTCATGTACAGATGGACACAAAACAGAAGTCAGGTAAAAGATAGTATTGACCAGTATGTAATCATCATCATGAAAGCAATCATCATCATCATCATCATCATCATCATCATCATCATCATCATCATCATCATCATCACGAAAGCAAGCTGATATTCGCTAAATATTACCCACCAATTTCCCGAGTATTCATACCAATACTTAAAATATACATAGTGATGCTCATTTTAAAAATAATAAAATGAAGATTGACAAAAGTTAAGTGTTTTGCCTAAGTTCCCACAGTAAATGAGGAATAAGGAGGAGAGGTCAGTATGAGTAATTGTGGTTTTATGATTATGGAGAACAGTAAACATGAGAAAAGAGATTTTGTGGATTTTGTTTGTGCATTTATAGAGAAAGCCTTCTAATGTAGTCTCCTCCCAGAACTACAGTACTGAGATGGTTTTTAACTAAAACCACAGACTTGGATGGCCCTCTGTAGCTCATAGCCCATTTCTCAGAAGCAAATCATCTCACCAAAAAGGGACAGGAAGAACATTCTTTCAGGCCTGTGGTTGAGAATCATGTGGTTACAATTAATGCCTGAATTTTTTTTTTTTCTTTTTTTTTTTTTTGGTGGTTGTGGGGCTTGAACTCTGGGCCTGGGCGCTTGTCCCTCAGCTCTTCAGCTCAAGGCGAGCGCTCTACCACTTGAGCTACAGCGCCACTTCCGGTTTTCTAGTGGTTTATTGGAGATAGGAGTCTCACGGTCTCTCCTGCCCGGGCTGGCTTTGAACCGCGATCCTCAGATCTCAGCCTCCTGAGTAGCTAGGATTACAGGCGTGAGCCACCGCCGCCCGGCTTTAATGCCTGAATTTTTTAACTTCTCTGTGTACATTGTAAAAGTTGTCATTTCTGATTGTAAGTGACTCTAAATATCAGTTCAAAAACTCAAATATGTAAGAAAGACATCTAGTTTATCACTGCCTACTTTTCTTTGGGGTTATGTCTAAATTCAAGGAATTAGCTTGAGACTCTGATTCACATATCCACTCCATAGACATCCTCCATTACATCTGGTCCTCACCCACTAGTTCCTGACATAACAACTTTCTACTCACTATAAGTTTCAACAAATATCTTTCTTCTTCCTCTAAATCAACATAAAAATAGTACTTTTTCTTTTCTAAAGAATTTTTATTAGTATAATTAGGTGTCAACAGTATTTTTAATCTAAATTTTTTTTTGGTCGGATGTGTGGCTTGAACTCTGGGCCTGGGCGCTGTCCCTCAGCTTTTCAGCTCAAGGCTAGTGCTCTACCACTTAAGCCACAGAGCCACTTCTGGTTTTCTGGTGGTTAAAATGGAGATGAGAGTCTCAGGGACTTTCCCCTCCCATGCTGGCTTTCAACCACAATCCTCAGATCTCATCCTCCTGAGTTACTAGGATTACAGGTATGAGCCACCAGCGCCAGCTTTTAATTTGAAAAGTGCTCCAAGACCTATGACTTTCCGATTCTTTTTCTTTCGAAGAATAGGTTCAGTTTTGCATATACTTCTCTCTTTTTTTTTTGGAGATGTCCCAAAACTTTATTACATCTTTTTTTAAAAACTTATTTTCTTGTAAAGATGCTGTACAGAGAGGTTACAGTTATATCAGTAAGGCAATGAGTACATTTCTTGTCGAGCATTGTTTTGCATGTATTTCTTATTTGTTTCTTTCCTTAGGTCATAGACATAAAAAATCCTAAAAGAATGTGGAAGAAAAATATCTCAGGGTAAAGACAAAAATTTCAGGGGAAAATTTTCAGGAAATTTCAGGGGAAATACTGAATATTTCAAAGGGAGAAACCCATGGCTCATTAGGAATCTTCTCCATTTATTCCTCAATTGTTTGAACCAATTCATCAAGTGAAAATTTTTAAAGCACTAGGGAAAATACATTTATGAATTTCCCTCTTTGTAGCAGTCTCAATATGTGCATAACTTCACACATATTCTTCCTACCTTGTCTTGTAAAACAATTCACAGAAGGCTACGGTAATGTTCCTCAGAACAGCAAGCATCAGCAAGTGTGACAGAAATTCTTGAGGGCTACAGCAATGAAAAGCTCATTGCTTAGATTCTATTATTAAATTTTGCTTATGTGGCAAGGAATGTGTCTGAGTCTGAAGTTATTTAGCAATTATTTCTCATTGGCCTAATTGGCATGTACACAAATCCGTTATTCTTTTGTTCCATGAAAATTCCATAAAGGCAGACTGGCAAAATGAAGTTTTACCATAACTCAGTCATTAGGAAAATAGTGGCTGGGGTTTTTTTTTGTTTTTTCTTTTTTACTACATAATCAATTCCATTGGCCATTATGATGGTCAATACCAAAGCAATCTATTCAGCATGAATCAGTCCCAGAAATGTCAATTTGTCTCAGAAACTGAAATAATCAAGATATTCTTCTCAACATTTCAACTCATATGTTACTCTAATTCCATGTATAAGTCATAAAAAATAAAAACTATGTCATATAAACTATAAGTTTATATTCTGAGGTAAATATAAAATTACCGTTAACCCTTGGTTTCTTAAAGCAAAGGTTATTTTAATAAATTACACTAAGATTACATATAACCTGTACATATAACCTGGAAGTAAATTAAAATATGTTGTGTTATGTTATTTAAATCTACTAAAGAAATAATTACTTACCAATACATTATTTCAAAATTTTTATGTTTTGACTATAAATCAAATAAAAATATACCTTTCAGTAAAACCAAGGACAAAAATATCCTTATACATGTCTCTGTATTTAGAAATTAATTGAAATATTAATTAATTAATTAATAACTAAATACTGTAATTCCAATAAATAAGGATAATTGAACATTAACTAGAACTCATGGAATAATTATAATATAAAGTAAAGGTCTAAGGTAAAAAGTTTAAAGGAGAAAATTTATAGAATCTTACCAAATGATTAAGTCAATTTAATATAATCACTGGCAATATAGAACACCTTCATGCTATTCCATACATTATCTATGCAAATGACAGATGATGATTAAAGATAATCATTCAGGAAGATTGCAGCTCATACATTTGTTAAGGTAAGCCAATAATCTGAAGCCAATTCAAAATGCAACAAATTTCAATTGCTCTTAAAATTTTTATTCACTTTATAGATGTAATCTTTTCAGCTGATTGATTAGCATTCAGATTCACATCTTAATTTTACTTTAAGAATCTATAAGATAGTTCTAACTTTGTATTCCAGATCAAAATCACTGTTTTTCCTCTATCAAAATGTGTTCCTATATAGCAGTATTCATAAGATATTTCATTATCGACACAGACTGAAGTCACCATAAATGAAATAAATGAAACAAGGATATCCTGAAATGATTTGTAATAGTTCTTGCCCCCAAAGTATTTCTTATCTAAATGTTATTGGTGTTTAAAAGGTTTTTTTTTTCATTTTATTTGTGAACATACTTATTTAAAAGGTTTTATGCTTATTAGAAGCCTTCCAAAGTCTTAGCCTTTAACTATCAAAATAAAATTTTTAATAACAAATGTGATATCAAAATACTTGAAGATATTAATATTTTTCAAATGTCAGTGTAATAAAACTCAAACTATATAGTGTAGATTCGAATTAGAAGTACATTAGATATTAAAGGAAAATAAATCTTTTAATACACAGATTTAGTGTAAGAGCTTCTCCATTTTTAGGGTAGTTGACAGGCAATACCCTACCATGAAGCAGTTGGGAGTTTATCTGCCAAAGTTATGTTCATATGGTAAGGCTGTGTCTCAATGGTCAGTAAAGATGATTTCACCTTTTGCATGGATTTTTATTCCTTCCTGACTTTTTTATTCCTCCCTGGTTTTTTAACGGCTACTGAGGAAGCTGAGATCTAAGGATTGCGGCTCAAAGCCATCCCAGGCAAGAAAATCCTTGAGACTCTTACCTCCAATAAACAACCAGAAAAACGGAGTGGCTCTGTGGCTCAAGTGGTAGAGTGATATAGCTAGCCTTGAGCTGAAGAGCTGAGGGAAAGGGGGAGAGGGGGGAGGGGGGAGGGGGAGGGGGGAGGGGGAGGGGGAGGGGGAGGGGAGGGGGAGGGGGAGGGGGAGGGGGAGGGGGAGGGGGAGGGGGGGGAGGAGGAGGAGGAGGAGGAGGAGGAGGAGGAGGAGGAGGAGGAGGAGGAGGAGGAGGAGGAGGAGGAGGAGGAGGAGGAGGAGGAGGAGGAGGAGGAGGAGGAGGAGGAGGGGACACAACCTAATATTTCATTGAAAATAAACTTACAAATTATACATTTTAATGGGGCGGGGTCACAAAAAAGTTACAAGTTTCCAAGTCAATTCAACTTGAAGCTTAGTCTTCATGTCAGCAATCAGTATAAAAATTCTCTAGAGTACAATTTGGCTTCACTGTTAGAGCAAGTGGGCAATGAAACTTGACAAACATTTGCCTTTCAAACTTTCTGATGAAGCAGCTGAATTGGATTAGTTTGCTTATGTTAAATAGCGATGCATCACCATCAGCTGTGGGCATCTCCTCAAATATGCCATCACAGCACCTCTGTTAAAAGATTTTTTTCTCTTTAATGCATTTCTTAATACTCTGACCCAATTAACCAAAACTTCATTTAAGCTTTCCCTGCCAAAATTTTAAAAATCCTGAAAGTGCCATAGTCTCTCATATGCTATCAAATTTGTCTCCAGTGCTACATTTAGTATGTTCTTCTGAATGATAAATGATCACTTGCTTTGCTGAAACACTGACATTCTCTCTCCTCTTAAGCGTCTTAAAAATTTTAATGTAATGATAGTCTATATGGTCCTTCTCTCAAGCTTCATCAGCATCTTGATTGCAATCTCCAGGATTGCAGTGCCTTGGTTAAAATGTTTCACTTATCAAATAACACTCTGCTCATCATCTTATTAGGAAAGTAATTATACCACTGGCACAAATTGCAACTGTCTAAACACATACTGCATTTTCAATTCTCAAATATCCTTGAGTGAACTATGTGTATTACATATTAACCAACGTAGATCATGTCTCTTACCAATCTGTTTATTCATCACATTCACCCATTTATCATGCAATATTTTCTGGTATGTGATAGGCCAACTATACTGTTAGGAGATAAAACATGAAAATGGGGGGAGGGGCTATGTCCACAGGACTACAATGCCTATCCCAGTGCAAGACCACTGGTTCTGGCTTAAATCAGAAAGTGAGCATTATTGACTACAAAAAAGAGAACCCGTGTGTGTGTGTGTGTGTGTGTGTGTGTGTGTGTGTGTGTGTGTGTGTGTGTGTGTGTGTGTGCGCGCGCATTTGTGTACATATTCTCACTTTGTGTTCATACACCAAATGTTAAGGAGACATCAATAGTTATTGGTAAGTACAAGCATCACTTCTTTCCATGAAGTGTTCCATAGCTATTGCCTATGAATTCTGGTCTTCAGATAGTCATAGAAGCCACCATTTTGTCTTTGATTCATAGGTAGCATTCATGTATAAAAACACACAAGGATTAGGAAATTACCAGTACCATGAAGCCATGACACTATTTATACTAATAGATACATTCTTGCTTATTCTATTTTCACTAGATCTAATTATATTATCAAGGTTCTCCAGAGAAAGTGAACTCAGAACCTACAGGAAATATAAATATATCTGGGGTGCACACATTCATACCTATACAGAATAGGTGGATGGAAGTATATACATATATGCACACACATATATATACAGAATAGATAGATAAATATGTATGTGTATATGTATGTATATATGTATACACATGCACACACATAGATAAATATGTATGTATGTATGTATGTATATATGTATACACATGCACACACACATATCTTACAAAGAATTGGCTCATGATTATGGAAGCTGAAAATTCTCAAGTTCTCTAGTTGGCACATTGTAAATTCAGAAATGCTGAGAGTAGTTCCAGGTTTGAGAAACAAGAAAGCTGTGGTTCAAGTTGTAGTCTGAAAGATGGCCAGCTCAGGACCCCAGAAGAGCCAGTGTTTCTATTCAAATTGAGTCAGGAAAAGATCAGTGACCCAGCGTTAATCAGTCAGGTAACAGCAGTTCTTCTATTCAGCCATTAATCACCACATATATAAATAACAACTGAACTACTATGGAGATAGACATCTACTACACATGTTTATTATGAACAAATTTATATGTATTCTCAAAATTATGAAATGCAGCTGATGTTGGGCACTGTAGCAGGTACTGGAAGTAAACTGCTTAGTACAAACTAGTAAGATACCAATCAACAGAGTTCTTAGAAGAGAAATAGAAGTTTTTATAATATATATATCACAATTTAAAACAAACTATAATGGTGATAAAAACCAAAAAAGGGGGCAACTAGAGAACTCTCTACCCAAAGCAATACAACAATGGACAGTTTTTAGAAACACAAATGAACTAACAATCTTAAGTAGAAGTATGAAGCAAATGCAATTTTGATTCAAAGAAAGAGGATGCATAGGTAGAGAAATTGACCTGTTGTCACATGGATCCAGTCACAGTGAGGAACAGCATAAAAGAAGACAAATAAATATGTTTCACTGTTTCAAAAATAATGAAAATGTGGGAAGAAAAAAGAAGATAGATGTCTTAACTCTGTTTAGCCCTATAGGATATTTAAAATTTTTCATAGTCTTCACATTAAGAGCAACAATGCTTCCTTGGGATTTTAAAATTTATGTTATTTTCACAATTGTTTGATCATATAAGAATTAGGTGAATGCTTGCAAATTATAAATCTGAATTTCTTTTATTTACCGTAAAAATTATCATAAAATTAATTTATCTGAAAATAGTATTTGCAGCTATTTTCCTTTTTTTAATTAAGAAGTATGAGGCTAGATGAGTTTCTTGCAAACACACACTATTTTTACCCTAAGAATACATGACTGATTTTCTCTTAAAGCAATTTTTCTAGAGAAAAAAAAATTCTGTATACAAATAGAGTGGACACTCCACTTTAAATTAATTAATGCCATGCTATTCATCGTCAATATATCTGTAGTAATAAATTAAAGAAGCCAGTTAAGTTTGGCAGCATGTTTACTGAATCTTAATTGCAAATTCATTCTCTGATTGACACATCCTTCCTCCATCATTTTTGTTCAATTTTTCTATATCTTCTTCTCTAAACTTAGAGACAACCAACAGCTCTATGTCAGCTCTTCAATTTTGCTTTTCGGGATTCATTCGTGAACTAATGTCTAGTCTGGAAATCAGTGCTCTCATTTTTATAAACTCTTTTGGAACCAGGCTTAATCTTACTCTTCAGTTTTATGAAATATTTTAGTTGAGCAATTATTTTCTGAACACTCATCATAAGCCACATTCATTTTTTGAAGTTTTAGTTCATTAGAATTTCTTATACTATATGATAGCATTTTCATTATATTTATGGCTTTTTATAAGAGTTCTTTTTTCCCTAAGTTTCTCTTAACCGGCTCCTATTTTATTTCACTCAGGTTCATCATCATCATCATCATCATCATCATCATCATCATCATCATCATCATCATCATCGCCTCCCTTTGGTTATGGAAGATCTTTTCCTGGTTCCTTGGTTTTCATCACATATGTATACAGCTTTCACTCATTGAACTGCAGTTCTTAATACAGTCTCAAGCTCCAAATGGAAGGGCTGTAGCATAATTTCGTTATTCTCAGTTCAATGACATTCGTGAGTCTAGTCTACCATACTAAACTTAGGGGTAGAAATCTCTTCACATAATACTTTCGTTCATTTCTTTTCTATAATGTATTAGCCACGGGGCATTCTCATCTGACCCCCACATTGCTACTTCCCTGTTAATGCACAATATTGAAAGGTTCCCCTCTTACATTGCGATTCCATTTGTTTGTCCTCATGGTATATTACATGTGTTTCCATTGAAGGAATCACCATCAAAGTCATTGCAAGCATCGTTATTGCAGTAAAGCAGCTTAGTTTGTTATTGGGGAAGGAGTTCTTAAATTCCACAAATGGGTATGTATGAGTTTTGTTTTGTTTACTTTTTTCATGGTTTTACTATCTGACTTCTTCATCTATTCTTACAGTTTCCTCTATAAATGTAAGCCTTTTCCCTAAGAAATGATTAAGCATGGTGAATTGATAATAGGAATGTTCACTTTATCTCATCTTGACTCAGAGAAATTCCATTTTGCTTCTGGTCATTACAATTCATGCTGTTATAAATATAAGGACAGAACACCTGAAGCCAGCCATTTAGCTTCAGAGACTCACCCACGCATGGTATTTTCCTACTTTTTTATATCACTTCACACGTAATCAAATAAGTTATGATCTCTCCTTGCCTGCTAGCTCCAGTAAGAACCTGAGAAGAAGTAGACCCAGTTTCATAAGGTTCTATATCAGCAAATGTAGATGCTCCTAGATTTACAATGAAGTCAGGACTTCATCTACTCGTTGTACACTGAACATATTATGAATCAGGTATGCACTGAGCCCACATTAACCTACACCTAACATCATAACCTGGCAAAACAGTACAACATAGAGAATCCGTGTTTCCCTCTATGGTGGCATTGCTGCCCGGAGCCATATCCTGCTGCCGCTGCCCAGGATCCTTGCTGTTCGCACAGCGAGACCTGAGAACGCAGTACCTGGTAGACAGAAAGTGGACCATACCATAGAGGCTTCTTATACACAAGGTTTATTAAAACTTCATATGCTTATATACAGCATACGGGCATAGAAAACGAATCTGCGATCACGACAGTCACGGGACCATCAGAGGACTGAAAGTTAACCTTAAACAATTTTCGGGGAATGCAGACAATGAGAGTTAACAACCTTTAATCATTGAGCAGGAATTCTCAACAAAGGTGAAGCAGTTCCATGTGATCAAAGACAAAGAGAAAGCAAGGTGCAGGTGGGCTCCATTAAGAAACGCGAAAGGAATTTTGAGGCGTTGTTGTACGGAGCCATGTGGAGGAGCGAAGGGCACTTTTCTCATGTCCTCCACCAAGGTCATGGCCGGACATCCAGGCCTTCGCCCAGATAGGGAAAGAGCTTCCTCCTTCCAGCATGGAGGCTGCAGCTGGGTACCCGACCTTTGCCAGGGTTATTGAGGACCTTTCTCCTCGTTCTCCAGCATACATAAACCTCGCACAGCACACAAATCCTTAGGCCAGGGTCACGCAAGTCTGTGTCTCCGACAATCCTAGGAATATATCCCACTGGGAAGAGACCAAAGTTCAAAGTTGTTTTTGGTGAACACAGATGATTTTGTACCATCATCAAGTCTAAAATTCACAGGTCACATGTGCTACTGCATTTGAAAACTCCGACCCCATCATATTCTGCTACTAATGAACAGCTAAAGAAACCTATTTTACCCAAGGTTGGTGCTTGGCTTAACCCTCACAGCTGAAGATGAGCATTGTGAGTGCAAAAGCAAACAGCACAGTGACGTCTCGCCTCTGATAATATTTTTCCTGTGTGTATAACACAGAATCCATGCTGTAATGCTGTAGCCTGACCCCGACTGTGGTGAATCTTCTACTTCTTCTTTTTTTGCCTGTCATGGGGCTTGAACTCTGGGCCTGGGCGCTGTCCCTTTGCTCTTCAGCTCAAGGCTAGCGCTCCACTTGCGCCATAGTGCCACTTCTGGCTTTTTCTGCTTATGTGGTGCTAAGGAATCGAACCCAGGGCTTTATGAATACAAAGCAAGCACTCTACCAGATTCACCTTCCCAGCCCCTCTCTATGCGTTTTCAATGCTCAGGATTACAATAATGCTGAAAACAATCTACCTTCCTTGTATAATTTCTTTCCAGAATTTTATATGTGTCACTTGTTTCAAATGAGCAAAAGTAAACCTCCCATAGCAAATATTAGCAAATAGATATTGACAGAGACGCCTTAGTTTTCTATTACAACAGGCTGCTTTTGCTTTACCTTTGTGAGACCATTTGAGAAGCTGAAGAAGTGAATGATGAAATCAGACTCTGGTTCTAAATGATTAATGTTATTTTCAGTGAAGTCACAGTAAAATTTTGGTTCTTCTCATCATCACAAATAAATAGTGTCAGACCAGGTCAATATTCTTATGGAAGCCAAAAACCATGTTTGCTCTCTGGCAGTGGCAATTCTATGGCTCCCAGATGTCCTTTGAGGTCAGTGGACACTGCGGAAGCAGCACTGCAATTAAACAATACCTCATTCAAGTTAGCAACATCAGAAGCAATGATATAAAAGCAAGAGAAAAAATATTTACCCTTTCAGTTTTGACAAATTTTATTTTACATCATTACATCCTTCCTCTTCAGTTTGTTTAGTAGTCCTGAGAGACTTCATTCCCTGTCCTAAACTTTTGGGGCAGAATTTCTATAATGCAATGAGCACATTTAACACCTTCAGAATGGGCCTCTACCCCTGTTAACTAAGGATATATATATGCATATATAAATATATATAATATATATGTGAACATATATAATATCTATAAATATATATATGAATATGTATATAAGGATATATTCTATATCTTCCCCATCATATATACAACCCATCGAGGGCTTTGGCTCAATATTTGCAATATCAGTCATGATAATAAACATTAAATTTACTCATATATATATAGCATGCCTAATGAGGAATTTAATATACTCTGTAGCTGTTTTCTATGTTTTTCAATGTTTAAAATATACCTAGACATGGATTAGAAAAATAAATATCTTTACAGGGGTCAAAAACTTTATTCCCTTAGTTTAAAACTGCCAACCAGAGACATCAGTTTGAAATTCATGTTAACAAAATTAAATCATAAATGATAAGTGATAACTTTAATTCCTGTATTTCAGGGAGTGTCTCTTAAAATACTGGCCAATGGTATTTCCCTCATTTTGGACAGTCATAGGAAGTTGAACCATGAGGAACAACTAGGACTGTTCAACAGACTACACGGATTTGTGCCAGTCAGAACAGGAAACCCACTTGTTTGAACTAAGTGATTTCTTCACCAGTTAGTAGAAGCTTGGTACTTTAAGAAATGAACTAAGGGGCTGGGAAGGTGGCTCAATGGTAGAGTGCTTGCCTTGTATGCATGAGGCCCTGGGTTCAATCCCTCAGCACCACATAAGCAGAAAAAGCTGGAAGTGGAGCTGTGGCTCAAGTGGTAGAGCGCTAGCCTTGAGCTGAAGAGCTGAGGGACAGTGCCCAGGCCCAGAATTCAGGCCCCACAACCGGACCTAAAAAAAAAAAAAAAAAAGAAAGAAATGAACTAAGTGTTTTGCTATTTACCAAAGGAAGACACCATAATAAAACATAGCCTTGTAAAATCCAATAGCAAGGATACCAGAATCAGTGGATTCTAGTTCTAGTCTCTCTGATATTTACCTGTGGGCTGACTGCATTTCTCCTATTTGATCTGAGTTTTTTCAGCCATATAATGAAAAAGTAGGGAGACAAAAGTTCCATAAAGTATTATGATAGAATCATATAAAAGTACTCACTGCAGTTAAAAAAAATGTAAATGTATATCCTACATGGCTACTATCCTGGCATAAATTCAGTTTAGCTGTCAGTATATGTGAAAACAAATATTTCTATTTATATATTTCTATCTATTTATCTCCTGATAAATCTTACTTCATTCCTAGTAGCATTTAAATGCTGAAAGTGTTAACATTTTGTCATGCAAACTTCTATAAAAGCTGATAATATCATTCTTTCTGATGGAGGCATAGCATTCCATTGTATATTTATACCACATTTTCTTGATCCATTCATCTATTGAGGGGCATCTGGATTGGTTCCATATCTTAGTTATGGTAAATAATTCTGCAATAAACATAGTTGTGCTGGTCGCTTTAGTATGGTCTTGTTTGTGATCATTTGGGTAAATGCCCAAAAGTAGGATTGCTGGGTCATAGGGGAGCTCTATGTGTCAGAAAGAATGGCATTGCCCCATTTGTTAGGAAATGGAAAGACCTGGAAAAAATTATATTAAGTAAGCCAGGCCCAAAAAAAACATAGGTCCCATGGTTTCTCTTATTTGCAATAACCACTATATGTCTGGGACAAGCAGAAAAGGTCAAAAATCTATATACATATGACCAGATAAGATGATGTTAAGCGAAATGAATCCCAAGATAGGGACACAAGTGTTTTTTTTTTCTCTCTTGCTATTGTTTCTAATGTATTTATAATGTACCATGTGATTTTTTTGTTTCTTTGTATGATCCTCCCCCACAGTATAAACCCTGTTTTCACTGTATTGAGGTTGGTGCCCTGCACTTTGTATATACACTTCTCTAATTTGGGGAGGGAAAGGGAAAAAACAAAATGCTTAAATGGGGATACAGGTTAACCCACTGCAACAATGAGATGTACAAGACATTATGCTGAAAAATGACCTTTACAATTTGGGGCGGGGTGGGGGGGAGTGGAGGTGGGAGGGAAGGGATGGAGGGGAAAAACATAGGAGGAGGCAACAATGCTTGATAGGAAAGGTACTCATTACCTTGTTCATGTAACTGTAACCCATCTATACAGTATTTTTACAATAAAAAACCATATTTAAAAAAAGAAAATGAACTTTACAACTTTGGTAGGGATGGTGGGATGGTGGGAGGAGTTGAGGAGGTGGGGAGGGAAGGGATGGTAGGGGAAAAACAAAGGAGGAGGTAACAATGATCTCATTACCTTACTCATGTAACTGTAACCCCTCTGTACAATAAAACATTTAAAAAAAAACAGAATGTACTCATTACCTTACTTATATAACTTTTACCCTTTGTGGATTATATTTATAACAAAACAAAATTTTAAAAAGGATTATTTTAGCAAGTCAAATACTGTTACCTATTCAAATAAAGATATATTCATAAGATAAAAGAGCTGATACTGATACAAGATCCTATTCAATTATTTTGTATGTAAAATGCTCAGTAATGCTTTCTGATTCTCTTATCCACAAGTTCTTCATGATAGACTCACTTCCCTTCCCAATTATTTCATTAAAATTATTTTCAAAATTATGACACATTTAAAAATATTAGAAAGGTCATTCTTAACATCAAAATACAGATTCCTTTTAAAGATCCAAATAATTTAAGCCACCCACATGATTTATTTTTCATCAACTGCAAACTTTTTATCATCCTATGATTCTGCCTAGAACATTAACAGAGTCTCTACTAGATTACTAAATTCACTAAATCACTTACCAACAGAAAAGCCTAACATTTCTTAAAATCTCTGCCAGAGTTATAATTTGCAAATTCACACTAAAAGCAATTTTGCTTGGCGCTTTCACTTAGGTCCTAAAATACTATCCTATTAATCTTCTAAAACCTTGCATGACAAGCTTCAGTGGCAAATAACATTTTTCCTCCCAGGTAGCATTAATAACTGCATCATCAAATTAGATAAGCAATACAAATATGAAAATCTCTGACTCTAGAATCTATGCCTTATATAAATGTTCAACATCTATTTTATAGAGGAGAGAGTATTATCTATCTTCTACTAAAACCTTAATGCAAAAGCAAATTATTTAGCAAAACTATTTTTACTCAAACTTCAAATATCTACTTATATATTTAATTATTCTTGCTTCCATAATGGCTCATCCTTGGATATCTTAATGGATTTCTCAAAGACAACATCTTGGATTTCAACATGCCTCAGGTCTCCCTATGTAAATTTGTCACTGCCTATTCTTCCCTTTTATACTAAATAACATTAATATGTTTACATTTGTGAATCATTCTTACTTTTCATATCCAATGCTTGTGTAAGTCTTGTCATTTCCCAATATTTTTCTAAGAAGGATTACTTGATTTTATATTCACCATTAACAGTACAATACGTAATGAATTCCAGAGCTGTTTATTATATAGTTATCATATATTAACCCAGTTAATAAAAATAATGAATACAGATACATTCTAAAATGTTCCACATAGATCTGCCAAATTACTAAAAAACTGTCAAATTGGTTTCTCAAATTTATTTATGTTAAGTACATTAAGTAATGATATTGACTAAGAACATATTTCAGTGATATATTTCTATCAGCCTCATACATTCTTAGCATCTATTGCTAGAGCTCACAGACTGTGCTCTATTTATTTTTGGGTAAAATATATAAGAACAAGGCAGGGCAGAGAATTTCTTTCAAACAGAAAATGGAAATTTTATATAGTTCTATTATTATTTGTCTCAATTTTAAAACTGAAAATGATTAAGTAATACATATATACAACACTTACGTATTACAAAGTTTCATCTGATCATTTCAAAATTTTGAAGTTATGCACATTACAACAAATCTGGAGCCAAAATTCTATAGGTCTAATGCTAGCTGGGTATTGTGGTTTGCAATCTGTCTTCCTACTCTCAGTACCTTTTGGACATGTGTTAGAGCCGTTTCGTATGGTAGTTGTTTCAGTAACTAGATAGTTTCCAACTCTCAATGGTTTGACATAATAAGATTCTTCAATTTTATAATGATATGTAAGAGATATCAATTCAGCCACACAGCATTTTCACTTTTTTTTCTTTTTTTCTTTCTTTCTTTCTTTTTTTTTTTTTTTTTTGATCAGTCCTGGGGCCTGAAGTCTGGGCCTGGGCGCTGTCCCTCAGCTCTTCAGCTCAAGGCTAGCGCTCTAGCACTTGAGTAAGGTGCCACGTCTGGCTTTTTCTGCTTATTTGGTGCTGAGGAATTGAACCCATGGCCTCATGCATGCAAGGCAAGCACTTTACCACTGAGCCACCTTCCCAGCCCCAGATTTTCACCTTTAAATTTTAATATTTTCTGAAGCTAGAAGATATATAGCATGATACTCTGTCATAATACTGGGAAGTGAGAGAAAGTCACAACTTTCCATCACCTATACAATGATAAGAATAAGGAACCACACGCCATCACAAACTTTGCTGTCATTCTATGATTACATTTTCAACTTATAATACTTACAACTTAGTTTAGTAGAACAAAACATTACCAAAAGTGGAATAGCATTTTACTGTGAATCCAAAATGGATCCCGAAAAAGACTTTTCCCTTTAGCATTATCAATAAGTTCGTGACATTTTGATGCTTTTAATTGCCCATCAGTGCCAAGCCTTATCCAAGCTCTTTAGCATGCTGTTCACATTGAAGTTCAAAGATTAGACATTCATTTTTGTCATTGATTTAATATGGATATATGAAATTTTTGTCAATTATCTTGCCAGTGGGTATTAAGAGTGAATACTTGAATCTCTGTATTTCTTTTGCTCATAAATTTTTAGTTCAGCATTTTTGGTGTACTGAACACTATTAGTTACTTTTCTAAATTTATGAATACATAAAATGGACCACACATAGCACTTCTATATCATGTGAGTACGAAACCTTTGGTTTATCTTTTTAAGAAATGATCTTCTGTATGAGTCTTCACAAATGTTTGTCATAGCCATATGCCACCAGGCTTCTTTTTGTCATTACATGATAGTTTTATACCAAGTTACTCTCTATGATGCAGTAAACCTATTTCAAGGGACAACTGTAAACCTATTTCCCCTGAAAATAAGTCAGTTACTTGGACCTCAGAGCATATATGATGAAGTGTGAATCCAATCAAAATGAACCTTAGGATGATTATGTAGGGTACCCTGGTTTTCTCCAGTTGTATAGTTTGAGTTGTACAATGACTACAATAGTGAAAACTGTAGGAACAGTCAAGGGATTCCCTCGTCTGGTTGAAAGGATCTTAGATGTTGTCTCCTATCAATCCAGAAATAATTCTGGCTGTCAAAAGTAATTAAATTTAAAGCAAGCAAAGTTAGAAGCCATAAAATGAATCAAACATATTTTAATAGTTTAAAAGATTCAATTTGGCTGGGTGCTGGTGGCTCATGCCTGTAATCCTAGTTACTGAAGAGGCTGAGATCTGAGGATCGTGATTCAAAGCCAGCCACAGCCAATTTAACCACTCAAAAAACAGAAGTGGAGCTGTGGCTCCAAGTGGCAAAGCACTAGCCTTCAGCAAACGAGTTTAGGGACAGCACCCAGGCCCTGAGTTCAAGCCCCATGACTGACAAAATAAAAATAGAATCAATTTTCAATATAAAAATATACACTCAAACTTCAAGAAAAGAATGGAATACTATATACTTCACCATGGCCTCTGTGGACCCTGTATCATTCCTGTTACATTAAATAATTTCTTATACGATTGTCACTGCCAGCCCGCTTATATATCATCTATTGCTGAAGCATCAAAGCAGTGCCATTAATCAAATTAGGCTATATTCAATTATCAGTGTTAGGGAAAAACGATATACATTCTCTTTCTTCCAGAGTCATTATTGATTATATGTAAAAGATTTAGAAAGAGCATCTCTGAGCTCAGATTTTCAGGCTTCCTGAGCCAAGTTTAAAGTAGAGTTTGGACAAAAAGTAGATTCTTGCATTTCTTTTAGTTAGAAGATTGAGGACCCAAGTAAATCAAGATCATCAAGAAATTGCTTCCTTTCAGGGAATCATTCGCACACTTGTAATGCAGAGTCATCCCAAACTTGCAATTAAATTCTATCAATTCTTGTAGAAATATCAAATAAAGGGATATGAAAATTATCCTAGATTTTGGATGCTTGCCTTCGAGGAACATTAATCTACTACAATAATAAGTGAAGGTAAAAACTAATTTTCCTGCAGTGATTATAGCCTTGGAATGAGTCAGTCACAGATAGATGGTTACCTTGTAAGTGATGAACTATAAAAATAAATCAAGTCATCATTAAATGTTAGGACATATTAATTTTTTGAGGAATGTGTATGTGAAATTAATCAGACTTGAGGTGTAAATATATTATGTCAATTAATTTATCTAAATAACATTTTAATCTGGATTTATGTAACAAAGGAACTCATAACTCCTGTTCAATAGTAGGAGCCTTTTTATCACTCGTCACTATCATAGTGGTAAATGACATTATCATTAACCTTTTTGCAGAAGATATATTTATTTTATTTTAATTTTATTGCCAAGGTGATGTACAGAGGGGTTACAGTTATGTAAGTAAGGTAGTGAGTACATTTCTTATAACTTGTTACCCCCTTTCTCATTTTTCTCCCTCTTTCCCTCCCTATCATTAACCTTTTACTCTAAAAATCTCAGAAGTCTTCTTTGATTCCTGTTATATTTAATATACTACTAAATCCTATCACTTCAATCTCAATACATCAGTGTGATCCCCTCGTTCCATCATTTACACAACCCACTACTCTGTGGGTTTAACTTTTAACTCAGCTCTTGAACTCTCCACCTGGCTTAAATGCACACAAATGACATTCTAGCTTCACATCAGTCCAGTCCTTCCTGTGGTCAGCCTCCTTCGGAATCTGCTTTCTGCCACCTCTCAACTTGATTATTTTATCTCACCTAGTTTTTCTTCAAGCAATGCAAAGTACATTGGTTTCCTGAAATTACAAACTCACAAACTCAATGCCTCAAAATAACGACAATGACAGTTATTGTTCTTTTGGCAACTTTGAGAGGCCAAAATTTCAAAGTTAACATGTTAGCAGAAAATGTCTTCTCTCAAAGCTCTACAGGGAAATCTTTCCATGCTTCTTCCTAGTTTCTGGTAGCTCCAAGTTTTCCATTCGGTGGCAACCAATTTTGTATCTGCTTCTGTCTTCCCATGCCCTCTCTGTGTCTCTGATTCTATGATGATGACATTTACCATTGGATTTAGGAATTGCCTATTAATCCACTATGATCTCATCTTGGATTGTAATTTATATGTTCAATGGTTACTTTTTATTAAATTTATTTCTATTATCTTTAAATAATTTTCCAAAGTGCCTTCAATTCAACGTCAATTTATGAATGCAATACATTTTGATCGACGTTAGCTCTTCCATCATTTTCTCCCCCCATTTATCCCAGCCCACCATCCCCTCATTTAGTATTATGACTGTACTGACCAGTGTAGTTTTTGACCTTCCCCACCCTCCAACTCACTTTACTAAGGAGGTTTTATCTTCAGTATTTTGTGTTATCTTAAGACAATCTGGATTGCCCCTAGAAATTTCTGCTTTCCTTTCCTTGATTCACCATTCATGTCCCAGCTCCTGATAGTTATGCAGTGTCCTGAATCTTCCATGATAATCCTACTGAAGATACCTCTTCACATTACTTTTCTTCTTTCATCACCCTGATTTTTCTCATCACAGCTTCACCCAAATCTGAGGAATTTTTTTCCTCCCCATTGACACAATAGAATTCTGCCTTACTACTCAGATCCCAGTGCTTAACATCAGACTCAAATATTTATTTGCTTATGTATTTCAATCATTTTAATAAATATTCATTTCATACATAAACATTTATTTTCATATTCCACAATAATTCTGTGGGATAGAATAAATTTAGCCATAGAGAAGATCGACTAGCCTAAAAACTAAACAAAAATATAATCAATAGGAACAAGATCCAATTTCAAGAAAATATGATTGTATCCTCGTTAATAAAATAAAAGGTTATCTGATTGATTACAGTAAAACCTAGTAAAGGAAATGAGGTTGTTTTTCTTTTTATTAATACAAAGAAAACAATCTGCTTGTAATCCAAATAAAGGTTCTAAAATAAGAAAATGGCAGCAAATCTCCAGAATATTGTAGACTCTTAAGGACTACAAAGGGTCACAACTGTGTTTATAGCTTGTGAAGTTCAACATAAAAGAACATTTGTTCAAAGAAGAAGAAAATTTGATGCCCAAAGTGTTAAAAAGTAAAACTTTTCTTCTGTAATCTGTCTTGACAACTTCTATCCTTTATTCACTCTTTAATCCTTTCCTAATGTAAGAAAGTGTACTTTTTTAAATCAACACGAATCTTATTGTTTATGGCATGTCAAGTTTTAAGCACAAACCTAAAGTCATTATTTTATTTCAATTATAAAGTATTAAAATTACAGAATTCACACTTCATAATCCATACATGAATGCATGTATCATTCTTAGCAGAAAGATGGAAACACCATACAAAACTAACTCAACTCTTCGGATTTCATGTCTTTGCACCTGTACATTTCACCAACACCTTACTTGACCTTACTAATAAGATTGCAACAATGAGATGTACAAGTCTTTATGATGAAAACAAACTTTACAACTTTGGTGGGGAGGGGGATCAGGTAGGGGTAGGTAGGGGGGAGTATGGGAAGGGATGGGAACGGGAAACAAAGAGAAGGCAACAATGCTTGATAAGAAATGTACTCGTTATCTTGCCCATGTTATTGTAACTCCTCTTTATGGTATTCTCACAATAATAAAAAAAGAAATAAAATAACAAAGAGCAAAGAAGTTTAAGTACCTCTAACTCCTGTTTTTTTTCTTTGATATCATCACTTTAGTTTCTCTTAGCATCATCGTCATCTTTCTATGTTATAAACAAGTTATGGTTAACATAACCTATATATTCAATACCAGTGACAAACCTTGAGTCTCTGAACTCCCATACATCATGAACCCACTGGAATTCTGTGTTCACAAAACATCTTGACATGAGACTTGACTGAAGGGTTAAAGTAACTCCATTTTTGAGGCAGTGACCATTTGTTGCTTGTTTATCTCAGCTAGCAGAGCAACACCTGGTGGTAATCCAAACACCTGGTTATTTGCCTTTATAGGCCCTGCAAATCTTTAGCTCAGGGATCTCTTCCTAGGCTCTGCTGTGTTGGAGTGTAGGACAGGGCCGAGCTGCAGCCCGTCTAAATAAAACCTTGCTTTTGCATTTCGGAACATCTGACCCCCGGTGGTCTTCTTGGTGGGGGTCCTGCGACTTGGGCACTATATTGACCAGTAGATATACATATTCAATATATCTCTTCTGTTAACAAATACGCTCCATTGTCCCATCAGAAATTACTTACAAAACCCAAATTCATTTTTAAGAATCTCAAGACATCAACAGCAGAGCATTAAAGCAAGAGTTTGTCCTTTCTGAGATTGATCCTGTGGGACTATACAGATTATATACCCTTAAATCAGCCTTACAATACATATTCTAGTACTTCTAGGCCAAAATGTTTCTACAGTAGAGATGGATTCATCTAGCAATTTTATCATGATCTGAATTGTTAGGACCATGCAACCTATTTCTCTCACTCTTTGCCTATATACAATATATAAAGAATCGCAAGATATGCCTTCAATAATATAAACTTCCTTGGTCAGCTATCTGTGGCTCATTGTAATCCAAGCTACTCAAGAGGCTGAGAGCCTGATGATCTTTGTTCAAAGCCATCCAAGCAGAAAAGTCTGAGACTCCATCTCTAAATAAACAGAAAAAAGTTGAACTGGAGGCATGGCTCAAATGCAGAATCCAAACCAAATAAATAAGCCTTAAGTTCAAACTCCAATTCTGTCAAAAAAATTAAGCCCATTTTTCACAGAAGTTAAATATCTCACTATAGTTCAATTATTTTGCTTAAGGATATATGAAAGGATATTTGAAAACAAAAAAACTATACATTGAATATATGATTATTATATGTATTGATAAAATAGAGTTTTCTAGACTGTCAAAAGTAAAAACTAAAGAATAAGCAGTTAATGTCTTAACAATTCAGCAGCTCTGCATAGCCATCAAAAATACATCTCTACTCTTTCATGTGCCCAAGAGACTTTTTCTCTTAAAATACTTCATATGAAAGCTTCTGAACACCAAAGAATATAAGGACTGGTGTGAAGTACATTTTGAACAAAATGTTACTTTTTTGTTTATTGCTAGACTATTTAGATATAAAGAATAAGAAATAGATTGCTAAATTCTGATTTCTATCACTCAAATTATAGTTTACAGACCTGTTTCACATTGGTTTCAAGACACAGCATATTTTTGACACCTCTGTGCTTCAAATTCCTCACCCTCTAAATAAGAATTTGTGAACAGTATTCCCTAAGTTTTAATTTGAGAATTCTTTAGTACCTGCAAAACAAAAGTCTAGCATGTGCTTGCTGGGATCTGTGAGGACACTCAACACCTTGTGAGTCCCAGAGCACATCCAACCCAGTCACTTCCCCCACAAGTTTTTCAGCAGGAATATTTGTATATTCTTTCCAACTTTTATATGGGATTTTAGAATATATGTTTTCCCCAACTCAGGTGGCACACTGAGTTCATGTGGTATTGGTTCCTTCTAATGTTTTCAGAAAAAGATAAGAAGCAATATTTTCCAGCCTCTCCAACTAATATCTAATATTTAAAAACCACAAAAAATGTTTAGCCCCTTCTCCCTCCCCCACCCCATTATATGATCCCAAATCTGGACCACAGATGTAGCATTCCTTTATATTGTTGTTGCTAGTCTCTACTAGATGAATTTGATATTTCCTTCCTATAAGACACAAAACACACATGTATAATAATCATAAAATTTGCCACATAAAATATAATTTGCCACATGACTAAATATGTCCTAAAATACAAATTTGGATTCATTAATCAAGTCATTTGACTTCTATGAACCTTTACTTACTCATTTTATAAAGAAAAAGAACTATGCTAGATGCTGCAGTTGTTTTTAATAGACCCTAGTCAGTTGAGTCTATCCTTAATTTCTAAGAATCTGGAGTTTTTAGTTATATTTTCTACTATTTGGGGGTTTAAATGATCAGCCCTATATTTTACTTACTTTTATGATTACACAAATATATGTACATGTTATGCACTATAATCCTGAATAAAGTATAACCCAAATACATATGTCTATAAAATAATAAGATGAAGTTTTAACAAACAAGATTGAGGTTTCTAAAATAAAAATGGCCATTGTTTATTGATACTTTTCATTAAATTTTTGCATATATTTTTATACCCAGATTGTGCTTTGATACAGGTATAGGTATTTCCATCATACGACTGAGAAAAGTGAGGCTTAAGAAAGGCTTAAATCCTTACTTACAGCCGTCATGGTCATCATTCCATCACCATTCCTCTTTTCTGCAGGTTTTCCTTTTAACTGTGTCTGTATTATGCCATTTTGAGTCTGTCTTAGCCAACATCAACTGAACAAAACAGCTTTCTAATCACAAGTCAAAAAAAAAAAAAAAACCATGAGGGACACAGATTTTCAGTAGCCAACTGTTACATAGCTCTAAAAGCTTTCAATAAGTATTGCTTTTCCAAAAGAGAAAAAAAGAGTTTTTTCTTTCTTGCTATTGTTTCTAACATATTTATAAGATTATTTCTTTGCTGCTTTGTATGTCCCTCCCCCACAGTATAACCCCTGTTTTCACTATATTTGCTGTTGGTATAATTTGTGGAGGGGAAGAGAAAAAACAAATTGTTTAAGTAGGGATACAGGTGGACCCATTGCAACAATGAGATGTACAAGACATTATGGCGAAAAACGAACTTTACAACTTTGGCGGAGGCGGTGGAGGGGGGAGGCCAGGATGGGAAAGGATGGGAAGGGGAAATAAAGGAGGAGGCAACAATGCCTGAAAAGAAATGTACTCATTACCTTGCCCATGTAATTGTAACCCGTCTGTACGGTATTTTAATAATATAAAAGGAAGAAAGGAAGGAAGGAAGGAAGGAAGGAAGGAAGGAAGGAAGGAAGGAAGGAAGGAAGGAAGGAAGGAAGGAAGGAAGGAAGGAAGGAAGGAAGGAAGGGAAAGAAAGGAAAGAAAGAAAGAAAGAAAGAAAAAAGGAAGGAAAGCAAGCAGACTAAAGCAAGTTAAAAACCGTTTAAAAATCAAGTAATTCCGGGTACCAGTGCCTCACACCTATAATCCTAGCCACTCGGGAGGCTGAGATTACAGTTGGAAGCCAGCTCCAGCAGAAAAGTCCCAGTGAGACTCAAAGTAACCACTCAAAAACCGGAAGTGGCACTGTGGTTCAAGTGGTAGAGTGTTAGCCTGGCTCACAAAGAGCCTGGAGTCACATGATATGACAAGAGAGGATTGTAAGCTTTGTTCCTTTTTTTTTGTTCTTTTTTTTTTTTAATGCCTATGCTCAACTTATATAAAGCATGTAACTAGGTGCAGAAGGCACTTTATTACCAATGTAATCAAGAGCAGAGGAAAAGTAGGGAAATAAAGAGAAATCATTCACTAAATGTGCTCTAAAGTATTTCATGTCCCCTTTTTACCACTTGTAACTAGACAAAAAGAAAGCTGTATTTCAAATAAAAGGTTCTTTGGCTAAGACTCAAGATCCATTAAAATAAAATTGCCCCAATTTATAAAATGGTATGAAATTTGATTGCCTATAACAGGCTTTTTATGGAAAAAAATAATAATACTCCATAGCTTAGGAGCAATAGCATGAAATATACCTGTAAACCATTAAGAAACCTTTTGTTACAAAATTCTGAAATGCTGAGGCAGCTCTGGTATCAGCAAGTACAGGATTTTACTGCAGATACTCAGAGCCCACGGCGATTCAACAGAAAATTAATTAGCATCCGCTCACCATAAATCTCAACAGTATTAGCTAAAATGCCAATTTTGTAATCACTTTTCATTAAAGCCAAAAATACTAATTAAAATTGATTTTTGCCTGTGCTTTGGTAAGTGGCTGCCAGTTAAAGGTTTTTAGTTGTCCTGCAGACCTTTACTTAAATTAATTTTGTAGGTTGTCTCCTTCCCTTTTGTAAAGATAATAAAGTGTGAAAGGATGAGCTATGTGAGTCTGGCAAAGATCAGTTCATCCACAACAAGAATAATAAATAGACTATTCTTGTTTTTTGGCTAAAACTGATACTATATTCCTTTTTAATTAGATTCCAATTATTTTATTTCATGGGCATAGATAAGCAAAGTTCTTTAGCACTGATTTGAATGATTAAATAACCCATTTCTTTTCAAGAATCTAGTAAGTGAAGACTTAGTCTAATTTAAGTTAACCATCTGTAAATAACATAAAATAAATAGCATACGAACTAAGTACATGTGCAGTGGCTCATTGTGAGCCAATGAAGATTAAATGAAGACTCAACATCTGTGAACCAGAAGCTGATGTTCATATAAGTGCCAAGTCCCCTTCGCAGGGTGATAAATAGAAAAATCACAAACCATAAAGTTCTTAAAGGGTTGTTCACAATGGCCCTAATTGCTCTTTCACCTTTCTAATTAAGTGGGGGGAAAAAGATTTGTCAACAGAGTTAAGTATTTGGGTGACATCAGGATGTATTGGCAGTGGTATGTTACTTATAGCCAGCCATGGGTATTTAAGGAGCTTCAAGGACAAAGTTAAGTACAGAGTTCCCTTGATTTAGATTAAGCATCTGGGAAGTGTTTTAAAAGGTTGAATATTAAATATCAGATGCAATATTCTCAGACCCATGGTAGAGAGGTTGGAATAGACAAAGAGCAAAATTCATATGTAGCATCCAGACTTAAAGAGCTTCAGGAGCCTCCTGGTGCATTTAGAAGTCTCTAACCAGAAGGAAGTCTTTCACAGCCTACCTCCCTATAAAGCCTTCACTGGAAAAAACAAGGGGGGGGGGGGGAGCGGCAGGGTAATAATGTTTGACAAGAAATGTACTCATTACCTTATTTATGTAACTGTAACCCCTCTAACATCACCCTTATAATTAAATTTGAAAACTACAAACTTAGGCATTGCAGTCTATTCTCATACAAAATCAAAATATGTTTCCTCTTAAAATATTGAAAGATAGCAATAGCCAAGAATGAATAAATATTGGTTGTAAATCTCTCAAAAGTATTTACAAAATGGTCATACAAAAGAGTTATGTGTAATACCATTGACACTGAAGCAGCATAAATCCTGACCACAAGGCATCCCCCATACATTGCATCTGTCAATGAAGATATAAAATGAAACTCACTGAAAGTTGTTGAATAATAGGGGATAAGCAGGGCTGGGAAGGTGGCTCAGTGGTAGAGTGCTTGCCTTGCATGCCTGAGGCCCTGGGTTTGATTCCTCAGCACCACATAAGCAGAAAAAGCTGTAAGTGGTGCTATGGCTCAAGTGGCAGAGCACTATCCTTGAGCTGAACAGCTGAGGGACAGCGCCCAAGCCCAGAGTTCAAGCCCTACGACCAAAAAAAAAAAAAAAAATAAGGGATAGCAAGGAAAGGAAAATTACAAGTAAATAATTATGGTATTAATCTGATGAAAATACTGTATCTCTATGTATAAGTGACTCTGTGGCTCAAGTGGCAGTGCACTAGCCTTGAGCAAAAAGGATCTCAGTGACAGTGTCAAAGAGTGAGTTCAAGCCCCAGGATTGGCACACAAATAAAGGTAATTAATAAAAAAAAATCCTTGTACAATTAGTAATGCTAATAAAAATATGAGAAAAATATTAAATGAAAAAATATCCCAATCAAAATTTTCCCTCCACTATATATTTTCCATGCCAAAATGTTACATAATGTTTTTGAGATTAGAAAGTTTACTTTGCACCATGAGTTTATAAAAAGAAAGTTATTTGGAGTTCTGCATGAATTTACATATTTATTACTTTTATGCAGTATATTTGGTTTATATATCTAGGATTATATTTCCAATTTGATTGTTAAATATGTGTAGCAAAAGTTTTCAAAAGTTTTATATATACACATATATATGATGATATGAAGACATGATTTTTATTAATATTTGCCATTAGATCAGTTTAACATTAAGACAGTTTTGCACAATTTTCAATATTATGGAAATTGGTCCTTATATCCAGTCCATTAATTTGGTCTGTACACCTTTACTCTAAGCTGCATGTTTAGTAATTTTATAAGCCATTTCCCAGTAGCATCTCATTTAGCAATCATTGGCAAGCTATTGTGGAAATGTCAATCAAATGTGGAAGTTATTCTCTAACCTACATTTGACTAATGAAGCACAAATGAAACATTTGTCTTTGCCACTGAAAACAGAGTGAAAGCAGAAAATCAAAGTTCACTGAACCATTACAGAAAAAAAGAGTTACCACATGACCTGGACTCTGATGAAAAACTACAGTATTAGTACTTAGCTGAATTCTTTAGTTTGTGTCAAAATGACTAAAGAATTACTCACAGTAAATTTCTCTCCTAATTCCTTCAATTTGTAATTTTTATTGATCAAACACTGAGATTAATTTATTATTTTCTTCTGTTTGCATTATATGTGAAATATTGTATCTGAGCCTTTGGAATATCTTCCTACAGCTCAAACTTCCCAGTCAAATTGGCTAAACACAAAATTTGGTACTCAACCTCTGCTTCTCAAAACTATTCACTTTAATTTCATTTTATGTGTGGCATATAGTGTTGAAAAAATATCTGGGCTAGGGACTGGGAAGGTGGCTCACTGGTAGAGCGCTTGCCTTGCAAGCATGAGGCCCTGGGTTCAATTCCTCAGCACCACATAAGCAAAAAGAAAAAACCCGGAAGTAGCACTGTGGCTCAAGTGGTAGAGCGCTAGCCTTGAGCTGAAGAGCTGAGGGATAGTGCCCAGGCCCAGAGTTCAGGCCCCATGACCAGACCCCCTCCCCCACAAAAAAAGAAATGTCTGGGCTATACCTTTATTTGTAGCTCCAGAAACTACTTTTCAAAAATAAAGGCAATTTTTAAGTATAGAGTTATGTAATCAAATTTGTGTAAATGAAACAAATTTTAAATCAATTAAAAATTTTTAATTTTAATATATTTATGCCCCATAAGCCTCTGTTTATTCAGATTAGAGCTCACTTATTTTTATCAGATGTATTACAATTCCCAAGCATCTAACTACATCTGTTTATTCCACATATGTAGGATGCTTACCTATTCTTTACACTATATAGGGCTACATTTATTCTCTCCTGTCTTGGAGAGTTCTGTGAGTGATAACCTCTATCATCAACTTAATTCTTCTTGATTTTTCTTAGTCCCATAATAGATAGTTTTATAATATCTTCCTTCAACGCTTTAGGACACACTTCTCTTTTGTTTAAAAAATCTTTTGAGGGTCTCCTCTACTTCGATTTATGTTGTCTACTCCTGCTGCTAAAATAAAATTCTGGCATGCCTAGAATTTTTAGAAAAGTCAAGATTTAACTTTGTCCTAATTTTATTTATTTTGGAATGCAATGTCCTTCCAATACACCAAATAGTTTGATGTGTACATTTCCTATATAGTTGTTAATATTGCAAGTTTTTGTTGGATATATGTCTATTACACATATAGTGTTTTCTTATCTTTGTTGTCTGTCATTGTAAAGGAATATTGTATGCGAAAATACATCATTTCTATAAAGTGAAGCTATCAGGATTCTCTGTACCTTTCTAGAATATCAGTCATTTAAAACAGTCCCTTAGTTTGCTGAAATGTGTAATAAAGAATTATTGACATTGATTGGATATGTTAGAGCAATATGATTCAATTTGCCCCAACAGTAAAAATCTTTACAGTGCAAAGAACCTTACCTAGGTTCCTGGACAATATTAAAAGTCAAACACTTTTAGGAAAATCCCAGAATGGGAGAATCCAGCTACTCATCAGACAATGGCCTAATCTCCAGAATACACAGAGAACTTAAAAAGTTAAACCCTCAAAAAATCCACAATCAAATAAATAAGTGGACTAATAGACTAACTAAAGACTTCTCAGAAGAAGAAGTAAAGATGGCCAATGGACACATGAAGAAATACTCAATTCTTCTGGCCATAAAGGAAATACAAATCAAAACAACAATGAGATTCTACCTTATCCCAGTTAGAATGCCCAATAACAAGAAAACAAACAGTAAACAGATACTGATGAATATGTGGCCAAAAGGGAACCCTAATACACTGTTGATGGAGATGTAAACTTACTCAACAACTCTAGAAAGCAGTTCCTCTAAGATTTAAATATACAACTTCCCTATGATCCAGCAATTCCATTCCTGAGCATTTTCACAAAAGATTTCAAAGCAGGATGCAGTAAAACCACCCGAAGAAACGTGTTTCTTACATCACTATTTGCTATATCCAAGCTATAGAATTAGCCCAAATGTCCTTCAGTAGACAAATGGATCAAAAAAAATCTGGTATATATACATAATGGAATTTTTCTATCCATTAGAAAGAATGATATACCATTTATAAAGATATACCATAATATACAAACAATATACCATTTGTAAAGAAATAGAAACACTTGAAAAAATTATGTTAAATGAAGCAAGTCAGGCCCAGAAAGATAAAGGATTCATATTTTCTCTTATATGTAAAAAACAAACTTAGCTTACAAACTCATAAGTAAATAGCTTGGGTGGTATGCAAGTTTGCACAAATGTATTAACTGAAATATATAGATTCACATAATATACTTCTCAGAAAGCCAAAATCAAAATTCAGCAAACTAAAACACCAGGTACCAGGTACTTAAAAGAAGTGGGTTGGGGTCAAGGGCAAAGAGGTAGACAAATGAAGAGGAGAGGGGGAAATGTCTTCAAGAATTCAATATATATCCTACAAAATTAAGAAGAATGAAGAAAGAGATGGGTAGAGGAGAGACGGGTGAAAATGTTGAAAGGGGTGACATTGATCAAGATACACTGTATTCATAAACTGATTTATCCAATGGCGACTGCATTGTACAACTAGCTAAAGATAATAAACATACGTAAATAAACGGAAACTAAAAGTAAAGCTGCAAACTTATGTAAATGATCATCTGAAACAAAGATGACTTTTCAGTCTTCTACTAGCAAGACTTCTTTTCCTTAAGTGCTGAAAAGTGTTCCCACCTAAATTAAGGTTACCTCCAATGTTTTTTACTAGGGGTGAGAAAAGAGGCCTCCCCTGAATCCAACACTGTATGCCTGCCTTCTCTCCTGAGATGTCAGCAATCAGATCACGCTGAGCTGCCTGAACAATGAGCCAAACCAGGCTGTCTCTTTCTCTGTTGAAGATGCTATCCCCAAACTCAAATTCCATGTAACCAATGACTTTTTCCTCCCTGGAGAAATAGACTTCAACCTCCTATGGGAACCTTAAAGTTCCTAGTTACTGAGCTAATTGCCAGTTTCGATTTCACAGAAATTGTATGCAAATACCCAGTAGCTATGGGATGTTCACTGGTCTCACATTTGCTCTACAGAAGGTAGACAGGAGAGTGCAGACCACTCTGGCATTATCTCTGTAAGATGAAGAGAATGCAGACACCAAATGTCTCCTCTCTCTTAATTGGCCCCAATAAATAATATTTCTCAGTTGTACTGTTTGGCATTGTGGGAGTCTTCCCAAGGCCTTTCACATGGCAAATGTTGGAGATGACCACCAAAGGGCCCAAAGAGCACCACACAAACTAAACCATTAAGTATCAATGTGATTTACAGTGACAACACCAATCACCACTGATGCACAGGAAGATGAAACTCTCTTTTTTCTAACAAAGAATTTCCAGAGTATCAAAGTTTTTAAAAGTTTGTAATACACGCTGCAAAAAGTAGTCTAAAATGTATTTTATGCTTTCCTAACATTTCCATCATTACACTTTACAGGAATAATAAGACTAGAATGTATAAAGCTGAACTGGGCTTTCTGAATGACAGTTTTAAAAGGTGTCAATTCCCAGTAGGAAGCGAGTCATGCTGCAAAAGACAGGAGGAGCACAGTGGAAGAGCCTGCCAAGTCACTGCATGCCCGGTCACCGGATGGATCACTAACAATGATTCTCAGTGTAATTTCACAGATCTTAAAGTCACTGGAAATTCCTCTTTGTTTGACTCTCAAACTTATTTTAAGATGTTAAGGGTTTTCTCTTTTGTTTACAATTTTTTATGAGAACGTTAGCAGCTATGTCAGTAGACCTAAAGACATGTTATTTTAAATGAAAGGTCATTGAACTAGGGTTCTATATGTACATCTTGGTTCTCTTCTTTTATCTTGAGTTTTTCCCCAGGTGTTCTGGTTCATCTGGTTCATCAGCCATCACATAAATATATGCTAGATTGGTAGTGTTTCACCAATTCTTAAGAAATGGATACAAGGTTGTCAGGTAGAATATGAAAATAGCTTGTCCTCATATTTCCACCTCGGAATAAACTACTATAGTCTAATCATTATTCACATCGTACTGATTTGGTCCTTATTGTCAAAATGACATCTCATTATAAATACATTTAGTGGTATCTTCTTATAAATAAGTCTAAACACTGATATTAATCAAAGTTGTAGTGTGATTTTGTAGTTGTATAGGAAGCAATAGGACAAGTTAATTCAGTTGAATAAAATTTTTTAAAATGACCAAGAAATAGCAGGTAGATGAAACGTACTCAGTAAAAAGGTACTATTCAAATTATCAATATGAATAACTTTGTGAATCATGATATCAATAAGTTAGTTTTGGCCAATATTAGAAAACAAAAAGTAGGAACTGAATGGAAAAAATAGCATCAAATAGAAGAATAGGATAGGATAGGATAGGATAATAGAATAAAAATAGAATAAACTATCAACTTGCATTGCACCTTGTAAGAATAAACATGATCACTTTTGCACAAAGTATATGAACTAGTTTATTACAGAATTCAGTTATATCCATGAGCCATAATCATCTTTCTCTCGTTCTCACCTCTTGCTCCTAGTCCTTTAGCTTGTAGTTGATTTTTCAGGTAAAGTTTCAGCCTAGGCCACTCTCAAATGTCAATTACCTCCTGAGCAGCTCAGATCACAGCCATGAGAAACCATACTCAGTTCAACATTAGCTTTTTAAAGTTTTACTGTCTTCCAATCAGTGGAATGAAAGAAATCAGAGGGCTGGGAAGGTGGCTCAGTGGTAGAGCGTTTGCCTTGCATGCATGAGGCCCTGGGTTCCATTCCTCAGCACCACATAAGCAAAAAGAAAAAATCCAGAAGTGGTGCTGTGGCTCAAGTGGTAGAGCGCCAGCCAGCCTTGAGCTGAAGAGCTGAGGGACAGCGCCCAGGCCCAGAGTTCAGGCCCCATGACCGGACCCCCCAAAAAAATAAGAAAAATACATTTATCTTGATAAACAATTGCATACCACATATCAGAGTACATTGATTTGCTCTAGTAAGGAGATCTCATATGAAATAGCAGTTGTAATTTAAATAACCACTTCTCATTTGGTAGAACTCATCCATCTTCAGTACTAGCCACTGGAGAGATAAATAAAGATAAATAGGAATCAGTTCCCCTCCATCTTTGAACTATTTGTTTGTGACTCAAGGTTTGGAGCAAAATTCATTATATATCAGTTGACTCTCTATAAACTCCTAATCTGAGTGGCAATCTGCAGTAACATTGTAAATCCCTAGAAACTAGTTTCATGTACAGGAAACACAAAGCTTCAAATAATCATGAAATATTTTCAGCTTTAATGATCAATAGAATTAAAATAAGTTGAAAAATTCTAGGATTATGATACATAGCATTTATTTTCCCTCAAGTATTTGATTTTTTTAATTCCTAGATGCTAGATTGTTGGGTTGAATTGTTTGATAATTAAGGTAAAGACTATTCTGCAACAACATGATTGTTGGATCTCAGTTCTAATTAAGAAGAATTTTAGTGTACTAGCCAACTACTTCACTCCCCCACCTCCTGAACATGGGATACACAGAAGCTCTGTGACTGCTATGCTGGCTCTGCTGCCCACTTTCTCAGTGATGGTAAGGACTGACCCTTGTCCTCTGCCTCTCCAAGATCAAGCACCTCTGCAATGAAAGGATCAGTTTCAACTGTACGATCTGACAGTATACCCAACTGTCTTAGTCCATTTGGACTGCTATGACAAAGATCCAAGATACCTAATTTGTAATGAACAAAAATTTATTTCTGACAGCATTGGGGATTGCTGAAGACTGTTCTCTGCTTCCAAGATGGCACTTGTGTTAATTCCTCATACGCAGAAAGATGCAAGGACAACAAGGAACATTGTAGTAAGAAGCTTCCTTTTATAAAAGTTTTAGTCTCATCCATTCCTACAGCTGCTAAGAATTAGTGAATTAATCATAGAACACTAAGTATTTGCATCAGTGGTTCTCCTTTCTAATCTATGCATTTCTGGTATTGAAGCCACTATACTTTATGATGTTTAAATTGTTGATACCACCTCAAGTAAACATCTCAATTAACTGTCTTATTCTTTCACCAGGGGATTTCCAAATCTTTTCCTGGGAATAGTAAGGAGATTTTTTCACTGCTTTTTCTCCCTAGTATATCAGATGCCTTCTACTTCAATACCTAGAAACAATTTCTGTATTCTTGATAGCAAAAACAGAAGCTCACTGCAATTTACTTAAGTGGAGTACACAGTTCTATATTATGAATGAGTGCATAATAGGTTCCGGAAAACATCACTAAAACTAATGAGCATTTATATCATTTCACAGTTTTTGTCAGGATGTGTGGCCCATTTCAACTGGGTGGTTCTGTCTAATATTACCTCATGAAACAATAATCATGGTCTACAATGGAACTAAAATCACTTCAGAGATGGTTTTGTTGGGGATCTGTTACAAAGCTCACTCACAGAATTGCTGAGCAACTCAGTCAGGCCCTTGGTCCAGGCCCAGAGACAATAGTTCCTTGTCCTGTAGGTGTCTCTATTGGGTGCTCACAAAATGTTAGCAGATTCTGTCAGGATGCAAGTCATGTAAGAACAGATACATTGAAGACTTTCATGGAGTCTGAGATCGACTGATGTCCAGCACTGTGTCACACACAAGAAAGCCGAAGAGCCCTCACTGAGAGCTCCAGAAACCAAAAAGGTTAACAGCCAAGAACGCAGCAAGGTAACTTCCCAGGGATAGTATAACTCTAATGCTACCCTGCGAGATTTAATATTTATTATCTTTACTAATGCTAGTATAATTCCCGAAACTTACTGTTATTAAATTTAAAATCTTGAATTATGCTTATGACATTCAGTGACCTGGAATTAAATACTAATTTTTTTTAAGTAAGTCACCCAGGGATTTAAAAGAGAACAGTCTGTCTCTATTTTACTGTGGAAGGAGAGACCCTTTTACATCCCCCTACCCCCCAAAAAATGGAGATGGTAGACAGCCAGAAATAAATATCCAGACATATAGAGAGTTGGCTGGATTTTATAGACAGATAAGGTGTTCTTATACTTGCTTGATTTATATGAAATCACCTAAATTGTGTCCTTTGTATATGGATCAATAGATTATTTTTTATGAAAATTCTAATATATTTGTTTCCATTCACATATCTCTTCTCTATTTGGAACTCATTTGATTCTTCGGTTTCTAAGAAAACATTTAAACTACACACAAGACAGCTTAATCTAAATTCATAACAGATTCAGTCAAGGTCAGACATGTGACCAAATGTCTAGCTGCAAGAAAAGTGTGAGGCTAATGCTTTCATTTAAAGTAGGAAGACATGCGACCTCTTCTCCATTAATCTGTTGAATTTTAGAGTCTGACTTATTTTTAAATTATTACCACTGTTTTATTTAAAGCTGAGATTCCCTATGAATGTATCTCTATTTAAGGAAAAAATATTCTTGACTCATTTATATCCAAGCCAAAAAAATAACTTCTCATCCTTTCTCTCTACTTTCTCCCTTTTCCTTCCCTCATACACACATTCTCTTCTCTCTCTTCTCTCTCTCTCTCTCTCTTTCTCTGACTCTCTCTCTCTCTGGCTCTCATTGTGTATCTCTCTCTTTTCCCCCTCTCTCCCTCCCTTTTCTTAGGAAGAAATTTAAAAGGCCATAAGAACTCCAGGAAATTAGGAAACTGCTATATTCTCTCCTACAGAAGAACATAACAAACATAATCTGCTTTATCCTTTTCATGTGCAATCTCAATCTAGATTGAGTCAAGGGGATATAAAAATGGCAATGAGTTAATAAGATTTCATTTTTATCACAAAGAGATATATCAGCTATTTGATTTAAGTGGTAAAACATATGACTGTGAATACAGCTGAGCTAAATAGGTAACTTTAAAAATAACTTATTCATCTGTAAATATTTATTGAATGTATGGAGCACGTCTAGGCACTAGGACTAAAACAGTTAAAAAGACAAACCTAAGTTCTAACATCAGGGAAATTTTATGCAAAAATGGATAATAAAGTTATATAAAGTATAAATGATAAATCAGTTCAGGCTAAAATCCCATAAGGTGCTGATAACATAGAATAACTGGTCAGAAGGAATAGCCAGCTTATTTTAAGTGCCCAAAACCTTGAAAGAGATGACACTTAAGTTCATACTGAAATATAGTATTTCTTACACTTGTTCTAATTTTACTGATATTAATTAAAGGAACTATGTCCTACTCAGTTTGATCTACTATAATTCCACATACCAGATAGCTTAGTCTCTAGAAACTTATTTCTCACAGTGTAAGGGCCTAAAGTCTAAGATTATGATGTTTAATGCTCAGTATTTGATGATGGCACACTTTCTAGTTTGCAGCTGTCCCTCTTCCCAATGGCTCCTCAGTGGAGCACAGAGAGAGGAAGCTATCCTTGTATCTCTTCTCCAGAGGGCACTAATCTCACTCATGAGAACTCCTCTTTATGACCTAATTACTTCACCAAAGCCTTACCATCTGGCACCAACTCATTATCTAGTACTGCATACAGAAATCATGTCACACTTCAGGTAATTTGTCTGCAATACTTCTATGTAACTATAGAATATCTGTAATTAATAATGTTAATAATAATAACAGTTGTACCTCGCAAAGCTTCAGTGATTTCCAAATCTATAAGAAGATAATTATTTTTATTTGTGTTTACTAAATTTTAAACATACATTAAGAAAAATAATGAAAGATGTGCTGTTTCCAGGTAGAAATTCTTTTAGTCTCTCTTCTTTCTACAGACATGCATAGATACAAAAATATGTAGCTAGATAGATAGACAGACAGACAGGCAGGCAGGCAGACAGACAGACAGACAGGTGTTAGTGAATCAAATCCAGGATCTTACTTGCATATGCTAGTCTGCTCTGCCATTGTGCTATACTCTAGTCCTAGACAGATTTTTTTTTAATTTTTACTGTTTTTGCCCTTGAGTTAGCTTTTTCAAATCAGAAATAAAGGAGATAAATTTGTAAGATGGAATTTTAAGCTTCATGTGCTTCAGAAGTTATAATTTCAAAATATGTTTTAAGAAAAGGAAAAAATAGCTT
This sequence comes from Dipodomys merriami, assembly GCF_024711535.1. Classification (NCBI taxonomy): domain Eukaryota; kingdom Metazoa; phylum Chordata; class Mammalia; order Rodentia; family Heteromyidae; genus Dipodomys; species Dipodomys merriami. Next base: position 105,096,588 of record NW_027203381.1, on the reverse strand, counting down.
TTTGCTGAAAAAGGTCTTGTAGACTCTAGATGTCAGAAATGTGTATAGTTCATATCATGGTATACAGAACACTCAATAAATGCAAACTTAACACTGAGATAAAGGAATCAGAGGGATGCCATTTATATTAACCATTCCTTAATTTCTTTCACAAAAACCCACAACCTTAGTGTGTGAAAAAAGAAAAGAAGTGCATTTTTGAGAACTAATGCATCTGATAGAAGGAAAATCACATTTGTTATAACCCTGCCATAAAGAGGAGTTGTAATCACACCATGTATCTATTCAATCTGCCATCAATTAGCTTGATGGAAACAGGCTAATAGTGCAGGAGTGATTAGCAGGAAAGATTAAATTCACTTCAGTTTTAATTATAAATCTTTGACTTTAAAGTTTTATTGGCTTAAAAGAACCCCTACTGTTCCCTGTTTCTCCTCCACAGTTGATGTGCACTTCATTACTTTACTTTGAAATTGTTAATGTGTTTTATTTGGTGCTTATTTCTAATTACAGACTTTTCTACAAATGTTACTGATAGGCCCATATGGCAAACTAAGCATAACTAAAGCTGTTCAAATCTTAATAATTGTACTACAAATGATCCTTCATGGCAAATGTGGAATATGTTGTAGGCAGAGAACTCTAAAGTTTATACATTCGTCACTGGACTTATTTGGTTGATTCATTGATTGATTCCCTCATTTATCTGTTCAGCAAACACTAATTTAGTACCTATTGTTTCCTAGACACAAATGCAGGTTGCTAATATATGAAAGTGAACAAAAGGAATGAAAATCTCTCACCTTGTATATCCCATCTTATAGTGGCTGGAAATAAATCAATTCTTACAGATGGAATGATGTTCCCAAAAATTCTTATACTGAAGTCCTAATCCCAGTAAATCATAATAGAACTGTAGTTGGGTTTGAAGTCTTTAAAGTGGTATTAAGTTCAAATGAGGTATTTATAAAGTGGGCTGATAAAGTATTTGGAAGGTGGCCTGTGTAAGAAGAGGACAGTTGAGCACAGATGTGTACATACACTGCGGAACGATGGAGTGAAAAGCAAGGGAGAAAGCACACATCTGCAAGCCAAAGGGAGAAGACTCAGAATGAACCAGCTTTGCTTACACCACAGTCTCAGACTTCCCGCTTCCAAAACTTTGAGAAAATAAATTTCTGTCATTTAAGCCACCCAGTCTACCTTAAAATAAAAAAAATCTGCACAGATAAAGAAATAGCAACCAAACTAGAAAGAAAGCAAACATATTGGAAAAAAATATTTACCAGCAATATATCAGACAAGGGTCTAATATCCATTATATACAGGGAACTCAAGAAACTAACCCTTCACAAATCTAACAAACCAATCATGAAATGAGCAAGGGAGCTAAAAAGAGACTTCTCAGAAGAAGAGATCAAAATGGCAAAGAAACACACGAGGAAATGTTCATCATCCTTGGCTGTAAAGGAAATGCAAATAGAAACAACACTGAAATACCACCTTACCCCAGTCAGAAAGGCACACAACCTAAATCCAGCCAACGACAAATGCTGGAGGGGATGCTAAGAAAGGGGAATCCTACTGCATTGCTGGTGGGAATGCATACTAATACAACCACTTTGGAAAGCAGTCTGGAGATATCTAAGAAAGCTAAATATATACCTTCCCTATGACCCAGCCATACATACCACTCCTAGGCATCTACCCTGAACAACAGGAACCAATATACAAGGACGCATACACCTCCATGTTCAATGCAGTACTGTTCACAATAGCCAAGATTAGGAAACAACCCAGATGCCTCACTACTGATGAGTGGATCCAAAAATTGTGGTACCTATATACAATGGAATATTATGCAGCCATTAGAAAAGACAAAATAATGATATTTGCAAGGAAGTGGATGGAACTAGAGTGAATTATTTTGAGCAAGGTAAGCCAAGAACAAAAAGACAAATGGCACATGGTATGCTAAAACCAAAATGCTAGGCGATATGACAAAGTAAACAGGACTGGAGAAACAAAGGACAGCCACTCATTTTGTTGCATCATTGCTAAATGACTCCATGTTCCTGACCATATATATGGTATATAATGCACACAATGTAGGGAAGCCAGGAGGAGGATGCAGAATAAGTGGGAAATGGAACAACATACAAAAAAGGGGCCCATCAGCTGCACTGGACATAGATGAAAAAGAACTAAGCACAGATAGTGATGGGAAGGGAGGAATGAGAAGGAACAGCCTACACTAAGCAAAAGGAAAGAAACGTAAACATCACCTGATGTGGAAGAAATAATTGTATTGTCAAAGCTCACAGAATTCACAAACTGTATAGACCATGATAATGACAATTTGCCCTGTGAAGGTTAAAAAGTGTTTGTGACTTTAACTAGGTATCACTATTCCACAATACTGTGAAATATGTGAAATCTATGTAATCACCTAATCTCAATTTTTAAAAAAGTGAGAGAAGGGATGGGTTAGGAGCGATGGATGACAATGTTGTCGGACACTTTGTATTCATATATTGTATTGTAGAATGGCAACTTCTTTGTGCAACTACTTAAAGATAACGATAATAAAAATGTTTTTTAAAAGCCACCCCATCTACAGAATTTGTTGTTGTCATTCTAGAAAACTACTACACTAACAAAAAAGAAATTATATTAATTATTAGAAAAGTGTTTTAACAATAGAATAAGAGATAAGTTCAAATGGGGTGTAAAGCATTCATTTACTCTGTCCCTGAAAAAAAATCATTTTAAAGGATGATTGTTCCTCAATTCTAGAAAATTAAGATCATAGCTAGAAGTATTGTTGGTGAAGAAAGACACATTTTATTAATATTTTACCATACCAATCCTTTTCCTTTTATCACAGCAAAATGCAACTATGTAATCATGTGTTATACAAGATTAAATATGAATTTAATGTATGGGATTTAAACTAGGCAAGTGAGCAGGCTGTAATATTTTTAGTATCACATCTGTTCAATTTTTAGAAAAAACAGAAGTATCTTTTTAAATCCTTGATTCAATTATGCGACTTCATGTTGGGGTGGGGATCTTTTCACTGCCAAGGGACATTTGGATATCTGGAAATAATTAAAGGATATACAAAAGCATCAGTACAGAAAGATGCACCATTGTTAGTCAAGAAGAAGTATTGTATATCTGTGCTGCATGTAAGAAATTATTTCATAGGCCGTATACAGCCTACAGTTGGATGTTCCCTATCCTCATATGTGTTAGCCTAGTGGTATAAAAGTGTGGCATTAAGCTTAGTATAGAATTTTCAACAAGATGATAGCCAACAAAATGGGGAGTCCAAATACTTGCAAAGGATTTCATGATATCATTAAAGAATGATGTAAAAACTGATTCCCAAGGTTTAGTCATAGCTATCACTCTCTCCTAATGAAGAGGTACAAATCACCATCCCCAGGAAAATGTCATTCACAGAATTTGCTATCTACAGAATTGCCTCTATTTGATCAGGCACCGAAGCAAAATTAGCAAAAATGTCCTTTAAGGACATCCTTGGATCTATACACAAATCAGACAGGAATTTCATTATTCCCAATATGTACTCTTCTACAACTTTTTCCTAAAGCAACCCAGTTTGGAAACTTTATTTCCTCTAAACTTCTAAGTCTTATAAATCAAAAACCATAGGTTGTGTTTGTTCCTCTACCACTATTATTTTCCATTTATACCAGAATATAATAACTAAAAGTCAAGTAAGAAAAGAATACTGATTGGGAGGGAATCAGTGGCTCATGCCTATTATCCTAACTACTTGGGACTAGAATGGTAGGATAACAATTCAAGGCCACTGATGGTACAAAGCTCATAAGACCACTTACTAACCCTTAGCAGGTGCCAAATTATGTTAGAGACTGAGATGAAGATTATGTGTAGGCCAGCCCAGGCACAAAAGGAACTCTGTTGCACTGTTGGTGAAAATGTAGTACAACTATTCTGGACAGCAATCTTGAGGGTCCTCAAAAAACTAAAAACAGACCTTCCCTACAACCCAGCCATACGAATCCTAGGCATTGATCCTGAGCATCATGAGCCAGGGTATAAGGACCTGCATATCCATGATCATTGTCTCACTATTCACAATAGCCAAAATAGGAAACAGACCAGATGCCCCACAATAGATGAGTGGGTCCAAAAACAGTCTGGTACCTATGCACAATGGAATTTTACACAGACATTAGAATGAAATAATGCCATTTGCAGGGAAATGAATGGAACTAGAACAAATCGTGTTCAGTGAGGTAAGCCAAGTTCAGACAGACAAATGGTGCATGTTCTCTCTGATATGCAGAAGTTAGGTCTAAAACACATTGGGATACGACAATAGATATCTAGTATCTGGATACTCACTGTATGTATCTAGAAGATATTCAGGAGAGAAACATCAAAAGCACAATGCCTAAGTTCTCCTCTCTCTTTTTCTCTATCTATACATATGTATATGTAATATACAAACATATATATGTGTGTAAAATACATACTGCAACAAACTCTAAGATATGGACCAAAATATTTCTTCTTTTTTTTTAGCTTTTAGTTTTTGATGATTCTGCCTTCTTTACCTTATATATGGTGTATTCATGTATTCATTTCTTCAGGAGGATGGGGGGAGGGCACAGAACTTGAGGGGAAGGGTGAAAAGTGCAGCAGTAGAACTGACTGGACACTGATGAAAGTGAACTATACAACTCGTGGGTGGAGGCTAGGGGTGTGACTGGAAGAGAATGAGGGAACATAAAACACTATATGAAAGTAAATATACTTAGTACCTGATTCATGTAATTGTAATCCCTCTGTACATCATCTGTACAATAGCAATTTTTTAAGAACACAAGACTCCATCTCCACAAAGACAAGCTAGACAGAGTGAACCCAGAAATGTTAGGACGTCTAAGAAAGGAAGGTGCTCAGGAAAGCAATCAGGCAGGAAGTGAGATCCGATTCTAAAAAATATCATTGAAAAACAGGGATTGAGACATGAGTAAATTAAGTGATAGAACACCAATCTAGCAATCACGAAGACTCCAAGTTCAAAAACCCAAGTACTGCCAAAAACAAAGAAAAGGAAACAATAAAAAAAAAAAGAAATAAAGAAGCAGAGTAATAGAAAATAGGAAGGGAAGAAAGAAGGGAGGAAGAAGGAAGGAAGGGAGGGAAGGAGAGGAAGGAAAGTTGGAAGGAGGGAAGGAAGGAAAGAAGATTGGTTATAAAGAAAGAGAGGATATTGATGATACTTAGACAAATAGAGAGGCCAGTTCTGTATTATCATAGTGAGAAGTGTTTCCAAAAGACATTCTAGACATTTAGGTTTTGAATCTCATCATTGGCAGCTAAATACTTAAAAAAAAAAAAAAGAACTAGACAGAGAAAAAAAAATGTTGAGGAAATAGTTTTAGTTGAAATTGCAGCATAGTCATGTGATACGATTAGTCATGTCTCTGGCTAGTTTCAGCGTAGTGACCAAATACAAAATAAAGAGCCAGCCAAATAGCCAGCCAAAGCTATTCTCATGATGTGGGGAGGTGGGGGAGGATGTCTCCCCACTTCTCTTTTTACCATAACTAATCACTAGCTTTTCATGCTGTGAAAGTCTGATATTCAATGCCATTTCAATTCTTTTCCAAAGCATGTTAATATTACATAGTAATTCTTTCCATGAAAGGCATTTTCATTATGTTTTATTCTTCACAGTCTCTCTTTGAGAAAGGGATAGGGCATATGAAAATAATTATGAGAATCAAAAATATTAAGAGCATATAAAGGTGTTTGGTAACTACTGCCTTAACACTTCATCCCATGACTCTTTTATATAATGAACTGAGGGGAGACAAGTTAGAACATTTCTGCTAAAGATCAGAGAAAACAAGAATAGGGTCAAAGCATAGTCTCAAAGGCCATACCTGCTCCAACTAGTTTCTCCTTATGATTAAGAATAGGCCCGAATGCACAGCCAAGAAATCCACACCTTTTTTTTCAGAGAAATATTTTAATTCTCAGCAATTTTGACTAGAAGGAAAAACTACCCTGTGTTTATAAAAGTTTAGGCTGTGTTTGGAAGATAGTCTTATTTTTCTTTTTCTTTATTTTTAAAAATTATCTTTAAGCAGTGTGTAAAGGAGTTGCCTTGTTTTTATCAAAAAGACCACAAACAAGGCCATACTAAAGCTACCAGAGCAACTATGTTGATTGCAGTATTATTTACCATAACTAAGATATGGAACCAACCCAGATGCCCCTCAGTAGATGAATGGATCTAGAAAATGTGGTATGTATGTATGTATGTGTACACACACACACACACACACACACACACACACAGTGGAATTCTATGCCTCCATCAGAAAGAATGACACCACCCCATTTGTTAGGTAATAGAAAGACTTGGGAAAAAAAATTATATTAAGTGAAGTAAGCCAGACTCAAAGAAACATAGGTCCCTTGGTTTCCCTTATCCACACATTTTGATATTTGTGTGCTCTTTATTCAGAATTTGGTTGTGACATCTTTGGGCTACTCAAACTGATCTCTAAGCCTGCACTTTTTGCACCCCTGCCTGCTTCTGTCTCTGCAGGGTGGCCTCCATCCTGTGTGACTACCAGCTGGGATTGACTTCTGTAAAAACATCTCTCTGAGTCTGGTACATACCACAACCAACTGGCCACCCAGTTGTTCACAGCAGCTTAGCACCCACACCGCCTCTCCCTGAGAGCAACTGCAGCTGGAGAATCTCTTTGTAGTGAGCCAACCCCACTTGCTTATCCCCAGATGGTCCCAGCTTGCTGGTTCAACTAAGCAGCCAGACCCACCTGTGTCAGCCAACCACAAAACCACTGGAAAAATTAGTGGCTTATCATTTCTTCTGGTGTTCCTTCATTCCAAGGTTAGTTACCACTCATTTGCTCTCAGGCACCTTTGAAATCAAGCCTATGAAATTGTCAATTAGACTTTTTGGCCACAGCTATCAATATCTTCATACATGTTTTACTTCCTCCTTGCCAAACCATGCCTTTGCAGGCTTATCATTATTTTTTTAAAGTGGGAAAATTATGGACTTGAACTTTGAACAAAAGTTCAAAGGTTCCAAGGGAACGTAAACACTTAGCCTCCAAAAGCTTTTGTTTGGTGAGAAGACTAAGACAGTGTCGATTAAAGAGTTTAGAACAATGTACAACAGCTACCAGTTTCTCCATATATGTAAACTGTACATTAAACTGAGTTATAAAAACTATTGCCATGGTAAAAGAATGAAGCAGTAAAACAGTAAAATGGAGGCAGTGAGGGTTTCTTGCAAAAGCTAACTCTAGCTATTCAAAATCAACCAGAACCTTGTTACTTTGAAAATGGGGGGGGGGGAGCTAGACTCCCATTCAATTTTCTCCTTAAGACCTGCTATTTAATTAACTGCAAGTATTCTAAATCTCAAGTCTTCCTCAAGAGGGACAATGCAAGGCCAGAAAACGCTTCCCTAAAGGTAAGCTGCATCCAATCCTTGTTGCACATTGGAAAATGGTTTCTTTTGCTAATAGAATTATAGATTCCAATATAAAATCAGCCTGCATCATTCAGATGTTCCAATTACAAATGTTCTTACATGAGAAATGTAGGAGAAGCTGAGGCAGAGAGGAATGAATGCAATCATAGAGGCACACATTGGAATGGCACAGCTGCAAGCCAAGAAGGGCCTCGAGCCACCCAGAGCTGGAAGAGGCCAGGATAGAATCTGTCTAACAGCCTCTGAAGAAGGCTCCATTTTGTCATTACCATGATTTCAGACTATGACCTCTACAAATGTAAATAAACTATCATCAAGTTCTTGGTGATCTAAGTCATTGGTAACCTTCACAGAAACTCATGCATCAGTCTGATCATGCTGCAATAACAAAGTGCCATAGACTAGAGGGCCTACATTAGAGTACGTTATGTCTCACAGTTCCGGAATTTGGAAAGTCCAAGATCAAAACATTAATAGATTAATTTCCTGGAAGTCTTTTGGCCAACGTCACGTGGTTGAGAAAAAAAAAGGAAGCAAGGTCTGCTGTTTCTCTTCTTTTATTTTTTTTAATTTTGGGAAGCAATGTAATCAGATTTGATCATCTTCACAAAAATAGTAACAGAATAACATCAAATAATTGTATTGCAATTTTGTAAGTGTAGACCAAAATTTATGGGAAATATTTGTGGTAACCATACAAATATGATTTTGTTGAGTGCGAGGTTCTGTAGCAGTCATTGTTCCTTAATCAGACATGAGTCTTACTTTTCTTTTTTTTTTATTTATGATTTTTTTTATTGTGGAAGTACTGTACAGAGGGGTTACAATTACCTGGGCAAGATAATGAGTACATTTCTTATCAAGCATTGTAGCCTCCTTCTTTGTTTCTCCTTCCCATCCCTTCCCATACTCCCACACACACACCTCCCCCCTCCAAAGTTGTAAAGTTCGCTTTTCAACATACTGTTTCCTCTTATCTTTTTTGTGACTTTTTTTGTGAGAATACCGTACAGAGGAGTTACAATTACATGGGCAAGATAACGAGTACATTTCTTATCAAGCATTGTTGCCTCCTCTTTGTTTCCCCTTCCCATCCTTTCCCATACTCCCCCTCCCCCCACCCAATTCCCCCCCCCACCTCTCACCAAAGTTGTAAAGTTCGTCTTCGACATAACGACTTGTACATCTCATTGTTGCAATGGGTCCACCTGTATCCCTATTTAAACGATTTGTTTTTTCTCTTCCCCTCCACAAATTATACCAACATCAAATACAGTGAAAGCATGGGTTATACCGTGGGAGAGGGACATACAAAGCAACATAGAAATCATAAATATGTTAGAAACAATTGCATGAAAGAAAAAAAAACATTTGAATACTTATCTTGGGGTTCATTCCCCCAACATCAACTTATCTGACCTTTTCTGCTTGATTCAGACATATACCAGTTATACAAATAAGGGAAACCATGGAACTTATGTTTCTTTGGGCCTGGCTTACTTCACTTAATATAATTTCTCCAAGTCTTTCCATTTCCTAACAAATGGGGCAATGCCATTCTTTCTGATGGAGGCATAGTTTCTCGTCTTGCACTTGCATTTTTTGCCTCATGGGGGCTCCATACTCATAACCTTATCTGAGTCTCATTCCCTTCCATAGGTCCTTGTATGAGTTAGGGCCTCAACATTCTCAGTTTATACAGTACCTAATACAGTTTCAATGATGCTTTAGGAGAATCTATGATCTTAAATGTAGATTCTCAGGGAGATGTTTTCATCCTCTTTCTTCTCATACCATGTATTCTCGGCCTCCTTTCTACTTACAAAGATGGGTTTGTATTCTCTATGATGAGGCAGTAGGAGAAATATAAAGACTTAACATACCACTTCTGAACATTTCTGTTACTGTATTAATATTATCGCTCTGAAATTCACATATTTTCATACTCATCTAAGCTATTATGCATTTCATATATTAATACATGGATATATTATAGTCATTATTAATATATTTATTATTATATAATTAAATATGTACTAATTCTGTGAATAAAATTATTATATTAATATATACAGCTTTATATAAACTCTTATTGACATGATTAGAGTTTTAAGTGGAGGGCCATACAGCTGTATCATTCACATACCATGAAGAATCTGGGGTCCTCTGGACTATACTGACCTGGTCTGCTTTCTACTGATAAAAAAGGAGAACAAGCATCATTCTATCTTTCCTCAGTCTCAGAAGAAAATGCTTACTGGAGAAGAGCTGCTTTGTAATTGGAATCAAAAAATATGTACTTGGTAGTATGAAGGCAATACAGTTGAATCTAAGATGAGATGTCTGGGCCACTGAAATCGAATGAATACTCCCTTAATTGTCACATAGCTCCAAGGATAACAGTTTTCTCTCTGTTTTCTACCCTCTCTTCTACTTCTCACTCTCATTGTCTGGAACTTATTGCTCTGGCTGGTCTCTAAATATCAGAGTATGGTCAAGTCAAGTATTTTTGTCTTATAAAATTACATTCAGACCTAGGCAATTTCATGCAAGGCCTTATTACCAAATGTCTCCCTCTATGCTGAAACCTTCCAAATATATATCTCCAAACCATTAGGTGGCATTTAAATTCGTGTCTGTAGGAGATATTTGTCTTTCAAAAATATAAAACCCACAAAATTCTCCACATTATCCAGGATTACATTCTACTTCGTTAGTTTTCATCATTTCATTAAAATGTACCTCCATTTGCCCAAAAGCTTGGCCTTAAATCACCAATTACTCCTTGACTCTACTCTCTCCCTCATGCCTCATAGCCAATCATACCAGCTGGCTTAACTAGTTCTACTTTTAAAATGGTTTCCAAATGTGACCAAATTCAGTCACCTCCAGGATTTTTAGCCTAATCTATTCTTTCATTTCCTCATTTCCTGCCTGGATTGTTTCCAGAACATGTCAACTCATCAGCTCTGTGCTTTCACTCTTGACTTCACAGACTATTTTCTGCACAGAAAGCAGAATGAGGTGTTATAAAGAAACATCATACCCATTTTTTTTCTCAAATCTCTCTAATGACTGACCTCTCTTCAAACTTAAAATAAAATTTGACATCCATGCAATATATATTCTGAAGTCTATGACCTCTGGCCTCTCCAAACTCTCTGCATGAAACCATTATCACATCTCTTATTATTTCCCAATTCACTCAATTATCTGGCCTCAGGTCACTTTATAAAAGAAGGTTTCCTTGATTACTGTCTTAAAGCTTCCCTTCAGAGTCAGTAGCCCTTTATATTTTTTTTATTTTTCTGTTGAATCATATATTCATTGACTGGCTGTTTGTGATGACTTTCACACCAGAAAGTTCTATAAGTCATCAACCTAGTCTGCTTCATTCCAGACATTTTGAAGAATGTAAACTTTTTAACAAATATATTTGTTGGTTAAATAAATGATGCATTTTCTATTCCAGCTGCCATAATAATATACCATTAACTATGGAGTTGAAATAACAGAAATTTATTTTCCTATCGTTACAGGGGATAAAAGACCAAGATCTAGGTCTAGCCACTTTGGTTTCTGGTGATTTCTCTCTTCCTGAATTGCAAAGGGGTACCTGTTGGCTGTCCTTTTCTCCACTGGCATGTATACCAAGAGAGAAAGCAAGCTCTCTGGTATCTTTTCTGAGAAGAATGGAAATCCTAAGAGGTCAGGTTTCAATCTTTTTGACCCCACATAACTTTAATCATTTCCTTAGGTGCTCTATTTCCAAATATAGTTCAACTGTGTATTAAGATTTCAATACATGAACTTGAAAAGACACCTTCAGTCCATAATAAATAAATTTAAAAGAAGGAACAAAATTGGGAGAAAACAATGATTACATTTTATAAAACTACAGACTTGTTCCACGGATGACTAAAAACCATAATTTGAGCCATTGAAATAATGTCAAAATTAATCCTCGAAGGAAAAGAAACTAAAGGAAAAATTAGGCTCAAAGAAAGCATACTTTGGGATATATCTGCTGCAGATTGTGTAATTGTCTGCATTTTCCCCAGTGAAAGAATTTCAAACCTGCATCCATGTCTGGGTACAAGTTGTCAGTAAAAATGTGAAAGGAAAAACTTTCTACCCTCACGAATTTTGGCTTGACAATATGACATGTTCAGTCAACGGAATGTGAGTACATGTGACATAGACCATGTCTAAGTGGAAGCATTTATTGTTTTTCCCACATAATTGTTCTTTCCTCTTTTTCAAAACTGGACAGTCTTCTGGAAAGGATCATTCCCCAATCTGTGGTCGTGTGTGAGTTGACATTTGGAGAACAGATGTCGTTACTCCACAAATGTAACGCTCCTAAGATGTAGGTAAATCAGTGAATTTCAAGGGCTGAAACTACAAAAGAGTTGATTAATACCTTACTGAAATTTGAAAACAGACTAGGTAAATTTTTTGAGTTATTTTTTTACTGTCAAGATGATGTATGGAGGGGTTACAGTTACATAAGGAAGGTAATAAGTACATTTCTTGTCAAATTTCTTACCCCTTCCATTTTCTCCTACTTTCCCTCCCACCAATCACCCCCAAGTTGTACAGATCATTTCCAACATACAGTCTTGTGTATGTCGCTGTGGCTCTGGTTTCCCCGCCCTTGTCCATTCTGTTGTTCCCCTTCCCTAATTCACATAAATGTATCTACATTACCAGGGTACTAAAATCAATTTTTTCAGTTCCTTACAGGACTGTTTCCATAGCTGTAATACTAATTTTAGTCTGTATGTAATAATGTCTACATTTATTCTGGCTAGTCCCAATGTTTCATGCCTGTGATCCCAAATATTTGGGAGTAGAGATGGATTGAATTTGGTGCACATTTTGGCTAGTTTGCTTAGTGAAAATAAACTTTTCACATTATATAGCCTTATTTCAATAAACAAAAATAGCATGCAATGCTATTAAATATCATAAATCATGCATCCTTCTGACACTGGTGTTTGACAAGAGGAAGAAGTCCCTAGTAATATAATACATAACTCTGACTAGTTTTATCAGTTTCTCTAGCAAATAAACCATACTATCACTACAGTCAAGTACTCTAAAGGGGAAGACTACCTGTCTTCTCAGCAGTAATCAGCTAGTTTGTGCCCACATAGCCTGCCATAGTTATTTCCAAAGCCAACTATCAAGATGAGTTACTGAAAATTTTTCTTAAAGATCTTACCAGACAAAGTAGAAAATCAATAATCAATAACACTTGGGTGTCATTTGGCATTGTGTAGGGTACAGAATAGGAAAAACAAACTAGAGAAACACGACTTTAACATTTCTTCATAATGGTGTATATTACAATTTTCATCAAAGTAGCCAGGAGCCAACCCTAATTTTTTCAAGGTCCTCTAGTGGAAGTACAAAGAAATTCTAAAATCGTTAGTCGAAAAATTGAAGCAGTAACAGGGGATTTCCAATTAAAAAAAAAAAACAGCAACAGTTTACAGTACATAAATTCTTGAGGGCCAACTACTAGAACTGCTCTTGAATAACCAGGTAAAAACACTAGAGATAAACCTTCATCCTAAATAATTGTTTTATTTGATATTCCAAGAAAAGAAACTAAAATACAGATTTGAGTGAAAGCAGTTTACTTAAAAGGTGGTTTCAAGAAACACTGATGAAAAAAAGTGAGTACATGAGTTAGGAGAGGAAATAAAGTGAATAAAGAGTGTGATATTGGTGAGATTACCTCAGTGGACAAGTAAGTGAAAAAATTTAATAAAGACAAGGAGTTTCAAAGATAGATTCCCATGGTAGTGGTTCTTGGTATACTTCCTAACTCCTTGTGATAGTTCATTACAACTTTTACACTGAAATTATCTTCTAAATATCATATTCAATAAATAATTTTCCTACCTCTATCAACTTATTAATAAGCAATCTCACTGAAACCACAATTTAAGATATAATATGTCTGACAACAGACATACCAGCTGAAGCAGACAATTTTTGTTTATACATTCTTCAGCATGGAGATCCAGTTCACTAAATTTCTCTCTCTCTCTTCTAGATGCCTCTTCTGATCTTTGGCTCTTCAAAGCACTTCTATTTAAGGCATGACATTATAACAGTAAGAAAGAAGAGATAGACCTCAAATTCAAGAGATTTCTGTTTCCTAGTAAGTAATAAAAATTGACCACTTAAATACCTTATATCTCTATTCTTCTTTTCAAATGTCCAACTCGCTGCCCAATTAGAATGTCCTAGTTAAGTATTTTATTCTACATGCATTAATGTAACTTCTGTGAAGTGCATTAAGATTACTCGAAGAAATATTCTTTGGTGTTTTTCAGCAGATAAGGGTCAACTCATTAACATATTAGAAAGATTAATCAAAAGTACCATTTAGAGAGAAGGCTATAAGCCATTGCAGTAACATTAAGGGTAAAAGGAGGACCTGACATTGAGATTGTAAGCAGGAGGCGATTAGATTTTAAAGAAGAATATTCATGATGATGAATGGGATCAAGGAGCAGAAGCCATGCTGTCACTTAGTTTTTCTGTTTGCAAAGACCACAGTGTCACTGGCTGAACGCCCAAACAACTCCACAAATCAGTCTCCAAATGCCCAGTCCCCAAGCCTTCTTGATTGTTTCAAGGTCCTTTAAGTCTTCATCATGTCAAAACAGAGGAGAAGCAACATACGTATAATTCAAATGACTCTCAAATAGAGTTAAATGTACGTGTCAGCTTAAAATATCACTTTGCTTCAATTTAAAAATATTAGGGAACCAATGCAACAGTGATACTAACAAGTATGTTAGAAATGATCTGTACAACTTGGATGGAGGTGGGAGGAGAGGGAAAGAAGGAGAAAAATGAGAGGGGGTAATAAGTTACACTATCTTATGTAACTGGAACCCCTCTGGATATCCCCTTGACAATAAAATTAAAATTATGACGTTAAAAAATGCACCAAAACCAATCCCTAAGAGTTAGTATGCACTCTATATTTGTTGAATGAATTCAGTCACTTCTCTGTAGTTATCACTTGAAAAATAAACAGAAAAGCCATGAGAAACCCCATAGGAAATCTTGTAGAGTAGGACACTGTTTAGTACTCAAGATCTCCTTGTTGTACCAAAGTGTTATGGCCTTTGCAAATATGAATAGTTTAAGAGATAGGAGAAAAATATAAACCTTTTATTAAAATTCTCTGGCATAAATTAAGAATAGATTATTTAGTCGTGTAAAATTATGGAATTTAATGACAACTTCAGCTTGAGAGAATAAAGATAAGAACTTCTCTAAATAAAAATACTGTTTTCAGTAAGAGCTACAACAGACTTGTAGCTATTTAAATTAGAAGAAAAGAAATGTTTAGTAAGAGCCAAGTTTTCTACCAAAAATTCCAACTTTTACCACCTTACTAATATTTAATGATCAGTAAATATTATATATAGGATGCCAAGATAATATAATGTCAAGATAATCTACTCACCTGAAATACTACACATTTGTAGCAGAACAGAATAAATATGGGTATTGGAAGATATGAATCTGAAAACTTCTCTTTAAATATTTTCCATACTAATAGCACTCCTCTTTGATAATCATCAAAAAAGCTAACATATTGAGGAAATAATGCTGAAATAGTGCTGAAAATAGTGCTGCAATATTGGGGAAAATGTTAATAAGTTAATATCCTTTTTGCTGTTGTTTCAGTCCAAGGGCTGAAATTTGGGGCCTGAGAGATATCTTTGAACTTACCTGCTCAAGCCTAGTGCTCTACCATGTTAGGAAAAGCTCCAATTTCAGCTTTTTGGGGTATTTAATTTGAAGAGATAAGAGACTCACAGACTTTCCTGCCTAGGCAGGATTCAAACTGTGATCCTCATATCTCAGCTTCCTAAGTAGCTAGGATTACAACATGAACCACCAGCACCCAGCATAAGTTAGCATCTTATAAGGATAGAAAGACATTCTTGTTTATACTTATACTACCAAAGGAGAACATTGCTTCCTGAAAGCTAATGCTACATTGTCATGATTTTCATTCATCTTGCTCAAACAAAGACATACAAAAACTTAATTGATCTTTCATAATGTCAATGCTCAAAAAATTCTGAACTTTCTTTTAAAAAAAACCCTAATAGTTTGGATTTCAGTGCCACATTTTTCCTGTTATCCTCAATGAATAATTATTAAGGAACCTAACATAGAAGAGAAAGAGAGATCACAAGCAAATCAAGATTGTAGGAATGTGGACCACCAAGTAAATAAAGTATCTTTTATAAAAGATGAAGGCTGGGTCTTTCAGAAGGGATCAGTAACACAATTATGAAGTATTTAAAGATGACACATGATAAGGAAGTAAATCAGCTGACACAACTACTGTCAAGAGTTTCAGCTGTAGATAAAATTTCTCCAGTTTGCTCCCCTGTTTGACACACCAGGAGACTTCTCTTGTTGAACCTGTTTTCTTATTAATAGTTAACTGTGGACAGTCCAATATAACTATATGAAAAATTGAACATGACAGGTTTTTCAAGGCAAATGAAGGCTAATTGTATCTGGCTTGATTTGACCAGTGTTGTTCAGCCTATTTGTGACCCACATACTATTCTTTTTAAAAGCAAGCCAGCAACTATTTCAATGTACTATGAATTTCAATGATCTACTATGGCAGTAAGAGTAAATTTGTAGTCTTTAAGTTAGAAACTATTCTTGACATTCTTCTCATTTTATAATTTATTATATAACTGAATTGTATATGTATTAAATTATCATTCATATAATTTATATCATAGATTCCAATTGATTCCTGACCTTTTCTACTAAGAGACTAGTGGAAAAGTCATCACAAATATATACAAACCTGTTCTTAGCTCTATAGGCCAAAATTCACCAACAATTAAATGATCTCTAAACCTAAGCAACTCAAATAAATGGAACTGTGCTAACAAAAATCACTGTGAATAGAGTTTAGCCTCAATTGCCAATGATGGATAAAGGTAAAAAGGCAATTCTTTATTTCGTAAAACATCTGTAAAGCAATGTACTAAATAGTTGGCTGATATTTTTTCTGTTTTCTAACAATGCTTTATGATGAATATACATGAAATCAGATATATTAAGGTGAATTTATTTTTAAAAACTCAAACTATATTTCTGGGTCATCTCATCTATCTTAATGAACCTTTCACAGAGTAAACAAGACCAGGCTAATTTTGGGTCACTGTTCTGGAACCAATATGTCAACAGTGTAAAATAAAGTGAAGTATGATTTGGTCACCTCTATCATTATAAAAATTGGAAGAATTTTCACTAGGGAAATTACAAGATTTCAATAATGAATGTTTTCTTAGTATTGAAAAATGAGTATATCCTGGATATACTCACACCTGCGATAAACCTATAAGACAGCATGCTAAAATAAATAAATGAATAGCATATGGACAAATGCTTCATGATGCTAGTCCTATGAAGTATATAAAATAATCAAGATAATAGAAACCAATAATAAAATATAGCAGCTACCCATCACTAAAGGGAGTAAATATTAGGAATTTTTAATGCAATGCGTCTAAATGCAAGATGAGTAATTTCCAGAGGTATGTTATAAAACATAACATCTATCATTAACAATAGACATATTATATTAAGAGCTTAGAAATACATACCCAAGAGAACAAAGAAATGTTAAGAAGTGGATGATATATATTTTTAATACATTTGCTATGATGATAACGTTCCTTTCATTTGTGCATATCTAAATCCATTGAGATGCATGTGTTAAAAATACATGGTTTGCATATTGATTAGGTCTCAATGAAGGAGGAGGGGAGAGAAAAGGAGGAGAAGGGGAAGTAGGAAAAAAGAAGAGTAAGGATAAGAAGAGAAGGAGAAAGAAAGAGCAAAGAGAAGGACCAGGATGAAGAAGAAGAGATAAATCTAGTTCCCTAAAAACTAGTAAATTTTTCCAATGCTATAATGCCTTAGGCAAAAGCATTTCTCATTGGAGCAATAATTTCTTGGGCTTATTTTCTTCGAAACAATGCATTGACTTCAAACTATATGTTGTAATGAAATAATTATGCACAGATTTCAACCTTTACAATTAAGAAAATATCCTATTTTTCTCACTTGTTACTTTTCAACAATGCCAAACTTCATATTAGTATTTTTCCTGAACCAATATTGATCCAAAAGTATCAATTTAATGATACAGTCCCCAGATGGAAGGTATATGAACTCTAAAAAATAAGAAGCTCTCGTAAATCCGGTGTGTGTTGCTATCGTATCTCTTCTATAAATTGCAAAACTTTTTAGGAAGTTTCTTTACAAGTATACCTTTTGTTGCATAGTTCATGTATGTTCTGTATTTTAATCTGAAGAAAGAAAGTAGCAATTTAAATTGATGACTTTCCTGAGTTCTTTTAGGATTTACAGTAGACTATAGATAACTGATACAATAATAAATTCCTACATTTCTTCACACGAATATTTGTGAAACACACATTACAATGCATATGCCTAATCAAACCTGAAGATGAAATATTTGAACCCAAAGAGTTTATGTAGATCAGTGCATTTGCAAATCTACCAATTTGATGAGTGATTACAGCCCAAGTATCAGTTCATAATTAAATCCATAGTAAATATACATTATATAAGAATATAATACAGAGAATCTCACTTGAACCACATGGAATTGAATATGATAATCATCTATAAAATGAAGTTAGAAATATTTATAAAGGTGAACATGAGAAAATATGTAGCCTCTACCTGTAGTGAGTTATAAATACTAGAGACTGAATGAGTGAAAGCTACTGCTATTACAGAACTACAAATATTGCTGCAAAAACAATAATTTGGCTTAACTGTCACTAAAGGATCAGTATAAAAAGTAAGAAACAAATTATTAAATCTGTTAACTACTGAAGAAATGAGAGTTTTTATCTTCATTTTTCTGATTAAAGACCAATTTGCAAGTAAAGAAAAGAATATAAAACAGTTGATTGAAAGTGCATCTTTACCTTAATAGATGTGCAAATTGTAGTTGTCAATTCTTAGAATATAATTACTCAAAAAGTGCATAATAAAGTCTGGGCACAGTTCTAGATTATCATTATTTTTGATTGAAGGATATGTGATCATTTGTGCTTAGTGTCCACACACACCCCAGACTACATTAAACATTTATCTTTTTGTTTTCATTCATTAGTGTTTTAAAAATTCAATTTAACAAGTATTTTTTGAAAACCTCTTACATATACAATTGCCATAAATATCTCCTGGATGTTTAGGGGTTTTAGTTCTATTTCACCAACACAAAATACTTCTGTTTAATAGTTTGACTAAACCTAAAATTAGAAAGACAAATCTTTGTTGTGCATTTATGGTCTCAGAGATGCATCTATAGCATCAAGCCAAGAGTTGTTAGCTGATATGCACTTAATAAATAGACTCAGGACAATATGCTGCCTAAGAGCTTCATGAGGCTGCCAAATTGCAAATCAATGGCAGAATGGATCAGAGGCAACCTTATCATTTTGCCACCAGCTTCTTGGCAGTAAAGTTTCAAACACTCAGAAGAGTTACCTAGGAAGTGTATGAAATCTGCTTAAGAGATATTTTTCAAGAGAAAGCTAACCTTTGGTGAGACAGTCTAAGGACAATCTTCTCACGTTAATTTGAAATATTTCTCATTTTAAGGTCAAAATGTAATAAGTTTTCTGCAACACCAATAATTTTATCACATACAGTATTTACTACTGAGAACTCAGATTAAACTTTAGAATCAACGTGAATGTAACTGAGTTCACCCCTTTGTTTAGCCCTTTGATCCTCCTGTGTGGAAGAACCAATAAAATACATACTCAACAGAAGTGATAGTAACTTTTTTAGGTGAGAAAGACTTTGGTGGAAGAGAGAGCCCCAAGTTTCCTAGAGTGAATATGTATTCTGACAGTACTGCCAGAGGAATGAGGAAGGAGGAGGAGGAGGAGGAGGAAGAGGAGAGGGAGGAGGAAAAGGAGGAGGAGGAGTAAGAGGAGGAGGAGGAGGAACATGATGGAGGAAAGACACACAGGCAACATGTATGTGAAAAAACGGTCGACATCACTAATCATCACAGAAATGCAAGAGGAAACTGCAGTGAAATGTTACCTCACCTCAGCCAGAATGGCCATAATAAAAAAAAAGACAAAGATAGCAAGTGTTGGTAAGGATGAGGTACAAAGGGAACACTTATGTATTATTAGTGGGAATGTAATTTAGTCCATCCACTGTGGAACCCAGTAGGAAGGTTCCTTCAACTATTAAAACACACACACACACACACACACACACACACACACACACACACACAACTATGAGTTCTACTGCTATCCAGCAGTCCCACTAATAGCTTGTATCTAGAAGAAATCAAATTTTTATATGCAGAAGCAATATCTTAACTCTTATGTTTTGAGCGGGTTATTCAGAGACAAATATGAAATCAACCTAAGAATTTATAAACAAATGAATAAACCATGGAATATGTGTACAATGGCATTCTCTTCAGCCATAAAAAGTTAAAAAGTCCTATTATTTGCAAAACCACAGGTGAAGGTGAAGAAAATGTTGTTGCTTGAAATAAGCCAGGCATTGAAATACAAAGACCATATGATCTCTCTCATAAAGGACTCTAAAGCAGCTCAACTCACAAAATAGAGGTCAATGGTAGTTACCAGATGTATGAATGGGTGAGAGGAGACTGAATAGGGATTGGTCAAAGGAGACATATTTATAGTTAAATAGAAGTAATATTTAAATGTGTGCAGTGTAGGTAAATATGGAGATAGAAAGTCACATATGTGATTGATTGGGCAAGGAAGAGGAAGAAAGTTAGAAAAGAAAGAAGAGAAACAAAGAATAATTACCAATGGTTATAATAATATTTCTTTTGTATATGATAAAAATGCTCTGTAGAATTTGGTTGTACAATCTGTGTACATACTAAGAGCCAGTAGTATATACACTAAATAGGTAAATTGTATGATGTATGAATTATAAAGACTAAATTATGTATGACTTTAAAGTTGAACAACTCCCACCTGTAAAGCATAGAGTATTACACAAGTTTATACAACATCTGAGAGAAATAAAGACGTTAGTGCAGGGAGAGGTCTGCATTTATATGTGAAAGTGGGTGAGTCAAAAGCAAATGAATGAATAAATAAATAAATGATTGCCCCCACTTGATCTGTATTTTGCTTCATTCAGATGACTGTATGCTGTATTTCCTAAAAGCCATGGGCATGTATTTTAAGTACATCAACAAACATAACATCCACATCATTTTATCACCTCAAGAGTATTTCTGTTCTTACTGAAGTCTATGTGTTTTTAATCCTTGAGAAAGATCTAATGGAGTATAAGTACAGTATGCTAATACATATTGATTTAGACCTTTGAACCACTCAGAGAAAGACTAAAACCTTCTTTCCTTTTAAAAACAATTCACGTGTAATTCCTTATTGCAAGAGAGTATTATCAATTATAATATCCATTAGCTGTGGTAAGTAATTAAAAGTATATGTGATCAAATATGTTTCCTCATGCTTGCAAGAACATATGAATTATAGTGGAAGTTTTCTTAATTTCTGTTTTCTAAGATCAATAAAGCTTTGATCAGATTTAGCTGTTAAATATTTTATTTGCTTCATTATTGTTCTAAGAAAATGCAACAGATAGAACATTTTTCTTAGCTGGCAAATTACTCCTTTGTAAGATGAAACTAAAATTTTTTTCTGTTTTTTAAGAAGTATTTAGAACAATTGACATTTCTTCAATATACTATTAACAAGTGTACATTAATTAAATAAAACAGTACATGTGAGATGTAAATCTGTCTCTCATTTATAAAGCTAACAGTCAACCCTGGCCTGTATTTCTGAGCAGGTGGGGACAGGTCTCAGCTCGAGGTGTACTGTTTTTGAAGTTTATTATTTTGGCTTTCACTTTTATATTGTATTTCAGATTATTAATTTTAAACTCTTAGGACCTGTGAGCAAAGACAATAACAAAAAAGTGCCAAATTTGGTATGACTGAGGTGGTAGAACACCAGTCAAGGAGTGAAATGATCAGATACTGCTTTCTAGTCCACGTCTCAGACAA
This sequence comes from Dipodomys merriami, assembly GCF_024711535.1. Lineage (NCBI taxonomy): Eukaryota > Metazoa > Chordata > Mammalia > Rodentia > Heteromyidae > Dipodomys > Dipodomys merriami. The sequence continues at coordinate 105,074,881 of NW_027203381.1, read as the reverse complement.
CAAGAAAGTGCCTATTTTAAATAAAAATGATCTTTACAAAGAGGTTAGTCACTGAATGTTATCAAGAGTTTTTTGGGAAAGTGTGGCATGTTCTGAAAAGCAGAAATCCTGACAAGCAAGGCAACAAAGAGCTGCAGAAGCAAGGTGAAGCTGGTGGCAGTACTACCTAAACCTCCTCAGTCAGCACTGTTTACGCCCAAGAATATCTGAAAAACATCAATGGCCTTGGTCACCAAAATTTTTCTCTATCCATCAAACTACTACAGTCCACCATGGCTGTCAATAAGTTAAAGTAGAAGAGCCTGTCTTCCATCCCATCCTGATACAGTCAATTTCCCATGAGGCTTTGGGCTTATTAAACTCTGGATGCTAGGGGTGGAGCCAAGGTTGTTGTTTGTTGTTGTTGTTTGCTTTGGTTTTTGTTTTGTTTTGTTTTGTTTTGAGATAAACTACCTAAGACTGTTCATGAACAATCTGTGCCAAGCCCAAGTAAATATCCTACTGGAAAGTCAGAACTTTAGATGTATCCTTCATGTAACACAGAACAGCCTTCTGGTTATAATCTACCCAAATCTAGCATATGAAAAAGCATTTAAAATTAAAAATCTTTGAAAGGAAGATCAAGGAGAGGAGAAATAGAAGGAAATTAGGACCAAACTCTTGTTTGTTAAAACTGGAATTCTATCTGGTAGGAGTAATTCGTAGAGTGGTTTATGTAGTAGCTTTGCAAATACAATGTTTAGACAAAAATAAATGGCTAGGCTCAGTCTATTAAATTCTAATCATTTAATTCATTCAACTTTGCATTTCTAAAAAAAGTAGCATGAACTGAAATGTTATTAGACTCATGGAAAATTGACTATATCCAACTATTCTATGCAAAAGTAGCCTGTTGTGGCTGGGGGTGAAGGGGTAATGTCTCCAGTAGTACTGGAGTTGTTAGCAAGTGCAGGGCCCTGAGTTCAAATCTCAGTACCACCAAATAGAAATAAAATTAAAGTGCCATGCTTTCTAATGACTAACCTGCCTTGTTTTTGTTTTGTTTTTCAGAGAATGATTCTATTGTGGTAGGTAAAGAAATGAATAAAGGCTGAGGACAGTTTGGCATGAATTCTTCCTCTTCCTTACCCAGAAGTCCTTGCTAACAACACAAGAAGAAGTAGCATATCATAATCTAACACAGTGTAACAAGAGGGCTAAATGTTTCTGCTGGCAACAGAAACATGTGTCTGCTCAACCGTCCCTGGGTAACCCTTAGTATGATGGATCTGAATAAGCCATTATGACTTTCGCTGGCAAATGGGGCATGTCATTACACTGTATTTATAACAAAAGGAAAGGCCTCCTTATGGACCATTTGCCTAGAACCTCATGGGCTCTTTAAATGGGCCCACAGGAAAGATCCCCTCACAGACAGCAAAAACAATAAAATGGAAACAGGCATGTTATCAAACTTGTTATCAGGCTTCCCTGAAGTGAGAGACCCTCACTGCAGCACACAATGCATCCAGCTTCCATTAACTGAAAAGGTCCTCTGGTTTCAATTCAGTTACGGTCTAAAAACCATTGGACTTTTTGCTCTTTTCTTTTAATTTATGTTTTATTTCATTACCTTGATTGCCTCACTCTGTATTTGGCTTTCTGTTTTGTTTTTCCTGTCTCTAAGTCTGTCCCATTCTCAACTATCTTCATATTAGCATGTTAGCATCTTAACATCTTAGGGTGACCCATGTCGAGCATTTGGAATAGCCTCTTGATCCCTACCTAGCCCAACCAGGCCGCTGACTCTACATTGCTCTACAGCAAGTTTATTATTATCATAGTTTCTGCCTTTTCCCCCCTCTTTCTCTCTCTTTTAAGAAACCCAAGAAAGAAGTACAGTGTGTTAAACTAATCTTGAGGATCAGGTTGCAGTCTAGATTTTTTTGGCGGGGAGGGAGCTCAATGTTTGGAAGCTGAAAACTCTCTCAAAGGACAAAAGAAATGACTGTTCTGAGCACATAGATGGAATCTGAACTTTCACCCTTGTCACTTTTTTATAATATTAGTATTTATCTCAGCGCTGGCAGTAGACCCACTTTTTTCCTCCCTTGCCACTAAGACCTCTTTAATAATTTATAATTGGCTTGGGGAATGTAAGGAAGCCCTTTCTTCATGCAATGAGGAAAATCACTTCATGGAAAATCAGGTGAGCCTTTTGCTCATTCCCCAGGGAAGTTTTTAAAGTTCACAAGCAAGGAAGAACTAATGTGTTTCCCTTATTTGAACAACATTACAGCAAAATCAGAAATGAAAACAGTGAGTTACTAGAAAAAGGCACACAAACGGGAGTAAAAAATCACCATCCAATTAAGTATCTGGCTCTAATAAGCAAACTAAAATTATCAAAGTTCATCAAGGACTTACTTTAAAAGGCAGGGAAGTTGACCAGACAAAGAGCACCCTCACTCCAAAATACCTTCACAAGACGGTACTGTTAGGATTCATTATACTCACGTATCTCACTCAAGTCAAGGAACAAGGTTCCGACATCTGCCATGCATTTGACAAGTGTCAAGTGAATCTTGCCCTTGTAGTTTGTTTATGGTGATCCCAAAAAGAAGGCTGCTAACACAGACTCTGTGTCATTTATGATCGAGGTCCTAAAGGAAACCATCAATTACTGTCTTATTGTGAGATAATTCTCTAGACCATTAAAATCTAGAGATATTTTAAAAGATGGAGAGGATAGCACATGTATCCCAAAAGGATCATACTGGAGGTTGACTGGACAAGTGCAGGTTTCAGAAAGATCTTCAACGAATCTACAACCTACCTGTACGTAACAAAATAGAAGCCATCTGCCAATGTCAGCCATGTCCAGTGAACACCGATGTCATAGCTTTAGCCAGTTTGGGGTTTTTCTTGTTCCCTTCCTCCATGTGATCCTGGTGTAGACAGAAACATAGATAAGAAATGGAAGACAGGTGTAAGCCAAATGGAGAAGAGAAGCAGGGTTTGGCCTGTAGTAGACCTCACCTGGTAAGGATTGAGAAGTTTTACTTTAAACCAAGAACAAAGGTGCTATTGCTACAATTATGTAGACATACTAATTACTACATGAGATTGTTTAAAAGGTGCATGCTATCCAAGATTTTCTTCAGGAAAAGCAAAATGACCTTTCCAGGGCTCAAGAAAAAAATTCCCAAATATACTAGCCAATAAACCAGTTAGCTGTGTTTGAAGGGATCGAGTAAGGCCCAAATGAATTAGACGCCTGAGCAGTCAGTAGGATTTGAATGCTACTCTGTGTCCACAAGGCAAGCAAAATCCACAACTTCCTGGATGTGAGCTATTACTAAAACCACCAATGTTCTACTGTTCCCATGACTTCACCTACCACAAGGATTTCAGGTGAGGCAAAACTTAATGTTTTTTACAATGGCTGAAATTTTTCATCGTCTACATTGTGCACTAATACTGTTTTATAATTTACATTTTACATAATGTCTCAAGAGGGTTTTTTTGCTAAAGCAGATAAATGACTTCCTTTGAGACCAAATACCTTGTATACACATCAAAAGACTAACCCCAGAGTACCCTGCATGAAGTTGTGTTGTTCTCAGAGCCATAAAGCAGGGGATGGGTTATAAGTATAATGTCAGATGGCTTAGAATTTGTTTTCATAACCAGCAGTGGGATGCTTGTTATTGACATTAAACACATAATAGACATAGCAGGTGGTGTCGTTTTCATTCATGATAGATCATAGGAGACTGAAATATAATGATGTTGTATTCCATGGTATGTTTCCCCTCAAGCTCTCTCCCAAAAATCAAAGAAAATTTTGTGTCACTGTGATTTAAAATACTGCATGGGTAGCTCTTTGCTTCTCTATTAAGTCAGTGTTTAAAGCAAACAGATTATGAATACATATTACTTTTTAAATGTTTTCCCTTAGCAAGGGTCTGGATGGATGCTCTGGTTACCTAGGAGATGGGAACAAAATGAAAATTGATTGACTTATCAAGTTGATTGTGAGCTGAGCTTCAAGTGGCAGCTGTGTGTGCTGAACTTAAAATGTAGCTGCTTGAAACCTGTTTTTTTTTTAATTTATCATATCAGTAAAGATGGCACATAGATTACCCGGCACATAAAGTGACTATATTTTATTAGAAAATGCAGTGTTGAATAATATCCTAATGATTACAGTTTGTGGAGAAATCGTATCTTTTAAAAAGTAATTCTGGCCTGATGTTTGTTTCAATGTGTCACTAAAAAATGAGTACATTGATGACAGTAGAATTCTGCCCATGGAAAGAATCCAATTGCTGGATCACTTTGTAGTAATAATAACCCTGCCCTCTGTTGGCCAAGATTGGACTAATGGGAAAGAATCTTAATGGATCTTACTGTAAAAGCTGCTTTAACCTCCACCCCCTCAATTTCCCATGCAATTTTTTATCCTACCAGGCAACTCCAACTATAGTTTTGTTCTCTGAACTTTTCTAACTCCTTGTTAATATCCATTTTTCTCTCCACCAGTATAGCAATATATATAGCAATAGAGATGGAAATACTCTGTTTAACTGAAGGGCTGCTAATTATAATAAATGATATGAAGTGGATGTTTATGTCTCCCTAAATTTATAAGATTCTAAACCCTTAAATGATGGTGGTAGAAAATACAGCCTTCAAATGTTGGTTACATCATGAAGGCAGAGCCTCCAAAAATGTGATTGGTCCCTTTGTAAGAAGAGACACAGCATATTCTTTACCACATTAGGAAACAATGAGAAGATGCCACACACAAACAGGAAGTGAGCCCTGGTCAGACACTGAATCTGCCAAGCATCTTTACCTTTCATCTAATTTACCTAATACAGGAGAAAAAAGTATTTGTTATTTAAAAGACTAGACTTCCAAGAGTCATTTTCAATCTATTGAAGGCCAAAAAAAACCAAAACAAAGGAATATCCCTATGCTAGAAGGCAGCATCTTCTGAGATGGATGTTGACAGTACATTATAAGATATAGAAGAAGATTTCTTCTGCCTTTTCAACTGACACATTATAGTTACCGTAAAATGCAGCATAAGAGCCAGAACAATTATCTCAGAAACTAATTTAAAACTTGACACAAAGAAGAGAATACAACTGGAATTTTTCTCCTCTTGTTGTTAGACTGCCATTATCCTATGAAATTGTAGCTGCTTTATAGTTTGAATGTATAGAAAATTTCAAGTAATGAAGACATGGTAATTTTTACTACTAATAGAAATTGAAACAAGCCAATAATAAATCCCAGAGTGATATTTGGGAGAGAGAGGTGAGAAAAGTACAACTGAATGTTCAGTATAGGAACTGTCCATAAGTAATACTTTTGCATAGAGAACAAAGACAAGTGAATGGCATTACAGTAAAATCCCGAGTTCATGGGAAGAGAACTATAAAATACTGAAGAACCTAAAAGAAAAGTTGAAAATGTAGCACTTGCCATGGTTCTCAAGAAGAAGCATCTGTATTATAAAGATCCGTTTTCTCCAAATTAAGCTATGAATTTACTGCATTCACACTTAAAATCTTAGTGAGATATTTTTTATCTTTAAAATTAGACCTTATGACTCAGTTTGTCTGGAAATTTGTGAAAAAAGACTAATAAAGAGAAACTCTCTTTATTAAGATATTAAAATACATTATAATTCCATGATCAATGGTGCAATATTGTTGCCAGACTAGATACTCTGTCAGTAAAAAGAATCAACTCTAACAACAGAAGGATCTAAAGAGCTAGTAAGCAATCATGGAAATTATCCATATTCATGAGAAATGACTAGGGGAAAAACTAAGAGAGAAAGATTGTCCTGAACATAGGCACCCAGGAATGTGGGCAGCACCATCCCTAGATGGGAGCTAAGATGAACTAAAAGGGAAAAGGAGAAAGCCCCACTAGTGTAGACATTACTTGTTCTCTCTGTCTGCTTCCTGACAGCCATGTGAGAGGACCATCTTTCACACATTCCATACTCGGAGGACTGAAACCTCTGAAACAAAAAGAATCTTTCATTCTTTAATCTGTTTCTCTCAAGTATTTCATTGTCATAGCAACTAAAAATCTGTTTAAAAAAACCAGTTGCTCTCTTCCCTGAGCAAAGAGAATAATGTAGACACTATGGGAAACAATATGGAGACTTTTCAGGAAAATTAACCGACACTGACATGGTGTAAGATCAGCAACTCTTATTCACACTCCCATGTTCATTGTGGCATTATTTCCAATATCCAAGATAAAGAAGCAATCCAGTGTCTGTTGGCAAGTGGATGCAGAAAATGTCTGTTTACCATGAAACCTAGTCATAAAAAAGGAAATAAGTTATTGATTTCCATACAGGTGGCTCATATCTGTTATCATAGCTTCTTGGGAGGAGAAGGATTGACATTAGAGGTCAGCCTAGTCAAAAAGTTAGCAGGATCCTATTTCAGCAAACAAGCTGATTGTGCTGATGTGCTCCTATAATCCCAGATAAATAGTAGGTATAAATATTCCTATCATGGTCTGAGACCATCCCAAGCAAAAATACAACACCATGTATTTTTAATAATACCATGTATTATTGAAACAAAAAAATCAAAAGGGTCATGGTTCATGTGGCATGGCTCAGTGGCTAGCAAGCACCAGGCCCTAAATTCAAAACCTAGAACTGTCAAAAAGAAGGATGAGGAGGAAATCCTGCCATGAGTGAAAATATGGATGTACTTGTAGGGCATTATGCTCAATCAAGCAAGACAAACACTACATGATTTCACATGTAAGATAGACCTAAGACAAACCAATCATGATAAGCAATGTAGGTGAACTCAGGAGCTCTGAGAGTACTAAGGAAGAATTATAAGTTGTTATTAGATTCTAAAAGAAATATCATAGTTTTTACCTAAAAATTTTAAATATGTATGAACCCACTATATGACCAATTTTAGCAATTTCATATATGTATTTAGCTCATAACTAAAAATATTATTTTAAAAATGTATTCTAGGGAAATAATCAAATTCACAAAGGTTTTTTAAAAAGCTGTCTATAAATAATGCAAAAGAAAAATATTTATTCTTCCCAAATAGGGCCTTTATTAAATCCAATAGGACACCAACAATGCCATACTAAAGCAACTGGCACAACCATGTTCATCACAGCATTGTTTATCATAGCCAAGACATGGAATCAATCTAGGTGCCCTTCAATGGATGACTGGATCATGAAAACGTGGTACATATACACAATGGAATCCTATGGTTCAATCAGAAAAGATGATATTGAACCATTTTAAGAAAATGGGAAGACTCAGAAAAACTTATATTAAAAAAGTAATCCAGATCCAAAGAAACACGTTGCATGTTTTCCATTATTTGTGGTAGCTATGCTGTGCATATAAATCTACAAGTATTCACACTGAATGATTTTAGACACACACACACACACACAGAGAGAGAGAGAGAGAGAGAGAGAGAGAGAGAGAGAGAGAGAGAGAGAGAGAGAGAGAGAGAGAGAGAGAGAGAGAGAGAGAGAGACACTGGAACATGATAAATTATATATGTCTGAATACATTCACACATTGAATCCAAAGGAGGATATGCATAGGAGTGGATTACAAAAGCTCAATAGCTATATGCATATGATCACATAAAAAGACATTTTATAAAATGAACTCCAAGAAAGAAAATAAGAGTTTTTTCTTTGTTGATATTTTTGCCATTTTGTTTTCTTTTCCTTCATTAGTTTATTTGTATTTGAGAGGGTAAGGAGGGAGCACAGAAAAGGTGGAACAAAAGGTGACAAATACAATGGTACTCACTATGAAGTGTACATCTTGTGGGTGGGGATGGTAGGAAACAAATCTGGGAGAAAGTAAGGGAAAGGGAGATTTGGTTCAAAAAGAATTTTACTCATTACCTGACTCATGTAACTGTAACCCATGTATATATCCCCTCTACAATAACAAGAAAGAAAGAAAGAAAGAAAGAAAGAAAGAAAGAAAGAAAGAAAGAAAGAAAGAAAGAAAGAAAGAAAGAAAGAAAGAAAGAAGGAAGAAAAGAAAGAAAAAAGAAAAGAAAAAAGAAAGAGAGAGAGAAAAAAAAGCATCTTAATGCAGTAGTTTTTAATATCTATTTATTGTAAATATACTATACAAAGGAGTTACAGTTACATGAGTAAGGTAATGAGTACATTTCCTAACGAGCATTGTGACCTCCTCTTTTTCTTTTCCCTTACCATCTCTTCCCTCCCCACTTCCCCAACTCCTCCCTCCCTCCACTCCCAGAAGTTGTAAAGTTCGTTTTCAACATAGTGTCTTGTACATCTTATTGTTACAATGCATCAACCTGTATCCTTATTTCAGCATTTTGTTATTTCCCTTCCCCTCCCCAAATTAGCAAAATGTATATACAAGATTCAGAGCACTAGAATCAAATACAGTGAAAACAGGGGTTATTCCATGGGAGAAGAACATATAAAAGAAATTAAAAAAATCACACGGTACATTTTAAGTACATTAAAAACAACAGCAACAAAGATAAAACCTCTTGTGTCCCTATCTTGGTGTTCATTCCACTTAGCATCATCTTATATGGCCATATGAACATAGCTTTGGACCTTTTCTTAATGAAGTATTTTTATGCACTGAAAAATAATGAAATTTTTCTACCACAAAATAATTCCTCAGTAAGATGAAAATGAAGTTATTTTCTCATCTGAAAACTATTTTCCAATATTATACTTAAATGTTGAAAAATTACATATCATTTATAACACAAATGAAAATATTTACAAAGATATTTTCCTATTGGGCTCAATATAGCTTGTTGTAGGCTTTCCCAATGCTTCAGTACTCCATGCAAAAAAAAAAAAAAAAACCAGACAGGTGCCAGTGGCTCACGAATTTAGTCTTAGCTACTCAGGAGGCTGAGATCTCAAGACTGTGGTTCAAAGACAGCCTGGGCAGGAAAGTGCATATGAGACTCATCTATAATTAGTGATCAAAAAAAGAATCCAAAAGCAGAGCTAAGGTTTGAATGGCAGAGCACTAGCCTTGAACTGGAAAAGCTAAGGGACAGCACCCAATCCCTGAGTTTCAAGCCCCTGAACCAGCAAAAGGAAAATAAAAAATAAAAACAAGAAGTTATTTGGGTACTGAGTAAAAGGTATTCAATTTGAGGTCAGATCACACAACTTTTAATGGCTGATGCCATCCATTATTCCCTCTGCCCATCCATCTCTCATGCTTTCCCAAACTTACAGAATCGTGCATACATGATTTTGCAAACATTTAACATATTGTTCCTTTTCCCTGAAGTTTAGCTGACTTATTTCTGTTGGCTCCCGTAAGTACCTTAAGACAACTGACATTTGCAAGACTTAACCTGAGCCCTACAAATTACAAGAGCTCGGAGGCCTCAGCTGTCAATCTGTTTCCATAGAAACTCAAATCACATTTCCAAATATGAGTTTAGGCACTTAAAATTTGCATTGAAAAAAGAGAAAAAGAAAGACAGAAAGAAATGAGAGAAAGGAAGAAACACTGCTTCCTACCAACCAATTATTTGAAATAGTGCCTTGTTTAAAGTTATTTTCTTGTTTCTGAAGGATTAAGTACTTGTTTCCATGGCAGCAGATTAATAACCTACTAAGATAGAGCTGAATTCAGAAAGTTCCTTCTGGCAGCACCTACATGCTGGTAGTCAAGCCACCTGTACTGTGGGACTTTGAATATGATTTTAAACAATGATGAAGAAGAATGGCTCTGTTCAAACGTCTCATTTAGATAAAATATATTAAATTTAATACCATAACGTGAGTTTTTTAATAATAGTAACATAAATATATAATAATTACTATTTCTTAACTGTTTACAACAGGCAGGAATGGAGCCTTGACACACCAGGATCTGGCCTACTGGAGATCAATGCACACGCAATGTGATTCAGAGCCTTAGTCCACTTAAAGGTAATGAGGTAAAAGAGAATCAGACTCCTTTGCAGAGCTTAAGGATTTATTTCTCAGACAAGGTCATAAAAAGAATGTCCAGATGCCCCTTAAGCCCAAGAATAGACGCTCCTCTCCCAAGATAGAAGTCTCTGAATAAATTCAGTACAAGATCATTGCCCTTTTCCCAGCTCATCCTATCACCACCAACCTGCTACAAAAGTTACAGCAATGCATTAGATTATGGTTTTTACAGCTTACAAAGACTTGTTAATTTAAATGGGCAAATAACTCCTTTTAAATTCTTTTTTAATTTTATTTTATTGTAAAGATGGTGTAAGAGGGGTTACAGTTACATGAGTAAGGCAATGAGTACATTACATGTCGATCAATGTTACCCTTCCCTTGTTATTGTCCCATTATCTCTTCCCTCCCGCACCTCCCACACTCCTCCTCCCGTCCCCCTGCCTGAAGTTGTAAAGTTGATTTCCAATAGACTGTCCTGTGGGTATCCTTGTTGCAATGGGTCATCCTGTGTCCTTGTTTCAGCGTTTTGTTGTTCCCCCTTCCCCTCCCAGTTTATACACACACACACACACACACACACACACACACACACACACACACACACACACACACACACACACACACACACACAAGATGCAGGGTATCAAAATCAAGTCCAGTGACAACAGGGGATATGCCATAAGGGAAAGACATACAAATGAAACAAAAAAAAATAAGATCACATGGTATATTTAAAACAATAACAATAAAGATAGACCTCTTGTATTCATCTTGGGGTTTATTTCACTTAGCATTATTTATATGTACATGGCTTTTGAGCTTTTCAGCTCACATAGAGCTCCCCTATCACCCAGCAATTCTACTTATGGACATTTACCCTAATGATCACAAGACCATACTAAAGCTACCAGCACAAATATGTTCATCGCAGCAAGTTATTTACCATAGCTAAGATATGAAACCAGCCCAGATGCCCCTCAGTAGATGAATGGATCAAGAAAATGTGGACTATATATACAAAGGGATTCTATGCTTCCATCAGGAAGAATGACACCACCCCATTTGTTAGGAAATGGAAAGAGTTGGGAAAAAAAAAAAACATATTAAGTGAAGTAACTAACCCAGTCCCAAAGAAACTTAGGTCCCATGGTTTCCCTTATTTGCAATAATTAGTATAAATATAGGATAATCTTTGAAAATTCTTAACCCATTGAGAAAAATATTAGTGAAGTGATCACAGTAAGAATTGAATATATACATTGTTTTAACCTGCAATGGTATTTTTTCAGTTTTCTTGAAAGTGTACATTTCCACTTCCTAATCTAAAGGTGATCACACATTCAGAAATTAGACAGGGACAATAGTGTTTACACATGTCATATGCTAGGTGAATTTTGCCACAGTCATGGTATAACCCCTGTTTCCACTGTATTTGATGTTGCTATAATTTGTGGAGGGGAAGAGAAAAGCAAATTGTTTAAATAGAGATACAGGTAAACCCACTGCAACAGTGAGATGTATAAGACGTTATGTTGAAAAATGAACATTACAACTTTGGCTGGGGGGGGAGGGCTGTTGGGTGGGGCGATTGGAGAGCAGGGATGGGAAGGGGAAACAAAGGAGAAGGCAACAATGCTTGATGAGAAATGTACTCACAAAAAAAAGAAATGTACTCATTACCTTGCTCATGTAATTGTAACCCCTCTGTACAGTATTTTCACAAAAAAAAACTTGTTAATATTAAAAAAAGATGAGAGGAAAATTCAGTAAAATGAAAAAATAAATAAATAAAAATAAAAATAAGCACCAAATGCTGTGAGGCTAGACTTAGTCGAAATTGGATTAATTTCCATATGAAAACAGCTGTCTCCTCCATTTTTTTTCAAGCAAAATATAGGTAAAAAACTAATATAACAGATTTGTCTTCAGGCAAAATGAAATGGATGGTTTTTAATATCAGTACAGGAAGAAAGAGAAGGGACAATTCCTGTAAGAGCAACCCACTGATCATTTTTAATTTATGTCAGTATTTTCCTTCTGAAGGAGGAACAGAACCATGAGACACACATTTTTGGAAGAGTGAAACAGAGACACTCCTGGTATCACTATGAAACATGATTTAACTTTAGACCATATGAGTTCTTTGGCGAAGGAATGCACTTATTTCTAATTTAAAGAGCTTAACAAATCACATAAAGGCCTAAGTGACATTTAATTTGAATAGGCAATTAGTGTGTTTCCTAAAATTACAAAACCTCTCCAAAGACCAGCCAATCCAAGTAACAATACAGAGCAAAATTCCTTAAAAAATAAATTTCCAAGTGAACCACAGTCACCATTTGTAACTAGTTACTGCCAACCTTCTGTTCCTTCCATCTTCAAATCTTGAGACATGAAATGTAATATTTCCAAACTCTGTGCTTAGCTATGATGTTAATCACCATAGCAATCCAAATAAAGCTATAACAAGCTGAAATTAGCAGTGATCAAGAAAAATATATCCCTAGTGGACAAGTAAAAAAATTAAAACATCTGTAATTATACTTGAAATGCTACAAATTAGAATCAAGAAATCAAAATTAAATCAGACTACACAAGTGGAAAATAAAAGCATCCTAAACTATGGTGCTGAATATTTACTCATAAATTGCAACTAAGCAGAAAAACAATCATTACATGGGGAATCCTATACTGTTTTAACAAAAAATTTTATCTAACAGAAGTATAAGTATTCCCAAATAAATTTCCAAATAGAACAATCTTCTTCCTCTTCTATTTCTCTTCTGTCTGTAGTAGGCAGATTAGTTTAAAAGGGTTCTATATTCTGATTTCTTGAATTTATAAATATTTTACATTATGTGACAAAAGTATCTTTGCAGATACAATTAAGGTTATGGACCTTTTACACATTATATTGGCATCAATTAGTTGTTCAAAGGGGGGGTTCATTTTTACATGTCCACATATACATGCAATGTACCTTGATCAAACTCATTCCCTTCATCACTCTCCCCATTCTCCCTCCCTGCTTCCCAAGCCAACCTCAGCAAGCTATTTTATTTTCATACAACAATACATGAAGTATTTTTAACATATCACCCTCCATCTCTCTCTATGTTTGATGCCCCCTCCCACTAGGGCATACCCCTAAGAGGACCTGTTATATTTCTGTCATTCTTTTTGAACATAGGATGATGATTGAAATGAATTTCATGTGGTATTTAGCAATGGACAATAATTAATCAAAACTCTGATAATCCAGGAGGACTTATCCACATCTCATGATAGAGCTGAGAATAGCTGGGTACAACTATAGTTCCAGCTTTCTCAGGAAGCAGAGATTAGAGGGATTGTGATCTGAAGCCAGGCAAGGCAAAAACAGATAGTGAATCCATATCACAATGGAAATGCTTGGTATTGTGTTGCATATACGTGAAACAAAATACACAGGGGGCTGTGAATAGGAGGAGTGAGGTCCAATGCCAGTCCTGGGCAAAATGTTAGACCTTATCAAAAAAGAAAGAAAATGATTGGGCACATGGCTGAAGTGGTAGAGTTCCAGCTATCAAGTACAAGGCCCGTATACTGTTGCTCTAAAAGAGGAAAAGCAAAAGAGAGCCCAAGCATGACGAGGATTCAACATAGTTTGCCTAGCTCTGAAATGGAGAAATCATGAACCAATCAGGGAGCCACTATAGCTAAAAGCAGCCCTATCAGTTGGCAGCTAGTAAGAAAACTTAGAACCTCAGTCCTTAATCAAAAAGGTCAAGGAACTAAACTTGGCTAACACCAGTGGGTCTAGAAGAAAATTCTTCCCAGAACCTCCCATTAAGAGGCAAGAGGTTGATTTCAGCCTGATGAGACCCAGAGCAGAAGGTCCAGACAAACCAATTAGAACTTCTAATATGTAGATATACAAGATAACAAATGAGGTTTTCTCAAGCCACTGGGTTCTCATTATTTGTTATTTAAATAATAGAAAATAAAGCAAACGCATGTTTATCTCTACTTTCATACCTTCCGTGGATCTTCTTTCTAATTTTTAAAGAGTGAACAATACCTTGAGGATAATCCAAAAGCATGATGTTTGCTCAGTGTTCTTGAAAACCATCTCTTCCTGTCTCTGGCAGAAGCATGGGCACCAGAGCCAAATTATAGAAACAGCCCAAATGCCCTTCAAGGGGTGAATTGAACAAGAAAACGTGATAAACATATACATTGGAATTTTATTTATCTATCAGGAAGAATAATATCATTTCACTTTCATGGAGGTGGATGGACTTGGATAATATTATGTTAAGTAAAGTAGATCAGATTCAGAGAGACAAAGTACCCATATTTTCTATCATACATGGAAACTATATCTAAATTACAAATGTAAATATAACACAGAGACAATGTACATATATAGATATAAACATACACAGAGTCATCTGTACATATAAACCAAAATATTACCTACAGTTTATGCTGGGAAGAATTCTAATTATGCAACCCCTTTGAACAACTAGCTTATAGTTTAATAAAGTGAATACCAGGAGTCAAGGAAAGAAGTAGAAGAATAGAGAGAGAAAAGGGGTGGAATCATAATATTCAATGTAAATATGTGAAAATGGAACTAGGAAACTTGAGAGGATGGTTAGAGTTGGGGTACATTGGGGAAGAATGATCAACATGTGTTATATTCACCAACTGACGTGTTGTACTGAACTGAAACTACTTGTATAACTACTAAAAGATAAGAAAGAAAAAATAAGAAGAAAGAAAGAAAGAAAGAAAGAAAGAAAGAAAGAAAGAAAGAAAGAAAGAAAGAAAGAAAGAAAGAAAGAAAGAAAGAAGGAGGGAGGGAGGGAGGGAGGGAGGGAGGGAGGGAGGGAGGGAGGGAAGGAAGGAAGGAAGGAAGGAAGGAAGGAAGGAAGGAAGGAAGGAAGGAAGGAAGGAAGGAAGCCAGTGGCTTGCGCCTGTAATCCTAGCTACTCAGGAGGCTGAGATCTGAGGATCGTGGTTCTAATCCAGCTCAGGCATGCAAGGCTGTGAGATTCTTGTCTCCAATAAGCCACCAGCAAACAGGAAGTGGTGCTGTGGTAGAGTGCTTGCCTGGAGCAGAATTGCTGAGAGACAGCGCCCAGGCCCAGAGTTCAAGCCACACAACCAGCATAAAAGAAAAAACGAAAGAGAGAGGAAGAGGGAAAGAATGAAAGGGGAAAGAAGAAAAGAGGAAAAGAAGGAAAAAGAGAAAGAGATAAAGGGAGGAAGGGAGGAAGGGAAAGGCAGGCAAAGTGTAAAGAATGAAGGAAGGTGGGCTGATGAGCAAGTTCATTGATTTCAGATCTAGTTTCCTGATCTATAAATTGGAAGACTGTGATTATCCTCTCACTGTTGTCAGGAAGACTGAATGGTTTTATAGATGTAAAAGCATACTGCACATGCTGAAAACATAGTAGAACCCCCTTTCCTGCTTTCTATGTTACTCCTCTCCTGTACCACAGTAAGGATAGGTGCTTGCAAAAAGCAATAAAGAGATTTATACAAAGAAGCCACTTGAGAATACACTTGAGAATTTTATGGAAAAATTATTCCAAGGAGTCAGAAATAATGTCACATACTACTCTGCTTCTTAGTGACTCTGGTTAGAAAAAAAATCTTGTTCTTTATTTCAAGTTTATACTTACTTGCCTGAAACTTGAATGACAAAAATAAAACATACTTTTTATTTCAATAAATGCCATTCTAAATGATGATAGGTGCATAAGCATTATGCTTTTGTGTTACTCTCCTAAGACTATTCTCCTTTTATTTCACTGTGTGAATGCCTGGAGTATTGTATAATTTATCAAGACACCTAATAAATTAGAAAAAACTATATACCTTGCCCTGGAAACCCAGACTAAAAAGAAAAAAAGGATAGACAAGGGTGTAGTGGTAAAATCTGAACAAATACAATCTTCTTGCTTCTAATGTAGAAAATTATTGTATACAAAGCACACTGACAAGTTCTTAATTAAGGATATATTTGGAAATGATTAGCAGTATTTTTAACTTACTACATTGATTAAATTAATTCAGAGTCTATCTGTTGTTACTGTTTAGAACTGTGTATTTTGAGAGATCTTTATGCCATTTAGGATTATTAATATAATTCAGTGCAAGACTAAATAATCCTAGATAATGAAACAAAGTCTGAGTGTGAGATGTGAGTGTAGCAGAGAAAGACGTCTAGAGTATATAATATTTAAGGTGGCAGCAGACGTTGGAGGACTGAAAATCACTAGTTGTGTTATCACCTGGAAATCTGCATATAAAAATTTCATAGTATTTTCATATAAATAGCTGGTATTTCAAATGGCATTCTTACTATGATTTTGTATATTCTCTATAACACATCTTTCTCTTATTTCCCTTTCTGATTTCTATTCATTATAGTCTCTCCTATGTCAAACCTGCAAATTCAAAAAATTCAATGTATCCATATATGTACATTTAACTTCTTTAAATGTGCTTTGTAGCTGCAATAGACTTACTTGTTCTGTCAACCCATAAATTGGAAGAATTTAGGAGAAAAACAGCTTCATGTAATCATGTTGACCAAAAAAGCACATTGATATTCTTTAAAGAAACAACTGGGACACCTAGATACCCTAGGTGTCAATATTCATGGAATACACTATTTTCTCAAACATTAAAAGAAAACTATTGATGGCTCGTAGCATACCCTTAACCTTGGAGCATAAAGAAACTCTTATTCCCAATGGCCCTTTGATTTCTCAAGTTGGATAACATTCAATCACACAGCCGCTGAGTTCTTTACTGCCAAGACTTCCAAGTGCATGGGAATTAACAATGAGAAGAAAATAAAGATCTCTTCTTCCAACTAAGACAAGTGGCCAGAGTGATGAGAAATTTCAAATGAACTCGTCATTGGTTTCCAGTTAGTAAATGATCATCAGGAGTACACCTTCTGAGTGTCTCTGTGGTAGACACAGGAAGAGCTGAACAGGAATAAAGATTAGTGAGGCATGGATTTGCTTCATCAGCTTTATAGTATTCTTAATGAGTAAGATCTGTGTACAAATAACAATTTTCTGCAAGCAGCATTTGAAGACTTCCACCAAATCCTGTGTTAAGTGTGGTGGCATTCAGGTTTAAACAAGGTTTGAATGTGTACTTTTATAAAAGCTGACCTAGGGAGTAACTGCTAAAGTAAAGAGAGATTTGGAAGTTGGTCAAAGTTACATAAAAGCTAGCTGACAGAAGAGTGCAGGTAAAATTTAAGGCCTAAATATGGTAACTAAGAAAAAGAGATAACATTGATAATTTAAAATATAGAATTGTAAGAAATAATAAAATAGGAAACAAAAAAATGAAACAGTGCAAGAAAACAGGCAAGCAACAGGGGACCAGTGAATATCCATAGCTACTGAGAACTCAGTATGTTATACAGATTCAAAACACTTAATCAACTTAAAGGCATGTGGCAAGAAAGTCAATGAATGCCTACCTTGTGTGAATATTTAGTCTTTCATTGAATTATACCAATAATTCTAAGTGTCCCTGGCCTTGAAGGCTACATTCTTGGAAATGTTATTTAGAATTGGAGCTAGACCAATCAGAGGACTGCTGTACACTGTGATTGCTGGGAGAAAGATTCCAGACCAATGAGGGTCTCTAGCCTGAATAGAGAAAGAATTAAGAGAAATATAACCAGAAGGAAGAAAATGAGTCAAGCAAGTTTTGGCTTCCCCAAGTTTAGAACTGAGATCAAGAAGTCCATCAATTCCAGCCACTTTTATGCAAAAGATAAAGAAACTAGGTGCCCTATAAATACTATGTTGTATATCTGAGCTTTATGCAGAGCTACTTACACTAGTGCAGAGGTGATAGTTTAGCAAACAACTTGAGAAAGACATACTATTAACACCAAAGCACAAATGACCAAAAACATGGATAAGCTCCTGGCTTTTAGTATCAGAAGTCAAAATTTCCCTGATGGTTGACAGGAGTGAGGAGTACAAGACTCTATCTAGTCTCTGTAACACATGAAATAGTTACTAAAACTTGAAGAAACACGGACTTCCCGTGCAAAATGCAGAATGTCTCACAATGGAAAAATTGAGCAGTGCCACATAGCATTGTCATTCTTAAACTTTCAACAAAGTTCCTGCAATTAAACAGGTAAATATTATTTCAGCAAGGTCACTGAGCTGCCATAGGTTCTGGAAAGACCTTGATTAAGCTACAAGGTTAAGTAGCCCTTTATTATATGTTAAGCAACAAGAAAAGCATTGATCCTGTATGATTTTACCCACTAAGGAAAAGGATATTGTTGAGCAAAGGATGAATATTTAACAAGTATTTTTAATATGTTGACAAAATGTTTAGCCCAGGATATATGCATATAGAACTTAAGTTATGAAAAGCATATAGCATTTTTGTACTTCTTTTTCCTTCTCATTTCCCCAAATTACAACCACATATCTTCTGTCAGGAGAGGTGCATTCAGAAAAAGGAAAGGAGAAAAAGGAGAAGAGGACACTGGATAAGAAAGAAAAGGAGAGAGAAGAGAAGAGAAAATTTGAAACAAAGAAAAATATTAATATTGAAATATAAATATCTGGCTGTCTATACTTAGAAGAGACCGAGATAAAATCAAACTGATTCCAGCCTATGAATAATGTTAAGTTTGAAACAAAGAAGTTTACTTTTCACCACATAAGCATCAGACTTTTGAGATTTGTGAAGTAAAAGAATTTCTGGAAGAAAATTCTCACAACTGGTGTTGAGAAGTGTACATAGTGAGCAAACAGAAGGGCGAAATACAATTTTTTTTTTTTTTGTCGGTCATGGGGCTTGAACTCTGGGCCTGGATGCTGTCCCTCAGCTCTTCAGCTCAAGGCGAGCGCTCTACCACTTGAGCTACAGCACCACTTCCGGTTTTCTGGTGGTTTATTGGAGATAGGAGTCTCACGGTCTCTCCTGCCCGGGCTGGCTTTGAACAGTGATCCTCAGATCTCAGCCTCCTGAGTAGCTAGGATTACAGGCGTGAGCCACCAACGCCCGGTGTGAAATACAATTTTTATTAAATTAAAACAATAATAGAAATTTAGTGACATTTAAGTGACATGGAATCTCTAGACAAAATTAAAATGTACATTTCCTGCTAATACCCTTTTCTAAAATAATGTCAATTCTAAATGAAGCAGAAATTTCAAATCTGTTGTCCATTAATTGTTTCCAGATGTTGCTGGCTTCTACTTTATTTGTCTATATACAGCAAAGAAAAATACCAAAAAGAAGGAGAGAGAAATCAGCAGTTTCTCCCCTAACACACCTGGGGCACCATGACACATATTAAAAATGGTAATTGTTAGTTATGTAGTTAAGTTGATCAGAACAGTAGTCGGGCCAATCAAGAGCCATGTAAGTTACCCACACTGACAATCAACTTTGATTATATTATACAGATCATAGAGTGAAGTGAGAATTTGGCAGGGCCTTTTGGCATTCACTGATAGTTAAACCAAAAACTTTATGTCTGGAAAATAAACCTCAGCCTGTTGGAAACAAACAATTCAAAAACAAACCTTTGCAAAGCAAACATTGAAATAGTCAGGAACCAGCTGCTACTCAAATACAATACTACCCACCACAAATGCATTGGCTCATTTATTCTACAAAAAGGAATCTTCCCTTTATAGCACAGGCACACTCACCTCCAGCAAAGATGTTGCTGAGCTAAATGATTCGCTTACTTTGTAATTGAAATTAGTTTATTATTGATTTGAACTTTTTATATATGGTGTGTGTGCATATGCATGTGTATGTTTAAGAGCATCTATCTGTTTCTGTGTATATACTTGTATCATGGATCTTCTTTCCTGTATTTTCAATTTCCTTTTATTCTCCTATGTAAGTTTTATGGAGTATTTTTGCAGGTCATTCACCTGTAAAATGTGAAACACATGTATCTATTATTCTGTATATGTTGGCATATAAAAGAATTTTTATTTGATTTGTTTCAAAGGTAGTCTCTTAAAGGGACTTCAAACCATAAATGTGATGTTATTTTTATTTAATGTGATTTTTTATTCTTATTTAACAAGTCTCTTGATTAAATACGTTCATAGTCAAAGACAAGTAACAAACTGTGATTATACACTCTGAATACATTTCTCCTAACTCTAACTGTATATGTGAGTTTTAGGGGCAAATTGTATCTATTGATGGAAAAAATAAAAGCCATTAAGAGATTAAATACAAAGTGATTTCATTTAAGTCAGATCCATGCATCTCAAGTTTTTCTCTGAGCAATCATGTACAGGGTGACAAATGAGTGAAGAGATAGGAGGGATGTAATAGAGGCTGAGCAGAATGACTGCATGCTTCCACTCTAGTTGGATAGTTCGGAGGAGCTTTAAAAAAGATGAGGAAGCCGAAGACATACTAATTCAGCAGTGATACACGTTAGACTCTATGTTGGAAATGAACTATACAACTTGAAAGGGAGAGAGGTTGGGAGGAAAAAAACTGGGAGAAAATGAGGTAGGGGTAACACTGGTCAAAAAGAATTGTACTCAATACCTGACTTATGTGACTATAAACCCTCTGAATGTCACCTGTACAATAAAAATAAGAATTAAAAACAAACAAAAATAAAACTTTTTAATATAGTAAATATGGTGGGTGGTATGCAAGTGGGTACAGGTGTGTTAACTGAAATATGGCAGATTCAAGGGAGAACTCAAAAAGGTTAATTCCTCAGAAAGTCAAACTTCAGCAAAATAACACACCAGGAAGCAGGTACTTGAAAAGGGTGGGGTAAGGTCCAGAGGAAAGGAGTAGATGAAAAAAGAAGAGAAGAGAGCGAGAATGCAGCCAACACTCCAATGTGTACAAAATTAAGAAGAGTGAGTAAGGGGTAGGAGGGGAGGGACAGGCCAGAATGTTGAAAGGGGTGACACTGATCAAGATAGCTTGTCTTCATCAACTGCTTTGCTACATGGAAACTCCCTTGTACAACTGCTCAAAGATAATAATTTTTTAAAGTCTCAAAAGGCAAACCAGAAAAAATACAATATTCAACAATAAATACTATGTAAGGGGTTCCCATGTCTCTTTGCTATTGAGTGGTAAATTTATATTCAATTACTACTAAACATTCATAAATTGTTAAATTGTTAATTCATAAATTGTTAAATGGCAAGTCCTTTATAAAACTACTTAAAGATATTTTTTAAGTTATTAAGAGAGGAAGAGATGACCTTTTATTTAGTCAACACATGAAAACCAAGATGATGCCATTTCCTATTTCCCTAATCAGATATTCTTCTGTGTAAATAACAGTAAACCTTTATTTGACAAAGCTACTAGCCATTCAAACTGTCTTAATTTTGAGACATGCTATAGAAGTGACTAGCCATCCTTGATAAAAGAATAAGTGAGGAAAATCTTTTTCACTGTCAAAACTTTAGAGAAGAATTGGTTGACTACTCTTCTATAAAGGAAGCATTGTTTCTTAAGAACAATTCACAATACATTTGCTGCTTTATTATATTTGTAATAATGTAACTTATTGTATTTCTTTTTATATTTTAAAGGAAAGAAAACATCATTTTATCAGGAGGCTGACCTTCCAGCTTGATCACATCTGGCAATAAAACATCTCCAGTCCCAGGTATGGACATTATGCCTAATTACTCACAGATGGCAATTGAGCTTTCCTGCCTCTGACAGCATAGATACATCCTCAGGGTCAGCTTGCCCATCTGCATCAACTCCTGGCTGAGAACTCAAGAAAATCCATGTTTCAAAATCATTGTCCAAATCTGCCTTTGGTGCATCATAAGTCTGCCTTGCAGACCAAAAATGTGAACAAATTAAAACCCATCAAACACAGTGAAATAGGATCAATTATGAAATTCTTTCTATTGGAGAATAAAAGCTCAGTTTACTGGGGATGGGGGAACTGTTCAGCAATTTGTTCCCTCCAAGATGAAAAAAAAACATAGATTTTTTAACAATAAATTTAGTTTGCCCCATGATATATTCCTATCATTATGATAATGTTCTTGATTCCACATTTCCAAGAAAATGCAAGTAAGACTATTTTTCTGTGCCCTTAACTCATTGAACTTTTTGGGTAATTCCATCCCCAAATTGGTGTGGCTTTATCGACCAAGAAACATTCTTAGAAACTCATTCTTTGAATTTGTCTTGCTTATAATGCTTTCTGACAGCCTGAGCGCCTTTGATGAAAGCATAAGGAAGCAAATCCTAGATCCTTTCTTCTCCAAATAATTCTATTCACGGCCATCTATTCTTTCCTTGAGCTCTAACATACCGACAGTTTATCATCCAAAGCCCATTTAAATTTGAGAACCACTTTCATACTTGTTTCCTTAACAAAATTCATATTTACAACCTGATCCTCTTTCAGATACATTGTGAAGGTGAGCAGATGTGTTGCAGCCTGCTCATTGGTGATACCTCAGAGGAATAAACAACCACAATTTAGGAACAGGAACAATTCAGTAAAAATCAACCTTTGCTCCAAAGGAATCACAAGGACCCATTTGGGAGTAGGTAACTTAAATGCTATCCTTCTTCTGGTCACTGCGGCACTTACTGATCTTGTTTGAATGCTTGCCCACAACATTTTCCCAGGACAGCTCTGAAAGGATTTTAAATAAAGATTTTTTGGGTGAGCCATCTGGCAGATTCCTGGAAAGCAGCAGTGCAAGATGTCCCTACACACAGAGATTGATTAGATTCCCAGTGGAACTTTTCAAAGCTGGTCGTTTACAGCAAGATGCTCACTGTGGGCCAAACTTGCTTTTAAGTAGCACTTGCTAAAGTGATACACATATGGCCTGTGGATGCTATACAAATCATGAGCTTAATTCTCAAGTACAAAGAAGTGATACAAAGAAGAGGCTATACTATGTCTGATGCAAAGAGACAGGAGCAGAGGAACAACCCACAAAGAAAATGAACATCCAGAACAGTGTGTCATGGTCATTCAATGAGCATTTATGATGCATCTACTACAGCAGACCCTTCCAGGCACTAAGAATATAGAGCTGACAAAGACTTTATATGCCATAAGTTCACAGTCTTCTTAAGCAGAAAGAAAAGCAAATATATTGCAGTTTCATTTTGAGATCACTGAAGTAATGAAGGAAGTAAAAACATGAAGACATAAACCTGAACTAACCCCAATAAGAATTAAGTCCCATAGAAAAGAGTAAGAAAAATAAGCAATCCTTTTTACTTTGAAGACAAATTGGAGCCGGATAGCATGGTGATAAATGCATTCTTCAAGCCTGGAAGCCTGAATAGGAAATGCAAGAAAATACAAAGAAAAGGCCTGTAGAAAAAAATGTAGATATCACAATGTAGGATCACAATCATGAAAAATGTTTAACATCCTGTAAATAAGGAAAAGACCCAAAACAGATTCTGGAGTTATCAGGCTGGAGGAGATGGTAGAATGAGAGAATCTGGTAAAAGAACATGAAAAAGAATATCTGATGAGAAAGGAAACCAAAATAGAGTGGCTTCTAGGATAGCCTGGACAGTTTCAAAACAAGGAATAGTCCGTTGTATCAAATGTCTCAGAAAACTAAAGACAAGGATTGTGGCTATATTTTTGGGATTTTCAAAATTAGGAAACTGTCACTGAACTTGATCAGAGCAGTCAACAGAGCCCTAAAGGCAGCATTGCATGCTGAGCAGATTGGTACTGGAGGGTCATTTAATCTACTATCCACACAAATGTAACTGAATAACTGAACAAACCACGTTAGCTGAGAAATGTATTTATTTAGTCATTAGTCTTGGCTTTTATATAGAAATATTCAAGGAGAGTTATAAGAGACAGGTTTTAGCAGATTCTCTAAAATAATCAGAATCCAATAAGCTTGGCCATCAGAAGTACTTGTGGAGAAGACCGTGGTGTATGTGAGAGGAATGGCAGGGGGGGCTGCAGGAAAAAGCAATAGGAGATGAAATGGTTTTTTGTCAACTATATAAAAATATAACCATATTTCAGCAAAATTGTTATACTGATGATTTCTCTTTTTTTCCTTTTAAGTGTTGGCAATTTACCAACGATGGGAAATTCATAATACTTAGCCACTACTCTATACCCACACAGATCATTTTCATGTAAAATTAGTAGTTTCTCCATCTTAAAGTGGTACATTTTGTCAATTAACTAGTGTATCTTTTATGTATACAAACCCAGATATATGTAGACTGAATTTGCAGTGTTTCAGAAACTGATATTGTTTAGATGATGGGAGACCTAAAACAGGTAGAAGGCACAAACTTCTATTTAGGGAAAAATAAGCGTTGCATAAAATCACTGACAGGACTGGGGGTAGAGCTAAGTGGTAAGGCATTTACGTATAGCATAAGAACCACTAAATAATTGAATGAATAATTGTAATTGATGATAATTACTAACATTAAGTAATCGTGTCATATAGAGGAGCTTTAGAATAAAATCTGTATAAATCCTGATGGGGCCAAGCTCAAGGAAGTCATTAGGATGCATATTTCATTTAAAGAAGGCTTTCAGATGGACACTTGGGTGGACAAACCCATTTGTTAATGGAAACATTTTCTTTGTAAATATAATTGACGCTTTTATCTGTCCTCTATGTCCTCCATGCCTGTTACTAAGTAAACAAAGGTGAAACTCTCAAGTCAGTAGGTGAAGGAAATAGATCCAGGACTGCATGTTTCTCTGTGTGTGGTTTCAAGGAGGTTTCTGGAACAGAAATTCACCTCTTTTTATCACTCTCAACTGCATATATGTTTGAGTTGACTGTCTCTTCTAGTTTCAAAGTTTGATCTTCCAGTTCTGAGATTCTAAATTTTTCTGGGTGAAGAAGGAAGCTAACGTTACTACAAAGCAATTTTTTATGTCGGAGCCACAAATGATTATGTGAAGATGAAAATTTTTCCTTGAAAGTTCCAGCAATAGCATCTTTTTTTTTTGGTCAGTCATGGGGCTTGAACTCTGGGCCTGGGCACTGTCTCTCAGCTGTTCAGCTAAAGGCAAGTTCTCTGTCATTTGAGCCACAGCACAAATTCTGGTTTTCTGGTGGTTAATTGGAGATCAGAGTCTCATAGCCTTTCTTACTCAGGCTAGTTTTGAACCACAATCCTCAGATATCAGCCTCCTGAGTAGCTAGTATTATAGGTATGAACCACCAGCACCTGGCAGCAATAGCATCTTAAAGACCAAATATACACATTATACACACACCCTACTACCTAACCCAGCAAAGGATGGACTTCCCTGTCAAGTCCACAGTGTACCAATATGCTCTCCTTTTTCCTTCTTCCCTGTTCACCAGTGATTGGTGCTGACACCAATGAAGTTTGGAATAATACATTATAGCACAGACACTAATGTCTTCCAAAGAGCAGTAATATTATTTAACTTCCTGAAAATTCTAAATATGATAAAACTGAAGGTATTTATCAGAAGAAATTGATTTTTTGAATCCATTTTTAATTTAAACTACAATTCTAAAATAGCATCACAATTGTCACAAGAATTAATCTGTGCCATGATAAAAATTAATTTCTCTGAATAATAAATATAAATGCCAACTGATGCAGTTTGCTAACTTTCCGAAAGTATAAAAAGAGAAATGGGGTACTTTTCTAGAAGTTACTTATTATAAGAGCTTCTTATCTTTAGCAATTGTAATATGTCTGCTCATTTGCTTCATCTCTGATGAGAAGTTTCTCAACTTGATGCTTATGATAAATATTCATGACTTTAAACAAAATGAAGAGTATGGAATTTCTGTATCTGTCTTCTAGAAATTTCAAATAGATTAATAATTTATAAAAGAGAATTCCTTAAACTATGTCCTCACAATATGAAGTATCTATAGAAAATAAGGAATGGTGCAAAATGATCAAAAACTGAGTGCTGGAAAGCAGTATGGAGGTTCCTCAGAAGACTCCACATAGAGCTCCCCTATGACCAGCAATCCTACTTCTGGCCATTTTACTCAGACGATCATAAACAAGGCCATACCAAGACTACCAGCACAACTATGTTTATGCAGCATTATTTACCATAGATAAGATATGGAACCAAACCAGATGACTCTCAGTAGATGAATGGATCAAGAAAATGTAGTATATATATATATATATATATATATATATATATATATATATATATATATATATATATATATATATATATATATATATATACAATGGAATTCTATGAACTCCATCAGAAAGAATGACATTGCCCCATTTGTTAGGAAATGGAAATACTTGGAAAAAATATATTAAGTGAAGTAAGTCAGACCCAAAGAAACAAAGGTCCCATGGTTTCCCTTATTTGAAATAACTAGTATATGTGTAGGACATGCAGAAAAGCTCAAAAGCTATGTATAAGATGAAGCTAAGCAAAATGAACCCCAAGATAGGGACACAAGAGGTTTTATCTTTGTTGCTGTTGTTTTTAATGTACTTATAATGTCTATGTGATTTTTTTGTTTCTTTTGTATGTTCTTCCCCCATGGTATAACCCCTGTTTTCACTGTACTTGATTCCAGTGCCTGCATCTTATATATACATTTTTCTAATTTGGGAAGGGGAAGGGAAATAACAAAATGCTGAAACAAGGACACAGATAGACCCATTGTAACAATGAGATGTACAAGACACTATGTTGAAAACGAACTTTACAACTTCTGAGGTGGAGGAGGGAAGAGTTGGGGAGGTGGGAAGGGAAGGGATGGTAGGGGAAAAACAAAGGAAAAGGTAACAATGCTGGATAGGAAATGAACTCATTACCTTACTCATGTAACTGTAACCCCTCTGTACAGTATCTTTACAATAAAATATATATTTAATTTTAAAAATAGCAAAATTTTTAAAAACTGAGTGAACTAAGATTGATTATGCATTCCCACTGGAGCCAAAGATTTCTCTCATATTTTTAGAACAATGATGTGAACCTAATTATTTCTAAGGATATAATCAGAGAGGTGCCAGAGGTATAGAACACCTAATATCCAGGACTAGCAGTCTAGGGGTGGCATTTTGTAGCATGTAGTTATCACCTCAGCAGCTGATTTTAGTAAATCAAGTAACTTCCATTCCTTTATTTTCCTTTTAGTAAGGGTGAGTATATTGTTAACACAGAAAGAGTTTATGCTTCTGTCTTTAGAAGGAAAAAGAAAAGACAAACTGAAGAAAGATGAGGAAGAAAAATATTCATTTAATAGGAGAGAGCAAACCAGAAAAGGCAGACAAATGAGGCTAAATAACTCATCTTGCAATAAAACAAACAAACAAAAAACATTGAACCACTTTGGACCAAGAAGTAGCACTGGAAGATCTATGTGCATTTCCCATTTATTGTGAAAACAGACTTATCATCAAAAGGCTTGATGAAGAAAATAAACTTGCCTTTGTTGTAGTGTTCTCTTGTTGAGTTTTATTTCCAGCAAGTTAAGACAAAAACATTTCAGACTCCCAATTTCTCATTAATTTACACTGAAAAGTATGAACTTTCCTTATTTGTATCCACTGGTTCCCAACATAGAATGCCTATCCCTATATGAAGAGTCTGATGAGAACTGATGAGAACCCACATTTCTTTTGATACTTTTGCAAGCTGGCTTTTCACATAGACACTGAACAAATGCTTTTGAAGATAATATTATTGGCAGTGGGAGGAAGGAGAAGGATATCAGGATGTTTTAACAGCAGGGCAATTTGCCAAAAGGCAGGAAAAAACCTTCCACTTCTTTTTGGCAATGACCAGATCCTAATAAAATATTGTGTTTGTCTTTGCAGTTCAAAAGAATACAAAGCAACTAGAGAGAAGTTAGGAAGGGGAAAAAAATAGTAAAAACATAGGACAAAGATGGAAAATCCATTTGGAATTAGATTAACCAATCTGGCATTGGAATAGTTTAGTCTGGAAAAAAAACACCTATGAAGTAATTCAATGATAAGTATCATAGTAACTAAAAACAAACATAAAACAATTGTTCATCTTGATCAAGAAAACACTAAGAGGAAATGTGCTTAAATTAGAAAAATGGGGAGAAAGTTTAGGTAGACACAGGGAATCAATTACTGGCTTTGCTGTTGAAATTTTGGAGTATACTGCCAACAAAGGAAAAAATGTATCCATATTTCATGAAAGCATCAATTACATCTCACTGATGAAAGCATCTCTCTATCACATGAAAATGTTTAAATAAGATAATCTTTGAAAACCCAATTCTAAGGCATATTTATGATCTAGTTACCTAAAAGATAAGGCCACGACAGAAATTCCTAGGCCCAAAGTATTTTACTCATAAGCAGTATTTAGGTATTTTTAGTTGACTAGATTTTAAATGCCAAAAGTTTGCATTAAAAGTTTTTTAAGACCCAGCGCCGGTGGCTCACACCTGTAATCCTAGCTACTCCCAGGAGGTTGAGATCTTGAGATATGAGGATCACAGTTCAAAGGCAGCCCAACCAGGAAAGTCCGTGAGATTTATCTCCAATAAACCACTCAGAAAACCGGAAATGGCACTGTGACTCAAATAGCAAGCAATAAGTTTTTTAAATTATTTTTATGATGTGGCTCTCTATTTGTTTTAACATCTCATTTTTATTAATTTTTATTGTTATTATAAAGGTACAGAGTCATTACTGTTTCATAAGTTAGGTAACGAATACATGTCTTTTTGGACAATATCACTCTCTCCACTTTCTCCCAGTTATTCTCTCTCGAACATCATCTTTTTTTTAATGGCTTGAAATTTCTAGGAACTGAGATCATTGAAAAGAATATAAAGGCATTCTGGTTTATAGAATATGAGACATCTTATTTCACTCTCAAAAAAAAAAAAAGCCTGTCTGAAAAAGGTTAGGAATTTAAATAGAAAAAAACTCTTCCCATTTCTGTAAGTCATGGGCCTTCCACAAATTAATTTTCCTCTTCATACACTGCGATATTCTTCTCTATGTAGGCGAATAGTGAAGAATAGAAGAAGAGAAAGAGTGGTTGGGGAAGCAAGAACAAACCCAGAAAACATAAAAAAAAAAAAAAGTTAAGAAATTTGTCCTTGACAGCTTTAAGGATCTTTTCCTTTGTCTGAATTGATCCTGTGTGGCTTATAATGTGATGGTGGGATA
Organism: Dipodomys merriami; assembly: GCF_024711535.1. Classification (NCBI taxonomy): domain Eukaryota; kingdom Metazoa; phylum Chordata; class Mammalia; order Rodentia; family Heteromyidae; genus Dipodomys; species Dipodomys merriami. The sequence continues at coordinate 105,045,721 of NW_027203381.1, read as the reverse complement.
TCCTGTTCTGGTCTGGTCTATTTGGGGTTCTAAAAGCTTTGTATGTCCCTTCCCCAGGGTCTAACCCCTACTCTCACTGTATTTGATGTTGGTATAATTTATGAAGAGGAAGGGAAAAAACAAATCATGTAAATAGGGATACAGGTGGACCCATTGCAACAATGAGATGTACAAGTCATTATGTCGAAAAACGTACTTTACAACTTTGGGGGGGGGGGATAGGAAGGGAAGGGAAGGGGAAACAAAGGAGGAGGAAACAATGCTTGATAAGAAATGTACTCATTATCTTGCCCATGTAATTGTAACCCCTCTGTATGGTATTTTCACAATAAAAAAATAAATAAATTTGAATCTTATTCTCATGGGAATGGAAGAGTACCAAAAGATTTTCAGTAGAAAGGTTACATAATCCAATGTTCAGTTTACTAAAAGGATTCAAAAAGTGTGGAGGATGTTACTGAAGTGACATGAGACAGGATGACAGGTTAAACAAAATGGGACATATTGAGTGGAGTCCAGAGATATGAGAGGCACAGGTGATAAGACTGAATGGTATAGTGATTGATTGAATGGATGATAGGGTTGGTAAATGAGAAAGTCAAGTCCAAGACAATACTCAGGCTAATTACCAAAGACTGAATATTTGTTTTCCTTAGAAAGAATTCTTAAGCTGAAACCCAAGTTCCAGTGTGATGTTTCCAATGTATTTAATGTGTTCCAATACGTTGGAGGATGGGCCTCCTTAGAGTTGATTAGGTCCTGAAGTCAGAGCCCTTATGATGCTAGGAGTGCCTCATAAAAAATCTAGAGCTCTCTTTTACCTCTCTCCACTATGTGAGGTCACAGTGCACCAGGCAGCAAGTCCTGACCCGACACTGCATCAACTGGCACTTTCATCTTGGATGAAACCAGCCCCAAGACTGTGGTTAATAATTCCTGTTGCTTATAAGACATGCTGTCTATGATGCTTTTGGTATACCTGTCCAAAAAGACTAGGCACTGATACAAAGACTGGAAAGATAAAGGTACTTCTATGTTTTGCCTTAGTTACTTCTGTTCCACAAAGCTGTTCAATGAACTCTCAGCTAAATACACTACACAAAATCTTTCTCATCCTGGATCAAAGACATGTAGCTAAATCATTGGCTCACCTTCAACATATTTCTGAAGCTCTTTCTGAAGCTCGTTTCTAAATATCCCATTTAATCCTCAAAACAGCTCTACAAAATATTTGACAAAGAAAGAACTGGAGTCACCCACTATAGAGTTAGGCCTTCAGGTTTAAACAAAAAAACAAAACAACAAAAAAAAGCACCTTATTCCCTGAATGCAAGCAACTTTTCCCTTAAAAAAAATAAATAAATAAACCAAAAACACCATACCATTTCTGAGGGTAATTCAAAACTCCAACTGCTCTGAATCTTATATGTAATATCAAATCTACTCATTATACGATTTTCAGGTGCATTGGCAACTCAAGATGAGCGGCTCTGGTGGCTCCTGCATTAGCTGTCCCCTGACGACTATCTGAAGAGTGGTCATGCAGAGTTTTAATTGAATCTGCCTAACATTTCCTGGAGATTAAAGGTAAGTGTTTCCAAGAGAAAAGAAAAGTAATAGAAGAAAAGAGCTTATAGTCAGGTTGAAAGATTATAAGAGAAAGGAGTCAAACAACCATAAGACATTTACCTCTGTAATGATAATAGCATAACCCTACTCTGAAGAAATACTAATTCAAAGTTTATTCTCAAGCAAAGGTTTTCAGAGATGGACAAAAGGAGATCAAAAGTAGCCATTTAATCATTCCCTATAGGCCACCTACCATCATGAAACAAACCTGCAGGATATTGTTTAATCCATGACTTAAGGAAAAGAAAATTGTGTAAGGGGAAATAAAGAAACTTCTCATTAATTTTTTAAGTGATTGAAAGCTGATTCAATTGGTCGACGTAAATTTCTTAGGAGAAAATTACTGTGAAAGATAGTATCAAGTAGGCATAGATTAGATCATTTCTCAGAATTTTGGCATAGAATCAAGTGAGGGGTAATCACCAGAGTTAAATAAAGAGCAAAAGTATATTCTTTAACACAATAATTTAACAAAAATATTCCATTTTTCTTTGTCAGACAAGGATTGGGATTACCTTATATCTGTAACTATTTTTCCATTCCATTGCTCTTGAGTCTAAACTATCTGGTTTAGTTGCTTATAAATATGGGCTTTATTGTTGTGGAGGTATCGACTACAGACAAGAAAATTTCCCAGTCTCTACAGTTTGGTGTATAAACACCAAATTATATTAAGACATGTAACTATTACACAAATTATGAAGAATTACCAAAACCTCAGTAAGTTCATTCCTAGGCTTTCTTTTGAGGGGGGGCGGGGTGAAGGTGGTTTTTGTTTTTTAAACTACTGAACATAATATAGTTTACTTGATTTACTTATCTGACTGTTGTTGATTTTTAGAAAAGCTCGTGACTGTTGAATGCTGGTTGTATAACCTGTTTTTTGCCATAAGAGTTAATCAGATCTCAGAGATTTTGTTTAAAGTTTTTAATGTCTTTTCAGTTTTGGATCAGATCATCTGCAAATGGAAATAATTTGACTTCTTCCTTTCCTATATGTCTTTGTCTTGCCTTACTGATCTGGGTAGTGATTCAAACACTATATTAAATTAGAGTGGGGAAAGGACACTTTTGTCTTACTCCTAATTGCAGAAAATATTATTTCAATTTTTCCCCATTTAATACAATATGAGCCTTGCTTCTGTCATGCATAGCCTTGATTATATTGAGTCATGCTCCCTTCATTACTAGTTTCATCAGGGCTTTTTACTATAAATCAATTTTGGATTTTGTCGAATGATTTTTTTCATCTATTGGGATAATCATGTGATTTCTATCCTTTACCCTATACATGTCATATATTATTATTGATTGATTTGTGCATATTGAACCATCCTTATGTACTCATAATGTATGTGACTTGATATTGGCACATGATCATTTTTAATGAATTTGGTTTAAAAGCATTTTATTGAGAAGTTTTTAATCTACATTTTTTGTGATATTGGCCTATAATTTTCTTCTTTTTGTATCCTTGACTGGTTTGGGTATCAGAATAATATTGACTTTGTAGAATGGGTATGGAATAGTTCTTTTCTTTTCTGTTATATGGAAGGCTTTGAAGAGCATTATTATTCATTCATCTGGAAGAATTCAGCAGAGAATCCATCTTGTCCTGGGCTTTTCTTTAGCAAAAGACTATTACTGCCTCAATCTCATTTCTCATCATAGGTCTGGTTTAGTGGTTGATAGCTTTTTAAGTCATGCAAGAAGTCATTTGAATCTAGAAATTTGCCTATTGCTTGTAGCTCTTCTAGTTTAGAATACAACTTTTCAAGAATATAAGAACTCTTTTTAAATCCTCTAAATTTCATTGGTATTTGTTGTGATATTCCCTTTATTGTCTCCAATATTAATTCAGGTCTTTTCTCTCTTTCTTTTGTCAAGTGTAACTAAGGATTTATCTCTTCAAAGAATCATCTTTTTGTCTCACCTACGCTTTGTATTGCTTGTTTTAGTTGCACTTTCATTCATTTCTGCTGTAATCTTTCTTTTCATTACTAATTTCAGACTTCATATGTTTTTAATTTCCTAAGAGCTTAAATTGTATACTATTGTTAATCCTGATTTCTTAATGTTGATACTCATAAACTTTATAGTCCTAACTTTACTGGGAGTTATTTTAAAATGTTTGCTAAATCCAATATCTGAGTTGTTATGTCAATGGATACATGTGCACGTGTGTGTATGTGTATGCATGTGTGCGTTTATGTTCTTTTTATAATCTTGAAGTTATCTGGCTTGGACTTTTTCAGTATTGAGACATCATAGTCTGTTAGAATTAAAGAATATAATATTGAAGTTTGGTAGTCCTCTTTCAGTATGCTCTCCAAAAGGGAGGTCTTTGCCTCAACATCAAAGTGCTTGAAGCCCTGGCTGCAATAAGTCCAACTATAGCCTCTACTTGCTCATTCCAATTCAGACGTCAGTAGATCAGACATCAGCCCTATGACAGCACAGGAAATTGGAGCCTCAGCTGAAAGGAAACAGAAATCTCCTAAAGTTCTACTAGATGGAATTTAACTGTAATCATATCTTCAAACAGCTTAAAATCTGATTTACCTCAATGGTGCACCCTCACAGGGTCCTTTGTCATACACAGTGAGAGTGAGAGTATGTGTGTTTGTCTGTGCATGGGGGTGGGGGATATTGTTTCAGGATGAGAAGAATTCTAAAGTCTTTGAACTATATCATACAAAAGAACAGTAATACTTTAAGATATTACACCACAGAAATATGTGACTATGAGGTTGCAAGACCATGAGAATGCAAGGGCAAGAGAGTTGAAATTGTAATATTTCAAGAATGCAAACCTGTTTTCTCTTTTTCCGACTATATCTAGTCCACACTGACTTTACAAAATTCTATGTAAGTGAAGGACTGATCAGATAGGGCTGGCTGTGTTTAGAATTCTTCTAGTTTCAAGTGTGGTTCTAGTTTCACTGTGGTTCACTAAAACTGGACTTCTTTCACCCACAAAAGATTTGCTCCTCTTCCTATTCTGTCCAAATCACTGCAATTGAATCATCCTCTAGGTCTGCACCATCTGATATCCTTAGGCGTCTTAAAACACCTTTAGTCTTTATTTATTGTCTTTGCATGTTTAAATAAGTGTGTATGTGTATGTGTGTGTATAGTATATCTTAGATTTCTTGCTGATAAAATTATAGCCCTTATACCTCTTTTTTGTTGTTGTTGTTGATCATGGGGCTTGAACTCTGGGTCTGGGTACGACATGTCCCTCAGCTCTTCAGCTCAAGGCTAATGCTCTACCACTTGAGCCACAGCATCACTTCCAGTTTTCTGGTGGTTTTATTGGAGATAAAGTCACTTGGACTTTCCTGCCCGGGCTGGCTTTGAACCTCGATCCTCCGATCTCAGCCTCCTGAGTAGGTAGGATTACAGGCATGAGCCACGGGCACCCTGCTCCTTTCCCCTCTTTTTACATCCCAACCAATGGCAATAACTTTACCTGTGCAATATTTTTATTTTTCTCTTTCATTTAATATTCAAGCTCAAACAGCTAGCTGTTAACACCATCTAACTTTTTACAACTTCTTCTTTCAAATATATCTCTTCTTTAAATCTGAGCAATTCAATTTGATTATAATTTTCAATTTAGAAAGTATTCTCTTTAATTTGTGTTTTTCCTTAAGTTTGTATGCTTATAATGTCTATATTTTATCTCTTTTGCCTGGTTTTGGAGGAGGTTTTTTTTGCCTTTATGAAAGGCACATATGTATATATAAACACATATGTATATATAATTTATTTTAGAATAAAATTATAGTTTTGTTTCAAAATATGATGGAGCTAGAGTGAGGAAAAGGACTTCAGAGTTGTGATTAGGATATTGTCTTTTTCTGCTTGTTGCTTTTTTGTTGTTGTTGTTGTTTTGCTTGCTTTTGAGATAAGGTCTTATAGGCCTCAAATTCAAGGTCATCCTTTCTCAGTCTCCCGGGACTGAGCTTCAGGCTTACTCTATAATGCGCAATTAGAACATACCCTTAATAACTATTTTACAAATCTTTCTTCCTTTGAGGATGCACCTATCCAGTTTTCTGTTCCTCCATTCAAAAACTTTTTATGTAGCCTAGAAAGAAGTCACATTCACTTTGCTCCTACCACAAACTAGCATTTTTTTTCCTTCTCTAGGAGTTAGGTCTCAGCTATAACAACCTTTTCCTGTTTCCCCCTTTATTTAGATATTTTGTCTCTGGTTGCTCATCCATGTCTCTGGCTCACATCACTTTAATCAAATAATAGTTAGATAACCCTTTCAAAACGATAACATTTACTTTTACAATTTCCTGCTGAAGATCACAGGAGATAGGTCAGAAACAAACAGAATCTGTCTCATTTCAACCCACACCCCATTTATTTGGCAGGTTTGTGACAAACTCAGGATATGAGATGGTACTATTTCCTTTTCCACCGAAAACACAGAAGAACTTCACCCCTTCTCCCATGGTCCCAACCTCTCCATAAACAGCTTTTAGAAAAAAAAATCACATTTGTTTCTTTGGCAGTTTCTTAGTGAAGGAAACAAAGACAGAATCTCTCTCTCTCTCTCTCTCTCTCTCTCTCTCTCTCTCTCTTTCTGTCTCTCTCTGTCTCTGTCTCTCTGTCTCTCTCTCTCTGTCTCTCTCTCTATCTCTCCACTCTAAGAATTCATTCTCTAAATATACATTTAATGGTAAGTTGCCACTGAAGAGCCAAAGATGTGACACAATTAGTTTACAATTCCAAAATGTATTTGTTATTATTCCTCTTAGATGATTTAAGCTGGAGGGCTGATGTATTATTCTTTAGCTAAGAACTAAAAATTCATTTCTTCCCAGAAATGATTTCCAAGAGGAAATGAAGGCAAGGTACTCATTTCCACCATTAGCACTGTACTCCAAGATTTATCCAAATAGTGAAATTCATTCCCAATCTGTGTTACACCGAAATTAATAAAATTATGACATAGCTGGATATTCTTAGTCCATCCTCAAATTTAATTGAATATTCTGTAGAGTTATAAGGGTTTTTTATTTCATTTTATCATACAGATGCTGTACAGAGGGGTTACAGTGACATGAGTAAGGTAATGAGTACATTTCTTGTCGAGCATTTTTACCCCCTCCTTTGTTGTTCCCTCACTATCCCTTCCTTCCCCCACCTCCCTCATAGGGTTTTTTTAAATCATAAATAATCATTAAATGAACCTAAGTGATTTTCCACATTCTTATCCAGCAGTACATTTCCAATCTGAGAAATGCTTTTGAAAATATTTAAGAACTACAAACCAAGCACCTCCACTTGAGAGGCAGGAGACACTGAGGTGAAAATAATATATTTCCATTCCACATGTTCAATTAAGCATTAACAACATTACTAAATTACATCCCTAATTTAGCAGACAATAGAGAATTCTACAGGTTTCCAGTTGTCAACATACAGGCTATAACAAAGAACCTTGTTGTATGAAGGCTTATTGTTACTAGATAAAAGTAAAAATTCTGAAAGAATCTAAAAATACTCTTTGATGTTTGCAGATATCAGGAGAGGTTAACTAATAAACTCTGAACTGGTCTACTTCATTTAAAATAAAGTTGATATTAAATTATTCATTTATCTTTTCTAAGAAATTTGTCTATATGCACACACTTTCACTCCACTGGTTACTGCCAAATTACTGTTAGCAAAGAAGAAAAAATACAGCCAGGAGCAGGAAGAAGTTTCCAATAGTCTATACAATGACTATCTATGACTATCTTATTGTATACCAAGTTATTTCCCAGGCCTTATGCAACCAACAGTTCCAATATTCCCAAAGCCCTACTAGTCCCATCCTGTTACTCTCCAGAGAAAGCTTTAACTCTGTCACTCTCCTGCAACCCTGCCACTTCCAAGTTACAAAGAAGCCATCAAAAGAAGAGTGATCACAAGGAGAAGGATCAAGAAATCTCAGCTGATAGCCAGATGCCCCTGACATGCACCTGACAATGCACGTTCAATCCTGCCACAGAGCCTTTAAGATTTTTACAGCTTGAATGATCCCTGGAATCTTCCAAATAATGAGATGATGAGAAATAATCCATTAATGTTTTAAGACTTAGATTTCAGGGTTATTATCCAGCAATGCAACTAACACATATGTTTGGTGTCCTTTTCTCAATGAAGCTAGCTTATTTTCTCTTCTTAGAATATTGTTTTTATTTTAAAGTATCACTCAGGTCCCTTAGATGCGCTAACATACATGCACAAATGTTCTATAAGAATTTCTTTACTATTTTCCTCATCAGAATTCATTGTTGCTTGTTTTCATCATGATAGACATTTTTACAGAGGGACAATGACGTCTCACTATGGATAGATTTGGTTTAGCCCTGTTGGCTAAAATTGTTGAACAGCTTTTCAAGTATGTATTGACCATTTGTACTGCTTTGAAGAACCGTCTTTTCAGCGTGTCTATTTGTTGATTGTTTACATATTCTTTCAGTGTTCAATTGTTTTAGTTATTTATATACCATGGGTATTATACCCCATTGCTGAATAGCTGTTTTTCCTATTCTATAGATTCTTCATTTTGTTGTTAAGCTAATTTGATGCTATTATTTCTTGAGCAATTGAAGTTCTATTCAGAAAGTTGTTGCCTATATCTTGAAGCATTTTCCCTATGCTTTTCTGTGTTACTTTCAAAATGTTAAGTGTTAAGGTCCTTTATTTTTTATTAATATTTGTACAGGGTGAGAGATAGGAATCTAGCTTTTTTTGAGTTACAAATATGTTCTACCTTTCCACATTTCTAGTCTATCACTATATTAGTCAGCATCCATGAAGAGAAATGCAACCAGTAGGAGTTGTATATTATCAGAGCTATTGCAAGAATTTGGCTTATGAAACTGTTAGACTGGTTAGTCAAGTCTAGAATATGTAATGAGGATTGTCTAGATGGGCAGATTACGTCTCTCAACCTGAACTGAAACTGCAGACCAAAGAACAGAATTTTCTCCTTTAGAGAAATAGCTATTCTACTATTAAAGTCTTTCATCAGATTAAATTAGGCCCACAGATATTATCTAAAATAATTCTCTTTCACTTAAGTCACTAATTATAGATTTAATTATATTCTCAAAATACCTAGCAATAATACCTAGCTTATTATTTAATAAGGGGAATGCATAGCTTACACAAGTAGATATATAAAACAAATTCCCACATTATTGATGCTCCTTGATTTACAATGGGATTATATAAAGAATACATTTCACTCAAGTACCCTAGCAAACATCACAGCTTAACACCACAGTTTTCTACAGATTATCAGTTGTTTATCCTTACAGTCTCATGGCTGACTGGGAACTACAGCTTTCCACCTTTCTGCAACCACTAGCATTGCAAGTATCATACCCTAGATTGCTAGTGTAGGAAGTGATCAAAATTCAAAATGAGAAGTATGGGTTCTGCTGGATAACTATTCATTCTGCACCATTACAAAGTTGACAAACTGTAAATCAAACCATTGGAGTCTGTGGTATATTTAATTTTTAGTTCTGATGCATTCAAAGTGACCATCTCATGCTGTGTGTGTGTGTGTGTGTGTGTGTGTGTGTGTGTGTGTGTGTGTGTGTGCCAGTACTGGGCTTGAACTCAGGGCCTGGATGCTGTCTTTAAGCTTTTATACTTAAGGTCACTTATGGTTACTCTTCTACCACTTGAAACACAGCTCCAATTCTGGCTTTTGGGTAGTTAACTGGAAATATTCTCCCAGACTTTCCTTCTCGGGCTGGCTTTGAACCACAGTCTTCAGATCTCAGCCTCCTGAGTAGCTAGAATTAAGGCATGAGCTATCAGCACCTGGGTCTTTATGCTTCTTGACAATATGTTTAAAAATTAAATCTTTGTCTATGTTCTGATAAGCTTGCTTGTATTTTGTGATTTTGAGTATGTCTTTACTTATTTACTTTTGTACAACTATTAGTTAATCTAGCTACAATATTTACTAATGGCTGCTCTTGGTATGATCTGAATGTTTATGTTATACCCCAAAAACTCATGAATTGAAATCATAACCTCTAACATGACTGTGTTAGAAGATGGCACCTTTGGGAGTCCTCTTGAAGAGATTAATGATCGTTGTTGAAAGGAGTCACAGAAAGCAGCCTCATCCCTTTAATTATGAACAATTAGACAGGTCATGTAAAGAGTCAGCGATAAGAAATGGCAAAAGATTCATGCTGGCACTTTCTTTATCATGGACCCTACCAAGGCAAATAGCTTTGTTCTGGATCTTGATTATATTGATTATATTTCTATAATCATAGATGCCCACTGAGCCAAATGGCAGTTGGTTGACTTATCGAACAGTCACACAAGATAGCAACTTGGGAATCTGAGAGACACTGAGATCTCTCAGAAAGCCTTGGGAATCTGGCAGTACAATCATGGAGAGAATGAATAGAATCTATTACTGCAATGAGCTATTTAATCAGGAATTGCTTACTAGAGTTTCTACATTGTTCACATAAGATGCACTGTAATTTCCCTTGGTGACAACACTATCCTAAGCATATATTTTTCATTGTTTTATGTATATAAGATATATCCGAAAATGCAGAAAGCATACACATACAGCTTGAAATTTTTACTTATTCATAACCTTCTCCAGATAACAAAATAATACAATTCCCAAAGCTCCTATTCTGTTCACTCTCAGTTACTATAATCTCTACCACTCTTCAAAAATAATTAACACTATACTCTCATCTAGGTTTATTGTGTAACCTTAACAACTATCAAACTTCATGCATATGGCATCTGAAATTCTTCTCTTTGTTTTCTTTGCTCTACTATCCTTTTAGGTTTATGAGACATATTTACTAAAATTTATAACATTACATTATTAACTGTCTTTCTTGCATAAATACTTATTTGGACAAATATAGTTCAACTTATTCATTCATCAGTAAGGGAAATAGAGCTCTTTCCAGCTGGGAACTATTTTAATAATGCTGATACATATTTTTATAATGTCTCTGGTGAACATGAATCTAAGTTTCACTGGATTTTTCCCTAGCAGTAAAATCGCTTGAAATTCTGATCAGCTCTAGTGGAGAATGCCAAACAATATGTCCTCCTATATAACTTTGCAGTGAAACAAAAACACAAATTTTATCCAAATTTTAGAACAGCAATAACAGAAGATTAAAACAATTATGAACCCTTTGTAAACATGTGATGCTCTATGACTGTACATCATGATCAAACTCACCCCTCTCTACAATTATCACTATTCCACCACCATCCTAAAACAATTTCAACAGTTCTTATTTCATTGTCCACTGTTTCACAGAATGATAAACAAATGCATCCTACTTTCATGAATGCAAACAAAGTGCTTTGACCGAGTTCATCCTCACTTTCCCTCTTGGTTCATTATCTTAACAACTTATACATATTAGAAAATGATTACTATGTGACAGATGAGTTAGAGGTGACATATTCTTATAAAGAATATAGAAAAAATTTTTATATTTGATGAATTCTACCTAAGTTCAAAGTTTAGAATGTAGAAAAATTATACAAAACCTGAAGTTATGGTTTATGGGAAAGCCTCATATATAAAAAAAGGAAATCTAGGAAGTGGCGCTGTGGCTCAAGCGGTAGAGCACTCACCTTGAGCTGAAGAGCTGAGGGACAGTGCCCAAGCCCAGAGTTCAAGCCCTGAGATCGATCGACCAAAAAAAAAAAAATCTAAGCTTTCATTATTAAAAAGAGGAATTTAAAGCTAGTGTAAAGTTTATCCGAACTACAGGAATTTATGGGGGAGACACTGTATTTTTAGGGAAAAAAATAAAACAATAAGAATGAATTTGAAAAAACTACTACTTTGTAACTGGCAAAAGAAAAAATATTAATCCATAGTCACAAATCTGGATCACCTTTACAGTAAGTTGTTCCTGCCCATTTCCAAGGAAGCAAAAATTACTGAGAGAAGAAAAAGAAACTATTCAGATCAGGTACATTACAAATTCATTCAGTCTGACTTCAAATAGATCTTCTGTGTTTGGCAGTCCTGTAACTACAGCCAGTTTTCAGTGACTGCTTCAAAACTTCTCTTCTCTCTCAGCTTTACCTGCCCCCCCTTTCTGTATCTGTGTGCTGCTTGAAAGATGACTTCCCTACACCCCTACCACCCATCCCACCCCCACCCCCACCAAAGTTGTAAAGTTCGTTTTTCGACATAACGACTTGTACGTCTCATTGTTGCAATGGGTCCACCTGTATCTGTATTTAAGCAATTTGTTTTTTCCCTTCCCCTTCACTAATTTGCCAGTCGTGGGGCCTGAACTCTGGGTCTGGACACTGTCCCTCAGCTCTTCAGCTCAAGGCTAGTGTTCTACCACTTGAGCCACAGTGCCACTTCTAGCTTTTTCTGCTTATGTGGTGTTGAGGAATTGAACCCAGGGACTCATGCATGCAAGGCAAGCACTCTACCGCTGAGCCACCTTCCCAGCCCCTGTTGTTTTTTTTTCCACTAACACCAAACACTACTTACTGCATATGTGTTCAGTCATACTACTTCCTAATTTTTGTGGGCTTTTAATCACATTTAACTCATCTCTCCAATACTTCTTCTACACTACTAGATTCCTACATCTGTTATTATTTAAAACATGGATATATGCTAATTTTAAAGCAAAGGTAATACGACAAAAATATTATATTACGTTTGTTCCATTTTTAAAGCTACTGTGCAATTTCTCTGATCAAGCTCACTGCTTCACAATCTTTCCCTTTGCTGTACCCTAAAATGTCATTACCTCCTTTAAAAAAAAGTAGGGTGTCCCTTCTACATACCTTCTAAATTCACATTCTACACTTGCTTCTGGACTTGTTTCCTCCATTTTAATAAATGATCTTTTTCTTTCCAAACCAAGTCACTACTGTTATTCTTGCCAGTCTCTTTTATTTTTTTAATGTGAAAATATCGTACAGAGGGGTTACAATTACATGAGCAAGGTAATGAGTACATTTTTTATCAAGCATCTTTGTCTCCTCCTTTGTTTCCCCTTACTATCCCTTCCCATTCCCTCCCCCGCCCTGCCAGTCTCTTAAATCTTCAAACCCCACGACTCAATAGTCATAAAACTTCATAACAAGTTTCACAATGACTTTTAGATCTCTTTACTGTTCTTCATTGCCTAACTCCCTATCCCTTTTTACCTGGAAAAGTGTTTCCAGTTGGTGTATGGTCTTTACTCTATTTGAAGAGAATTAAAGAATAGGAAAGAGTGTTAGCCATGTCAGCTTTGAACATTAGTAGCCCTGAAACTCTGAAGTGTCACAGTTGCTCCCCAAGTACTGGCCTGAAGTTCTCAGCCACTCTTGATGGCTGCTTGGCAGCTAGATCTGGTTAGTCTTGGAGGTTGTGTGGAATTTTTGCATAGCCAGCTTTCCACAGTTCTTCGCCTTCTGTAGTTCTAGCTCTCCACGGCTTGAGCCTTCCAGAGTCACAACTCTTAACTGTTCACTCACATTCTCAGCATTTTCACAGGCCTTCACAGTCACAGCTCTCTATAGCCCCTGCTGCTGGACAACCTCTAGAATTCTTCAGCTGCCTTGCTATCTGTGCTTGGAGCTGGCAGCTTCTGATGTTGTCTTTTCTTTATACAACTATCTTAACCCTTTCTTCGAGGGATAGAAAACTATATGTGGTCAACAAAACCACCTGGATGAGACTTTGCTGAGGTCTCCCAGACTGATCTACAGTAGAGTTATGGAGGGACCGCTCACATATGCAGCCACACATGCATACCACTCCGTCTGTTGACCACCAACATTTTATTTAGCCAGATCAGTCTGCACAGACATCTTGGAACCTTCCTGTTCCAGGTGTTATGGGCAGAAACACTACTCTTCCTGGTTTTGAAAAAATGCTCACCCTGAGTGGCTGTAATCAGGGTCATCAAAAGTTCATTTGAAGGTGTGTCTGAAGGGAAACCTGAAAGAGGTGTTGCAGGAGTCTGGAATAGTCATGACTGAAGCAAAGCCTCCTTAAGCAGAAGACAAGGTATCAGCAATATAGTTCATAGCAGCAGCAATTCCTATAATTGGATCAAAATGTCCTTAGGAGGGTCTGTGGACACACTAAAGTTTTGTCCAGGTATTGGTGGCTGGCTCAGCTCCAACAAAGCCAATTCAAGGCATCCATGGCTGATAAAAATCCCTGACTGGATATACATCATTTAAAACATCTATGGCTTTTATGATAATGGTTCCCAATCACAAACAAAAAGAAGCTGATTGGTTAACAAAAGATGTGGTAATTTCCTTCCCTAGGGGAAATTTAGGAGGAACATGGAGGTTATTTGCACCTTCACTTGGCTGGAAGGATATGGAGACAGTCGTAGCAGGACTTAAACTGGGCTCCATTTGTGCTCTACTTGTTATAGTCACCAAGATTGGCTTAGGCACATGAAAAAGCAGACAGCTGTCACTCAGTCAAACTTTACTTGAAGTTCAGTCATTGAAAGGAAATAAAATAAACAATTTTATAACAAAAGTCAAACTCAAAATCAGCATTCTACTTCAGTAAACTTTAACAACACTAACCTCCAGCTAGACACGCTTAGAGCTTACGATGTATTTGGTCCTCGTCTGTCTCAAAATTGCCTAGTAGCTATTAGGTAGAATACGCCATGTCAGCAATTCAGCCAAAAATCATAATGGCTAACAATCAGAATATTGTATGCAAATGTAAGACATAGGCTGTCAAACAAGTCTGCTTCAGGTTCTTACCCTTTGACTCATTCTGATATAAAAGCCCCTGTCCAAAGGAACCGCCAAGCTCACAGTAATGGCAAATCAGTGTAGAACTTAAAATTTCATTAAGAAGGGTAAATAAATACTTTTCTATTACTTCCAAATAGCAGTCTCTTTCTTTTTCTCTCCATACCTCCACATTATCCTAATTCTTTCCCTAATTATACTCTGTGTCTAACTTATTCATTATATTAAAAAATAGTATATTATACTATTTTGAATATTTCTACTTTTCTCCTTGATTGTATCATCCTTAGAAACAGGGAAAGACAGAGAGACAGAGAAAAATGGGGGAAGGAGAGTGTTAGGTATTAACAAATTCTGTTATGAGGTGAAATTCTGCTAATTCCAGAAGATCAAAAAAGTTGCTTTTTCCAGTTTCATCACTTGTTGAGATATTTTCTCTCTTGTGTTTTAATTTTACTTTTCTTTGTGCATTTTCTATGACAAAACTTTTCAATGTGTCATTTGAATAGTCAGTTTTAAAACTTGAAGTGAATCTAGTTTAGAATTGATCTAGCAACAATATTCACATCATGACAATACAATAGCAACCTAGCAAAGACATTTGTTTGACATATGAAAATATGCTGCAACTATTTCTGTAATATATGTTTAGTTCAGAATTTTTTTAGAAGAATAGTGCTTTTGTAGTCAACTTCCATTTGCAACAAGTAAGATAGTGAGTATGCTGGCTTCCTATTAAAAGATGTGTTGCATTCCAACAAATCATTTAGTTTTCAATTGTTCAGTTGGAAACAATTCCTTAATGAAAAATAAAAATGTAACACTACTGAGTCTCAGCTTTAATTTTATGTGGATTCCTAGTACCTGTGTCACATAAACAAGTTCCAAATTGGAATTTTTATCCCTAGCATCATAATAAAATGGGAACTGAAATATAGACTTATTAAGTCTAATTATATTTGTTAAAATATACCATCGTACAGAATTGAAAATATAATTCAGCTCGGTAACTAAACTAATTTTGAAATAAGATGAGGACACTGTCATTTGCCTACCCTAAACCTACCTCCTCTTGTTATTCCATAGTCTCTTGATAGTTTCCACAGTGGAAGTAAAGTAAATTTACTGATTATATAACTATCCTTTCACTATCTTCCTACTCAAAAATGTTATGTAGTGCATCTTCTTGCGATTCTAAACGTTTCATTTCTTCTCTACCTGTAATCTTATTACCAAATTGGTTGCTATACTCTAGTCTGTTGTCTAAAATGCCTCATGTTAATCATTTCTATGTCTTTATGCAAGCTATTTTGTATTCTATCGCTTTTCTTTCTCTGTGTGTTTAACTTTAGAAGTCACTTCAAGGTCCCTTTTCCATCTATGCCTTTCCCTGGTCCTAAAATCTCACTGACCTCTAATTTTCTAAATGCTTATTCCTGAAGAAGGCCACTGACTCATTTACATTCATGATATATACTTTTTATGGTTACTGATATTTTCTTGTTTGCTTGTCTTGAGAATCCAGGCAGAATGTAAATGTGTTAAAGAAAACAAGAGTACTGTTTACATGGCATTTTTTTTACTATGTATTAAGTTTCCTTACAAGAACAGTATAGAGATCTGCAAAGAAAAGTGCTTGATAAGTATGAATATTAATTCTTACAAGACTTAAAGAATCAACAATTGAGAATAGCTTCTCAAATTCAATTTTAATTTCACTCGAAGTAGCTACCAGGCCACTAGCTTTCATTAATCCTTAGCTAACCTATTCAATATAATGTAATAAAGAATTATGAAATATTTCTGCCTGAATCTACATGCACTTTTTCCAATACCAATATGCTAAATTTTACTTCATAATAGTTAACCTCACAAAAAAAGATACTTTTCATTAATTCTGTACTTTGGACAGAATTCATTTAAACTTTCAGGTCTTTACTTAATTCCTTAATAATTATTGAAAGCCTACTATACAAAAAATTAACTGGTTGAAGACTGGACTGCTACAGCTGTATGTTCCATTTCTTTAGGGGGGGCAAACATACATTTATTCACAGCTGATTTATTTCCTTTAGGTAAATGCATGACTGCTCAAAATTAACTAAGAACCTAGTAGAGGCACAAAAGCACACCATACAAATCTATTTTATCTTCATTTTGAGGGAATACTGATCTTGGCAAAAATCTGGCATTATTTTTAAAATGAGTTGCTGCTGATACGAAGGCATACTTTGCAACTTTTTGCATTCTGCACGTTCTTTTGCTTTCTAACCATTTCT
The DNA here is from genome assembly GCF_024711535.1 of Dipodomys merriami. Classification (NCBI taxonomy): domain Eukaryota; kingdom Metazoa; phylum Chordata; class Mammalia; order Rodentia; family Heteromyidae; genus Dipodomys; species Dipodomys merriami. The sequence goes on along the minus strand of NW_027203381.1, from coordinate 105,029,033 downwards.
TTATGTCTTGAAAAGTCTCCAGTCTTCACAAGTGCTCTTTAAATGCAAATATATCCAAGAAAGTCAATGTTTTGAACCATTATTATATAACACATTTACCAGGATCATTTGAATAATCTAAGTTCAAAACTGGCACTTGTGGAGCAAAAAAACAGAGTTCTAAAAACCAATGTGTTAAGGGCAGGAAGCAAGCTTCACCTATAATCTGCCTAGGATATGCTGCAGTTCTCTCCTGCCGATGAGCAAAGTGGGTTCAGAACTCATTTACTTAGTTTCCTTGGGCCAGTCTTCCTGCTGTTCTCAACTCTGGTATATAGATATTTTGAAAGTCTTTCTGCATCCATAGAGGGATAAGCAATCTGAGAATATCCCTTATTACATTTAAGCAAAACAGGTGGGTATTTTTTTAGTTATGCAACTGGTAAGAAAAAACATTCTTCAGAAACACAAGAAATCAAAGAAAGGTTGGACAAAGGGATTGCATGAAATTGCAGAGCTTCTGCATGGCAAAGGACATAGCTAGCAAGATCAAGAGAAAGCCCACGGATTGGAAGAAGATCTTCACTAGCCATACAACGGACAAGGGTCTCATATCTAAAATACACCTGGAACTCAAAAAATTAAATCCCCTAACAACAAATCTTCAAAGAAACTACTGCCCAATAAATAAGTGAGCTAAAGACGTAAAGAGAAACTTCTCTGAAGAGGAAAGAAGGATGGCCAATAGACACATGAAGAAATGCTCAACCTCCCTAGCCATAAAAGAAATGCAAATCAAAACAACATTGAGATGCCCTTCACCCCAGTTAGAATGGCTAAAATCAAGAACTCTAATAAATCTAAACATCCAACAGATGCTGGAGGGGATGTGCACAGAAGGGAACCTTACTGCATTGTTGGTGGGAGTGTAAACTAGTTCAACCACTTTGGAAAGCAGTATAGAGGTTCCTCAAAAGACTCCACATAGAGCTTCCCTATGACCCAGCAATCCCACTTTTGGGCATTTACCCAAATGTTCACAAACAAGACCACACTAAAGCTACCAGCACGACTATGTTTATTGCAACATTGTTTACTATAGCTAAGATATGGAACCAACCCAGATGCCCTTCAGTAGATGAATGGATCAAGAAAATGTGGTATATATACACAATGTAATTCTATGCCTCCATCAGAAAGAATGACATTGCCCCATTTGTTAGGAAATGGAAAAACTTGGAAAAAATTATATTAAATGAAGTAAGCCAGGCCCAAAGAAACATAGGTCCCATGGTTTCCCTTATTTGAAATATCTAGTATATGTCTGAGTCAAGCAGAAAAGATCAGATAAGTTGATGTTAGGGAAATGAACCCTAAGATATGTATTCAAATGTTTTTTTTTCTTTCATAGATTGTTTCTAACACATTTATAAGATTATTTCTTTGTTGCTTTGTATGTCCCTCCTCCACGGTATAACCCCTGCTTTTCACTGTATTTGATGTTGGTATCATTTGTGGAGGGGAAGGGGAAAAACAAATCGTTTAAATAGGGATACAGGTGGACCCATTGCAACAATGAGACGTACAAGTCGTTATGTCGAAAACGAACTTTACAACTTTGGTTGGGGCGGGGAGGAGGATTGGGGGAGAGTGGGGTGAGGATGGGATGGGAAGGGGAAACAAAGGAGGAGGCTACAATGCTTGATAAGAAATGTACTCATTATCTTGCCTATTTAACTGTAACCCCTCTGTACAGTATTTTCACAATAAAAAAAGAAAAAACATTCTTGCTTCTTTCTTATCCACAATCCTTGATTTAAATATTTAGCCCTGTTGAAACAATGAATTTTGACATCCTAAGGAAACATAAACAAGGTTGTTTGTTTGTTTTTGCGTAACCCAGGAGAAAAAAAATAGTTTTTTCAAAGGAAATTCACATAAAATTCCAATGCAAATATCAAGAAATTCTATGTTAGTTTTTGTACTTAACTGAATGATAGGGATGTGAGCAGGCAGGCTGGTTCTTTAAAACTTGTATGTATCGCGAGCTTCAAGCACTGAGTTGTGCAGTTTTGCTGCCCTCTAGAGGACAGCTATGAGGCGTCACAGGCACTAACTGGGCAATCTGTGAAGTTCTGTCAGTCTTCTTGGGACTGGTTACATTGATTACTGATGATATTAATCAAGTCACAACAATTTTAAATTATTACAATAAAATTATATTCTAAGAGATCCAAATAAAATGTGATCATTACATTATGGAGCTCGAAACTAGTAAGATGCAGTGGATCTACAATTTATTGGCAGATAAAATCCAGTATTTTTTTTTTTTACTCAAAGTAACTCAGAAAGCACATAATCTTATAGTTCTTGATTCCTTGTGTAAAATATAATAAATAAAATAGCTCTAAAAGACAAAGTATTCAAATCCATTATGAATAAAGGAATTGCTTTATTTATAGGTGAATTTAAATTTTGCGGATGGTAAGGCATTGATTTTTGTAACACTTATTCATCCAATTCCTGACAGTAAAGAAGCAAATCACATGAAGTGTAGCCCCTATTTATTTATTCCACAAGCTTTTATTCAAAAATTTCCATGTGTGCTTTCTGGATAATGCCAAGTATTACTTGAAAACCCTATGAATTATTTAATCCTCACACGCAGCATAAGAGTTATCAATGAGAAAACTGACCAGGGCACACTCAGATTCCCTTCATGTGTATTAAGAATTAACCTGCCTCTAACAGCTTAAAAATTCTAAAGTTTTAGAAGGCAATGAGAATCTGTTCCCAGATTGTGTTCCAATCATCCTTTTGGAAATATACATGGAATTACAGTGCTGAAGTGGACACAAGAGGTCATACCAAGCGTGAATCTACTGAGGCTGCCCATTTGGAGAATGGCTCAGCTGTCCTTTTCATCCCACATAAGTACCAGAACCTTCTCCCTCCGTTTGTTTGCCTCAGTGGCCAGCAATCCAGTCTCTCCAGCATCTCACTTTTTACAAGTCTATTTCTAGAATGTTCTATTCCTGTGTTTCAATTGTATTCACTAATTCAGATCACAGACCTGATGAGTGATCATTGATGGATGTCTGTGTCTTCTCATATGGCTTTTTTTTTTAATGAATTCAAATGAGGGAAATCTTGGTGGCAAAAGAGCAGAATGGTGAAGAATTCACTCAGTTGATTTTACAAGCTGGATGTGATAGTGCAGAAAAATGAATTCAGACTCTTAATTTGTTCTCTGGATTCTTGAATCATTAATCAAAGCATTATCTGTCCTTTTTTGTTTTTGTTTTTGTGTGTTGTTTTGCCCATTCTCAGCTAAAAAGTTCTCTGATAATACGAATGGACGAACATAGGATGCAGTCAACTTCCTTTCCCTTCTTTGCTCAGCCCCTCTTTTCCTCTCTGACTTCTTGCTAAGTCAGGCCCAGGACAAAGGAGCTGGCAAGACCATAGATAATAGCACTGAGATCTTACATCACAACCCTCCATTCTGTAAAGCCAATTGTCCCCCAGAAGGATTGGAAGAAGAAATCCTCAGAGACGCTCACTAGAGTGCATCAACTGTATTTTCTGCAGGAGACCACTTACTACTCCTCCCTCTCCTGACTCTGGACTTTTAATTTTTTGCTCCCGAGGCTAAGTTGCAGGTCAGCTTTCCATCCTGCGTTCAAAAAGCCTGCACAGGAAGCATCATCTAGTGTCCTTGCTCCCAGAGCAGCAATCTGCCTCTCTCACTAACAAGCAAATAAACCTCTAGACAGAGCCTTTCCCCTTCAGCCTCTTCAGGAATAAGCTGAATGTGAGTCCTCACATCTCCAAATCCCCAGAAGACCCAAACACTCATCATCAGCCTTTTCCCTGTCTACAGAAAGACAGAGATCAGCACACCAGTGTTCTCCTGTAAATCTTTGATGCTCAGTTCCCAGCTGTTCTGAACCTTTAATGGGTGACTTTGTGATCTGACTATCTTTCAAGTACCATATAGATTGTCTAGTCATTTTTAAATAATTTAGGCATGTTTGAGACCCTATATTTTGTTCTTAACCTTTAGGACTCTTGATAAAATTGAAGAATTAGAGAAAATGACATATGCAATATCGTATGTGATGTTAAGAAACCTTTTTTGTTATCTTCTGAAATGTTACTTTGTAAATATTCAAACTTAGACTCCACTAGCATCTATATGTAGACTAGCAACCACTAGCTGTCATAAAAATCAAGTATAATAACGTAGATATTGACAGACAAAAGAGTCAGAATCAGAATCAAACCTTCCTATACCATGGAAAGCCTTCAGGAGCGATAGCACACAGTGTATTCAGTGCAAGAATAAACTCAGAAAAAGAAGATGTAACTCCTGGTTCCTGATATCTAATACAAATGTTGGCCTTACTATTTAATTTCTATATAAATAAAAGCAACACTATCATACCACACTTGCAATATAAGGTTTATAGCATTTCATAACTTAGTATGCTAACAATCTTCTCATCAGCACTACTGCTAATGTGTTCTAAACAAAATTTATTGAACTATTTGTAATGTCTCCTTTAATCCTTCAACCTCATCTCTCTCCAGTGCCATCGGTCGCTTGCGTTCAAGTCATTGAATCTAGCTGTGCAGTCCCAGGCTCCTCTTCATCTGAAGCCGAGCATAGCATAGCACATTCCCTCAGGGGTGATCTTTAACCCACAGAGTACTTGAGTACTTGAGACTTGAGCAAGCTGGCACATAATTTCTTCTTGAACTCTCCATCTGATTCTCAGGTAATAACTTTCAATGAATTTTCTCATTAACTCATAATCACATTTTCCTAAGCTAACATATTTTAAGTACTTTATCTACTATGACAAATGTGTAAGAAATCTGAAGCAATCATCTTTCTCCTTATGGGAAAAAATGCATCCATATTTCTAAATGTAGAAAGGAACTTTAGAGTCATACTCAAATGCGGCGAACGCCTTCTCGGCCAGCGAGAAAGAACGACCACCACACCAGGAGTCTTCTCAGATCACGCTTTATTGGAGAGCCTTTTAGTTGATGGGAGAGCTTGAGCACGAGAGCGCATGCACCCGAAACATGGCCGCTTATATAGGGAATAGGGACACAGGTCGGTCTATCATTGGTCATCTGCCTTTCACCGTCACCAGGTGCCACGGGATTGGCTGGGGACTCTACGTGGCTCGCGCACGCGCAAAGCCCAGGACCCACCGTCCCGCCAAGCACCGCCTGAAATGGAGTGGTTACCTCAAAGCTGCAAGGGAGTGGGCGCCATCTTGTAATGGCGTTTACCCTGGCTCCCTACAGTTCCCCTTTTTTGTTTTTTGACAACAGGTAAGAGTAGAGGTTGGGCCTCTGTCTAAAACATTAGGACCTTGCACTGGCCTTCGCCTGAGGGGCGCCTTCCCCAGTGATGACCAGGCCCGTCCGATGCCTTTTTTGCAGAGGTGGGATCTTGGGCATCAACCCACTTGCAACCCAGCATGCTCTTCTTGAGGAGATGGTACCCTCAAGTGCAGTGCACTTGCCTCGCACCCTGTCCCAAATTGCAAATTGCATACCTGTCCCGGTGCAATGGGATCCCCTGATCCCTCGGGGTGCTAAGGCTATGCAGGATGGTAAGGCTTAATTGCCTCTCAGGGCCGACAGCCAGATCTGGGGTGAGGATCCACTCTCCAAAGCGGCTAATGCTTGCAAGATAACAACCTTGTCCCTTCTGGTTTGGGCTCGAAGGCGACAGACCAACCATAGGCAGACCACGCATCCTCCCAGGCAGCAGGCTAAAAACATTCCGACTCCCACCCACTCTTTGAAAAAGGACACCGCAGAGGCAATCCAGTCTTCCATCCTACAATCTGTGGAAAATAAGGTGGGGAGAAAAAGGGAGTCTGCATACAGGGGCATAGGAACTGGCCAGGCCCTGGTGACAGCCCACAGCCATTGGTTTAGCTATCACAGGGGTTGCTATTAGCACTGTTGCTAACAGCAGGAAGATCAGCTGCATCAGGAGACGAGTGGATGGCATCTTCAAGAGGGGGTTCTGCTGCAGTCTCCACCGGCCTGGTCAGTCTCGTTGGCACCCAGTGAGGTACTTCTTGACTCTGTGGAAAAACACAAACAGCTCCCCTGGATCTCGTTATTACCGGATCCGGTCCATACCATTTATTATTAATAACATCCTTCCACATAACCATGTCTTTAGTATCCATGGGGTCTCTTGTCATATGCCGATCTGCGGCAGACTGATCGTTGTCATTTAGAATTAAAAAATTAAGGGTAAAAAGCGCAAGAGAAAGTCTTTCCCTGGGGGACGCTGACTCAGCAATTCCCCCTTTTTGTTTTTGAAGCATTTCTTTTATGCTTCTATTAGCTCTTTCCACTATACCTTGTCCTTGAGGATTGTAGGGCAGTCCGGTGGTGTGGGCAACCTGCATTTGTGCGCAAAAGGCGCGAAAACCATGGGAAGTATAAGCAGGGCCATTATCCGTCTTAAGTCTAAGGGGCTTTCCCCAAGCTGCCCAAGCTTCTAAGCAGTGTATTTTGACGTGAGACACCTTTTCTCCTGCCAAAGGTGTGGCATGAATGACACCAGAAAAGGTGTCCACAGACACATGTAAATATTTTAACTTACCAAATTCTGTCAGATGAGTAACATCCATTTGCCATAGGGCGTTTGGTCTCAACCCCCTGGGGTTTACCCCCACATGGGGAGGATGAAGAAAGGTAACACAGGATTTACAGGCTTTAACAATATCTCTTGCCACATGCCTGGACAAATTATATCTTTTCCTAAGGGTATTAGCAGGTACATGATACAATCTATGAAAGTCTTTTGCCAATTCTACAGGATCAGCAGCGACCAGAGCCACAGCCCAAGTTGCCTGGTCCACCAAATCATTACACCTTGCCATCGGGCCCGGCAACATAGAGTGGGCGGGAATATGTCCAATATAAAAAGAGTGTTTTCTGTTTAAGATAAGGGATTGAATCTGTAACAAAACATTAGAAATTGTACTGGCCTGCTTAATTGAAGCAGCAACTTCAAGAGAAGCAACGGCATTCACAACATATAGTGAATCAGAAAATAAGTTAAAAGGTTGATCAAATCTTTTGAAAACTTCAAGCACAATTAAACATTCAACAGCCTGTGGGGCATTCGGCCGAAAATTAAAGACTACCGGCTGTTTGTGTCCTTGAACAAAAAAGGCACCTTGTCCAGATTTTGATCCATCCGTAAAGATGGTCAGAGCATCAACCAAGGGCTCCTTTGAAGTGACAACAGGAAAATACACTAAATTTATGTTAACTATGGCAAGCAGAGGATGCTTAGGATAATGGTTATCAATTACATTTGGAAATGAGCAAACAAGAATTGCCCACATATCCACTGTGGCTGCTAAAATTTCAACTTGCTCACGGGTGTATGGAATAATTAATTTATCTGGAATTTTTGCAAAATGCATCAAACAATACTTTATACCCAAAATTGCCTGCTTAGCCACTAATTCAGGAAAATATTGAACAGTTTTTGCTCCCACAGAATTGCCGTGGAGCCACCATAAGGGGCCATTTTGCCAAAGAACCCCCGTGGGATAATTTTTTGTTTTTAATATACATAAATCGATAGGTAATTTTAAATCAACCCGTGAAAGTTGAGCCCTAGACAAAGCTGCCTCAACCTTTTGTAGGGAATTTAGTGCTAAAGGTGTCAGGGATCTAGAGGAGGTGACTTCAGGGTCGCCCTCCAAAATGGCAAATAAAGGTAACAACTCTGACCGAGGGAGATTAAGAAACCCCCTTATCCAATTAATATCTCCTGCCAATTGCTGAAAATCATTAAGTGTTTTGAGATGACCAGTTCAAATGGAAAGTTTTTGTGGTTTAATCTCAGTAGGAGAAACTATGGTTCCCAGAAATTGAACAACACTAGTCTGTTGAACCTTCTCAGGGGCAATAATCAGTCCTTTATCAGCTAAGGTCTCCGTAATCCGCCCAAACACTTTATGAAGAGTCTCTACCGAGGGAGCAGCCAACAAGATATCATCCATATAATGGACAATCCATACTTTTGGAAATTTTTCCCTAACAAGGGTTAATGCAGCCCCTACGAACAATTGACAAATTGTTGGGCTATTAGCCATCCCTTGGGGGAGAACTTTCCACTGATAGCGAGCATCCGGGGTTTCATGATTAACAGAGGGCAAAGTAAAGGCAAAGCGCTCCCTATCCTTTTCATAAAGAGGTATGGAAAAAAAGCAATCCTTAATATCTAAAGCTAAAATAGGCCACTCTCGAGGTAGCGCAGAGAGCAATGGAAGTCCCCTTTGGATGGGTCCCATAATTTGCATCTGGGCATTTACTGCTCTAAGGTCATGTAATAACCTCCATTTTCCGGAGGCCTTTCTAATCACAAAAATTGGGGTATTCCAAGATGACACTGAAAGCTCAACATGCCCCAGCTGCAGCTGTTCCTGGACAAGAGTTTGAGCCGCTTCCAATTTTTCTCGAGAGAGGGGCCACTGAGGAACCCACACCGCCTTTTGCGTTAACCAAGGTATGGGTACCGCACCTTCAGTGGAAGCTTTGTTTTCAGAGGCCCCTAAGAAAAACCCAAACCCTTTCTGTCCTGCTTAGGAAGTGGCTCTATCGGCTCCTTGCGTCCTTGGAGACGCCGACCAAGCCCCAAGGCTGGCACAAACCCTTGCTGTTTCATCATATTCTGACTGGCCTCAGAATAATCATTAGTTAAAGTTAGCTTTAGCTGTTGCTGCACATCTCTTCCCCAAAGATTGGCAGGGACGTCTACCACAAATGGCTGCATTTTTCCAAGTCAATTCTTTTGCACTTAACTGTGGGGCATCGGCATAGCCCAGCCCTTGTAAGGTCTGGGAGGATTTCTGAGTTGGCCATTGCTTTGGCCACTCCCCTCTTTGGATGATGCTTCGATCTGCCCCTGTATCCACCAGTCCCTCAAATCTTTTCCCTTCCACTTGGAGAGTTAGCATGGGTCTTTGGTCTAAAGTTATGGACAGGCATGTAAGGTCGACTCCAGTGGAGCCTACCCCTTTATCTCCTCTCTCTATCTCCTTAGCAGGGAAGTTGCCATGAAGAGAAGGCAAAAGCAGGAGCTGTGCGATTCTATCCCCGGGAGAAATGGACACCACTCCATGGGGGACATGGCAGAGGACCTTGATAGTCCCCGTATAGTCAGGGTCAATCACTCCCGGGAAAATTATTAATCCTCTCATTGTGGAGGAGGAGCGTCCTAAAACTATTCCTACAGTGCCTTCATCTAGGGGTCCTGTCATGTCTGTCTCCACAATCTGGACTCCCATCTGCTGTGTTAATACCCGTCCGGAGGTGGCACAGAGGTCCAACCCTGCGGAGCCTGAGGTTGCTCTCTTTGGCTGGGGGGTTGTTGCGGGTGCTGTCCGGGAGCCAGAGTCTGAAATGCCCCGTAAATTTTCGGGCCCTGGGGACGAGGGCCCTCCTTCCCGTTTTTTGGCTCTGGTTCCGAATCAGCGTTTGGAGTAATTTGGGGGATAAAATGTCCATTGATGTCTCTAACTGACCTGCACTCGTTGACCCAATGCTTTCCCTTTTTACAACGAGGACACACTCCTGGAGTCCTTGGCGGCCTGGGTATGTTTTGTGCAGGACCACCATTTTGTGGGCACTGTTGTCTAAAATGTCCCAACTGACCACACCGGAAACACCCTTTCCCTTTACTATCTTTTGCGGCCCCGGCAGCCGACAAGACAGCAGCCGCCAGCCCCGCATTGGTCAGGGGGCCACCTACTTCTCTGCAGGCTTTTAACCAAGCTTCTAGGCTTTGAGTTCTTACTGGGGTAATTGCCCTCTGACATTCCTTGGTGCTTTGTTCAAAAATGATTTGCTGTACAAATGGCATGGCTGTTTCCAGATTTCCTAACACCTGCTCGGCTGTCTCTAGCATACGGGCAACAAAATCAGAAAATGGCTCATTAGGGGCCTGCATGATTTTTGTTAGATTGCCAGCCATCTCTCCCTTGTTTCGGAGGGCCCGCCAGGACTTGTAAAAGATCTCGTTTACCTGGCGGTATACTTCAAAGGGATATCCTGTCTGATCTACCATGTAGGGTCCCTGCCCGAGAAGCATATCTACGGTCCAGTCCGGGTGCCCGTCACGGACATTTTGTCTGTATTGGGCTTGAGCCTTGTCTTGAACAATAGACCGGAAATCGAGGAACTGCCCATGATTGAGACAGGTACGGGCTACCTCAAACCAGTCCGTGGGCGTCATAGCATTGACGGTCAATCTTTGGAGCAGGGCAGTGGTATAATTAGCCGTCACTCCATAAGTCCGGACTGCCTCAACTAAATCCTTAAGCTGGAAGTAGGAAACCGGCTCAAATTTTCTTTCATTAGTAATTGGATTTTCAAAAACTGGAAAAGCGGCTGCCAGCCGCGACCAGGTGCTCCCTTTTATAAAGTGACTCCGCCCCGCCGGCGGGCACGGCGGGGGGGGCCGACGGGTGAGGGCCAGCTCCGTTTCCTCCGGGTGCCACCCCCCATATCTGTCTGCCTCATACTCAGCCGCAGCCTCTTCTAAGTTTTCACTATCAGCTGGATCGAGCTGCTCTCCCTCCTCCTCTAACATTTCTTCCTCTGAGTCACTCACAAGATCACTGCATTCTTGGTCCCGCCCTTCCACATGTAGGGCTGAGAACCGGTTTGTTTTTAAAGAAGGGCATAGGGGTCTCCTTGAGACCCCCTCCTCCCTAAGACCCTTCTCCTTTTGTGAGAGCTGCAGTCCCTCCTGCTTTAATTCTTTAGGATCCTTTTGTCTTTTTTCCCTTTTTCTTTTAGGCCTATTTTCCTCCCCATTACTGGATGCTGACTCTGATAGACTATCCTGATACCGTGTTAGTACTTTGCATCCTTCCTGGATTAAATCAAACCCTCCCTCCTCGAGGCAAGTGCGCACCATCAAAAAGACAAGCCACAAAGGAAGCAGCAATGCAAGCAACCAATAAATATCTAAATCTACAGTGAACAGCATACCGGGGGATACTTACCGACGTCCCCTCTCCGCGTGTTGAGTTCTGGCTCCTGATCGGCCTCTTGCGCGGGTCCAGGGTTTCGGCACCACTTGCGGCGAACGCCTTCTCGGCCAGCGAGAAAGAATGACCACCACACCAGGAGTCTTCTCAGATCACACTTTATTGGAGAGCCTTTTAGTTGATGGGAGAGCTTGAGCGCGAGAGCGCGTGCACCCGAAACATGGCCGCTTATATAGGGAATAGGGACACAGGTCGGTCTATCATTGGTCATCTGCCTTTCACCGTCACCAGGTGCCACGGGATTGGCTGGGGACTCTACGTGGCTCGCGCATGCGCAAAGCCCAGGACCCACCGTCCCGCCAAGCACCGCCTGAAATGGAGTGGTTACCTCAAAGCTGCAAGGGAATGGGCGCCATCTTGTAATGGCGTTTACCCTGGCTCCCTACACTCAAATACTAGAATACTTAATGTATAGAACTTGATATAGTTATATACTTGATATACTTATATACTGGGTATAGTTATTGAACTTTGTCCAGTAGGGGGCAGCAAAAAAAAATATGTAAAAATTACATTAACACTGAATAGGAAAGACTCTAACTGAAACCTGGACCTATCTCTCCCTATCTGCTTGCTCTTCCTTCTTGTGTTTCTCCCTCAAGTCCAGATTTCAGTTAGTGTCTTCCCTATTCACTCAACTACAACACCTGAAGGAACTTTCAACTCAAGATCCTTGTGATAATAAAAGGATTCGTGTAGACAAAATGTGTCTGTTCTGCAAAACAAAAATATATACATTTTAATGATAGCCCACTAGTAATTATATACTAGTAATTATATACTATTAATTAAATACTAAACACTATTAATTATATGAATTATATACTAAACACAATCAATAAATGGTCTTTAGAGAAAATATAATATTAACTACCAATACTTTCCTCAAAAACTCTTTGGTGAAAATCCTCACACATGGTAGGTAGGTTATGAGATTATGTACAAGTACTTGTTTCTTTCCACCTACACCCAATTTCAGCATTCCTTTAGTTGAAAGCCTCACAATTTGTTTTATAGGCATGCACAAAGGATCAATTCCTTCTAGTAGTTCTTACCACTTGCTCTAGTCTTGCTCAGTGTTCCGTTTAATGTTCACTGTGAACAGTAATACTGCAAAAGTGATTGCCTTCACTGTTCTCCAAGATATATGTAAAATTTGTTTGTTCTAAGCCGTGGGTGTTCCATGAGAAATACTCACTTTTCCTTATATTTGAATTATCAGAACTAAAGGGAGCAAAGCTGAGAAGGTATTTTCCCTTCCTGGGAAGTTCCAAGGATGTACTTACTGGACAAAAAGAGCGTTGACTTTAGATATAGATATATGCAGCCCAAGAATGTAACTCTATCCTGCCTAGTATTAGACAATAATAGAATGTTTTGCTTTTCCGTAATTCTAGAACAATGCAGCAAAGTATCAGGATGAAATTACTTTGTAAAAATTAGCAGAAAATGGTATCAATGGCAAGTAAAGAATAATGGCTATTTCTGAAGACATTTTTCTTTCACGTTTGATAATGTTCCTCCATTTTGAGGTTTTGCAGCTCAAACATCTAAGGTGGGAGGAAATAATTCATATTCTCATGAAGTTTGTTTATAATGTTCACAGAAAAAAGACCATGTTTCTCCAAAAATATAAGACCTTGCAATAATCTTTCATGTGCAGCTACTTGTATTATCACTTGCAGATGTCAGCTAAGCTATGTACACTCATGACAAAAGCAATATTTCCTTTGCTTATCTGGTTTATAGATTTGTACATTTTCTAATTTTAATACATTACTTCAGCTGTAACACACCTCAGAGAGGTGTATCAAGTACAGCTTCACTCTGTTTAGTAAGTGACATATTAAAAACATATATCTTGATTAATCTTCCTACATATTCATGTCAAGAGTCACAGGTGGAATGAAACAAGATATTCATCAACACAGTTTCAAAAACAACTCCAAATGCATGTTCAACTCGGGTCAGGAGCAGTAATTGCTACAGGAAAGATGGTGTGCCTTACCTCATTTATGAATCTTACAGGCAGCAATGAAAAATGGAACCTTTCTTATGCCAATTAAATAATGTGAATCTTCAGAAGATATACATGGGCTTTGACTGTGGTAAATGAGCTTAACTTGTCATTTAAATAATGTCTTTTATTATGAAAATCATGCTGTATTATGCTCTGTAATTACAATTCATCATTTAAGTATAGCAATTTGGCTCACTTGATACCACCTAATCATGATCAATACTGCATTTCTCTTCATTTCCACCTATATCAACACTGACAAGGGCAATGGTGCATTCATTCAAGAACTTAGCAAACATCTAGCCAACTTTTACCTCAGAAAAATGGCTTTAACTTTCATGAGTCACTTTAATCAAGGAACACTCTGGTTCTCAATCTTTAAACTTCTAACATAACCATGATATGCTGCTATTTGCTAGGGTAATATGAATAAGTATCAAAAACATGACTCATTATATTAGCTCTAGTTCATTAGAGAACTAGAACCAAGAAGATGAAGACTTCTCTCTTTCTCTCTGTCAAACACACACATACACACATGTGTACATATATTACATATACATATATATACACGCATACATATATATGTATATATATGCATACACATACTCTTATATATATACTTATATACATATATACTTATATACTCATATACTTACATAAGATACATATACATACATATATATATACATAGAGAGAGAGAAAGACCTAGAAGAGCCAATAGTGTTACATCAATATGAGTCCATATCTCTCAGGAACAGAAGAGGCAGTAGTTAAATTTCTGATCAAAGGTCAGCAAGCTTAAGAAACAAGAGGATCTTATGTTTGAGCTCATGCCTGGTATTGTTTGTATGTGTATTCCCAAAACTCACCTTGAAATCTAATTGCTATTTTCAGAACGTTACGAAATGGGGCCTGTAAGAGCTATGTGGATTGTGAAGGCTTCCCGCCTTCTGAATGATTTATATTATCATCATGGGAGGGAGGTGTGTTCACCTGGGGAGAAGGTTCCCCACTCCCGCTTCCCCTGACACCTGCTTCTACAGTGTGATGTTTCCTTTGCCCCTCGTGTGCATGCAGGAAGAAGAGTCTCCACAGACATCAGTGCCCTGGTATTGAATTTCCCAGCTGCGAACTGTGAGAAAGAGGTTTCTGATCATTATAAATGACTCTCCCTGTGGAGCACAACACAAAGTGGGCTCCGAAAGCCAAGACCGATGCTGCAGATCAACGTAGCCCGACAGGAAAAATTCCCTCATAATTAGACTTTGTTCAATTCTTGGCTCAATTCATGACCATTCACGTTTAGGGTATGCAATTTTCTTTATTTAGTTTAATGATTAAAATGCCCTTATAGACATGCTAGAAAAATGTTTAACCAAATGTTTAGCCATTCAAGTTAAGGCATAGATTAATCATCACACATCCATATGCACACACACACACACAAATTATTGTTTAGCCCAAAAATAAAATAAGGAAAAGAAAAAGTGATACTTAAGTAAAAATGAGATAATTAAGTGATAAGTTCAATAGTAATGTCTATTATTCCTTATAACATCAGAAAGACAGTAAAACAAGAATTTTTAATTAACTGATTCTATAATAAATGCTTTTATTTGAGCACATGTGGTTTGACTCTAAGAATTAATAAGTGGTAATAAGAGTTGATTGTTTACCACCAGAAAGAAACAAAAGATTAGATCTGATTGTGGACATAGGAGGCTGAGGTAGGAGAATAATTTTAAGGTTTTGTTGGTTTACACAAACAATTGAGCTACATAATAAAAATCCTATCTAAAATAAAATGTAAAAAGAAGAAGCACAAGGGAAGATGTGTAAAATTACTACAAATGTAAGCAAATATAAACACATGGAAAGAAAAACAGATTATTTCAGCATTTTTTCTATTTCAATTTCCATGCCATTTATACTATTTTATATCTGAGAGAAATGTTTGTGTTTTGATGACACATATCCCCAAAGTATCTGCAGGTCCTGTTTCAGCAAATAATTCAGCCTACTTAGCTTTCAGGTTATAATTTTTATATTCACAGCTTTCCAAAAAAAATTTAGATTTGCAACAGAAAGAAAAAGCAAACAATTCAAAGGTAAATGACTTCTGAAAGAACTCAGATCATTCATTCACTGTTTTAGTTACCTAACTTCTACCCATCAAATTCTTTCTTCACACACAATGTTTAATAAAAATACAAAGAATACTATCATCTGTATTATTTTCCCCAAAGATTAAGCAATGGACAATAGTTTTAATTGAGATGTAATCATTTAAATTATTATGAAATTATTTGATAATGTCCTCTTTAATCTTTCTTGAATACATCATTGCTAAATACTCTGTTATCCAAAGTATCTATAGCTGAAAATCCATCACCTTCCTTTCTTTCTTTTTTTCTTTCTTTTTTCTTTCTTTTTTTTTTCTTTCTTTCTTTCGGTCTTGGGGCTTGAACTCTGGGCCTGGGGCACTGTCCCTCAGTTCTTCAGCTCAAGGCTAGCACTCTACCACTTGACCCACAGCACCACTTCCAGTTTTCTGGTGGTTTATTGGAGATAAAGAGTTTCACAGACTTTCCTGCCTGGGTTGGCTTTAAACCACAATCCTCAGATCTCAGCCTCTTGAGTAGCTAGGATTACAGGCGTGAGCCACTAGTGCCTGGCTTCTATCACCTTTCTTTAATGTGTGCTTTTTCAGTAATTCTAGATTAACCTTCTGCTCTGACACCATTGTTTCTAACAAGGTTCAATAGGTCGGTAGAGGCTAACTAAATGGCTCTATCACACCACAAATTGCAAAATGAACTCTATTTTCATTGAATCTCCCAGCTTTTATGACACTGACTCTGATGGGTCACTCCTTGCTGTGGGTTCGGACAGAATTAAGCTATGCCATATATGAAATTTTTCCTGACATCTAGAAGTTTTATGAGACCCTGAGTTTGAATCTCAGTACTTCAAAAACTTCAGCTGGGGCAGGGGAGGAGGGAAGAGATGCACTCATTACCCCACTCATGTGACTGTAACCCCTCTGTATAGCATCTTACAATAAAACAAACTTTAAAAAACATGGGGGCGGGGGAGGCTTAGGAAGCCTTGGAGGTGATATAAAGCACTTCCATCCTCATTCCCTGCAAGAATGTGGACACTTGATCAGTCTATCAAGAAGCTGGAAATGTGTAAACACAAAAGGAAAAACAGAAAAAAAAAATTTCTGTGGCAACCCAGTAAAATTAGTATGGGTCAATGTGACACAATTAGATACATTCAATATAAAAAAAATCAAAAGTCTCTACATGATCAGAAAGGGAGTAACTATGATATGAGAGAAACCCAAAAGAATATTGTGGAGGTCTTAATTAATACATCAGTCTACCTCTTACCAGATATATGAACTCACCCAGTAAAGTAGGAACACACACACACAAACGCGCGCGCGAGCACACACACACACACACACACACAAATACATTCTGTAGTCAGTTTCTGACTACCTAAAAAGAGTTCACAACAAGGTATTCACGTTGTAAATCTAAATCATAATAGATTTGTTTTTATATCAGGAACTAAACTCAAATGACTTGATTTGGACCCAGACATCTTACTAAAATTCTAGGGTAAAATAAGAAGCCAATACAGAGAGAATTCATCTAACTCAATAATATATATATATATATATATATATATATATATATATATATATATATATATGAAAATAAGTAACTATAAAAAGAAATGTTTGGAAGAGATTTCACTAAGATATATAATGTAGTCTCTGAGAAGAGACTTGGAGTTCCAGCTGTAAAGTCAAGTCAGCAAATTTTTTTAAAAAAGAGATTTTGGAGTATTTGAGAGACAGCATAAGAAAGTCCACAGCTGCTCTGCATTCCTCCTCCAAGGCATCAGTCAGACGGAGTAGGAGATTAGATTTGAATGGCTAGCGTAAACCTCTCCATCCTCATGAACAGCACTTGGCATGGAGGAGAGCCTACAGTTCTCATGGCCTTGGGTGAGAAGCCTGAGTGACTTTGATAAGGACACATTGAAAGGATCTGGTACTGGAAGGATGAGATCGCAGAACATGGAACCTGGGAAACTTTATACAAGAAGAAAACTATAATCTTTGAGAGGATGTTTCAGTAGGAAACCTAAATAGACAGATGTCTACCTTAGACATCAGTCTAAGAAAATAGAGACCGAACATTCCAACCACCAACAAAAACATGAGAAGACAGCCAAACACCAAAGATGGCCCCATACTGTATTAATGCTACATTCAACAATTCAGTCTTCTCTTGGGACTAATGTGCCATCTTGAGAAAGGGGAAAAGGGGAGGTTTTATTCTGAGAAGAGAAAGAGTCTGAACTGAATACAACCACCACCATCCCCAGACTATTTTATCACAAAAGTTAAATGAATCCCAAGGAAAGTCTGACTAGCCCAGAAGATGCTGTTACCTTAGCCTCCAATTAAGTGTTTTCTTTCGTGTCATGTTCCCACCAGCCACAGAACTTGGGTACAAAGAGCTAGATAAAATCACAGCAAATGAAAGAAGCATCGGGTTGCTATTGATATGCAAACTTTAAATACAAAAATAAGATATAGTTAGTATCTTCCTTGATCTCACACTCTTTATGGGGAAAAATTCTCTAAAAACATAGCATAGTAAATACAAAGATAGAAGCAAACATAAAAGCAAGCACCAAGGTAGCACAGAGGAGAGAATTTGAAGACAGACATAAAAACCAGGAGGAAATTTAGGAAAGTTTTCTTGGAAAAGGAAATCATGCTAGTTTTTGATGGTTTACCTTGTATTGGCAAGAGTTTACTGAAGATAAACATAACTATACCTTAAAGTCACAGAAGAGAGAAGAGTTAAGAATTTAGTTCAGTCATAGTAAAGAATGAGAACCTGATCTGATGACAGAATTCTCTAATGACTAATGTTATAGTTAAGGCAATAGAAATTAATTTTGTTTTAGAATATTACAGTTCTACTTTTAAGGAGGAAATATTTGTGCATTCAAAATAATGAAAAAACCATAGTATTATTCAGCCACCAAGAGTCAGAAGTAACATTTCAAAGATAAATATGTACAATTATTGTCTGTGTCCTCAATCAGGAAAATAGAGTCCAGATGGTTACAAATATTTATGTCCAATATGCAAAAAATAAAATTTGTTTTCATTACATCTACTCTCAAGGTCTTTGGTAGTTTCCATCTTTAAATTTTTTTAGAAAGTGCTTGATGTTACTAGTTAGCTGTTTTATTTTTAAATATCTTTCACTATTAAAGCATTTAGCCATATGATTTTCTGTCATATTGTGTAATGTGAATTTTACAATCTACTGTAAATCTATTCCCCCACCCTCCTCTCATAGGAGTTTAGGCTTAAACTCAGAGCTTTATGCTAGAGCTTTTTCACTCAAGTCTGGCGCTACCACTTGAAACATGCCACCACTCTTGGCTTTTTGCTGATTAAATGGAAATAGAGTCTCTGATTTGTCTGCCTAGGCTGGCTTCAAACCTCCGTCTTCAGATCTCCTAAATAGGTGGGATTCTAGGCATGAATCACCGGTGTCTGACTATGTAATATTCTCTTTAAGTGACAGTTTGAAAATGTTGTTTCCTATCA
Source organism: Dipodomys merriami (assembly GCF_024711535.1). Taxonomy (NCBI): domain Eukaryota; kingdom Metazoa; phylum Chordata; class Mammalia; order Rodentia; family Heteromyidae; genus Dipodomys; species Dipodomys merriami. The sequence continues at coordinate 105,010,264 of NW_027203381.1, read as the reverse complement.
TCTCCACAGTATCTTTATCGGCATAATTTGAAGACTACAATAAAAAATAAGTCTCAATTTTAAAGACCATAACCAAGCCTGAGATAGAGGGTCTGGCCTTACAAATATGTTCTAGGAAGGCACACTAGTCCAAATATATTCTGTTTGCCAGAACACCAAAGTGCCCTTAGAGATTCATAGTTTCAATTTCAAAGATCTGTGAGCCATCGTTAAATTCTGCTCAAAAGTGCTAGTAGCCCATTTAATATGGACATTAAAAGACAGCTTCAAAGAACAACTTTAAGCAGCATTTTCCAACAAGTATTTGGTACATGAGTTAAGGGATTTCATGATCAAATAAGGTCACGGAAGATTGAACATTATTTTTATCTCTCAGAGAGTCACAATGTGCATTAACATATGAAAGACTAAAAAGTCCAACAGCTTTCTAAGGAAAGAAGTTTCAACTTTTTTTAAACTCAGCAAGTCAAAACTTTGGGTGATTATCATGATATGGTGACTATAGGAATATAAAGGAGCTAGTGGAGAAAAAGACACCAAAAATATTAACAAAGTAGAGATATCCGGATTAGGCCAGAAATGAGTCACTTGGATGGCACTAAAAAGTGCTGATAATGCAAATAGACATTGTGTGTATTCAACTCTTTTCCTTCAACTGATACTAAGGATGGATCCAAACCTTGGGGGGGGGGGGGGTTGGGGAGGAGGGTAAGTAGTTTGATCTAGATAGCTCTTATTTTATCAGAGGAAGGAACTCATATAATCACATCCCTTCAGATATACTTTACAATTTTGTCACTATTACATAAAGACAACACAGGAAGTAGTCATATGAAATTCATTCCTGGACCTGTTTTATGGAGGAAATAAAAGAACAGTTTGCCTCATGTTATTCAATGACCTTCTATAAAGCACCATGTTGAAACTACTTTTCAAAACTTAGTGCTAAAATCAATGTTGTGCATTCCCTATGGAACTGAGACACTTCTTTCTTTTGGAAAAAAGAGCAATAGGTCTTCCTACTAGCTTTGATTGCCAGGAAACCAAGGCTGAATGTCAGAACAAATATAACAACCACATAGTCCTTTATGGCCTGGATTTTTTTTTCTTGACTCTTGTCTTCTCAATGCCTTCTCTGGTCATGACTTTAAATTTCTCACCCGCCTGTCAGTGTGTGCTTGTTCTGACCCTCCACAAATCTACCTGGGTCCGTGAGAGGGACTTAATCCACCTGGGTCTGTGAGAGGGAATTAATGCCCCTTCTGTAGGATTTGATTAATTGTATTGAGAGTGGGTCTCTCATCAAAACAAGTCATCCTCTCATAGTCTCTCTCTGCTTTTGTTTCTCAAACTCTGTCCTTCACGTGATGATTTCCATAATGATTTCCATTATGATGAAGCAAGAGGGGTTTTACAAGATTTGCTGATGCTTAGTTTTGGACTTCACAGCCTATAGAATCAGGTTTGCCAATCAATTCTATTTTCTTTCTAAATAACCCAGACTATAGCATTGCATTATAGCAGCAGTGTACTTGTATCATCATTCTCCACTGCATTACAGTGTGGCCCTTTTATCATGTCATGTGACCTTATACATATAATGCTATGTATGTGCTATGATGTTCCATTGATCTTTTTGTGTATGTATCTGTGGGACAGTAGCAATCTGCTTTATTGTGATCTCATTAACATTTATTTAATAAAGTATGGTTTAAAGAGATGCATGTGAGTACCATATTGACAAGGTGGAGAAAAACTTGTGATGGTTCATTTCATGTGATGACTTTATTGGACTAAAGAATATCCAGATAGATAGCTGATAGACTATTACTATATGTAACTATAAGTTTGTTTCTAGAAGAGATTTAGATATACAATCAGTAACTTCACAAAGAATATCTACCCTCAGAAAAGTGAGTGTGCATCATTCATTCTTCACAGAGCCTCGGAAGAACAAAAAAGCAGATGAAGTTTGAATTCACAAACTCTGGGCTGAAACATCTATTTTCTCCTACTTTTGAACATAAGTGCATCTGTTCTCAGACCTTGTCACTCAGGTTGACTTCCCTGTTGACATCTTTCATCACTTCGTCAGGCCTACTGAGTCAGACCATAACTTGCAGCGGAGACTCTCATGGTGAAGGCCTGTGGACCTAGCACAAATAAAAACACAGCTATCCTATTTCTCCAGCTTGCAGATAGTAGCTTGTAGGACTCTTTGTCCTCAATATTTGAATCCAAGCCTCATTTTTAAAAGTTCTGTATCTCTAAAGAATCTTAACATATGCCTAGATCACAAGCTTTACGTTTTTATATTTCACTGTCTATTACTTAGTTCCAACAGGATATTATAGATACTTCAAATCTTGTATGTTCCTACTGAGATCATCTTTTTGTCACATCTTTATCCTTACTCCCACCTGCCCCTCCTAATATTACATTTACAATTCAATTAATGGTGCCATTAGCTACCTGGTTTCCTAAAGCGGAATTCTTTAGTCGTTCTAAATTATTTTCTAGCCTTCTACCCACATATTTACATTCACTAGTTATTCTTCCAACATGGCTCTGTAGCCTTGTTTCTTATTCCTACAACTTTGACTTTTTCTAGTTATTACTTGACCATTGACATGTCCCTCCAATGGCTCTCCTAGTCTTGATTTTTCACTCCTTTGAAATCTTTTCCACATATTACTTATAAAGACATCTCTAAGCATTCACACAGTGAGACCAAATGAGGATATTCTCAGGAGAGAATCACAAAGACCCTATGATCTCTATATGACCATATAAAATGATGTTTATTGAAATGAACCCTAAGAAATGGAAACAAAAGATTTTTGTTATTTTGCTTTTTTTCTCCTTCGTTAATTTTTTATTTCTCTACCTTTTGTCTTATATGTGAATTTATTGGTTTGGGTGAGGATAAGGTGGGACAAAGCATGAACAAATCCAGCAGGAATACTCACTAGGCACTATGTTGAAAATGAACTTGTGGGGGAGGGAGATCAGGAGGGAAAAACTGGGAGAAAATGAGGGAAGAGATGACACTGTCCAAAAAGAAATGTACTTGTTACCTAACATGCAACTGTAACCCCTCTGTACATCACCTTTACAGTAACAATTTTTTAAAAAAACTTTCCAAATTAAAAAAGCATATTTGGAATTGGATTTTCCATGGAATTTCCATTGTTGAACACCCCCTTCTAGAGCTTTCTCTAGAACTTATTGTTCACTTAATACTCTAGGCTTCCTATGAAATGGCATTTACTTTTCCTTCCAACCTTCAAATTTTCTCATAAAAATTATCAACTCCTTGCATTTTCTAGTAAACATTGTTGTAGACCTTATCCATTATTTTTTTTGTAATGTTCCTTCAGTTTGGAGTGTCATACCACTCTTACTCATTCCTCCAGATTAGACTCTGGAAACAGCTGCTCCAGGAAGCCCAGACCTCTGTGTCAAATTGAGTTCAACCCTACTCTCCCACTGCTCCTCAACAAAACTCTTACTATTATAAATTGAGATGAACTATTTATAGTCTGTCTCCAGCTGTTCCAGAGCTGGTCCACTGTCATATTTGTCTTTGTGTCCAAGATGTTATGAATAGATTGGAAGATATGAGTTGTCAAAAAAATGCTTGTACTGAAATTGTTAACATCAATTTGAATGCCCGCATCTAAACCAATGATGGTGTTAAGCCTTTCTAATCAAAGGCTTTACATTGTAGTTCAGGTGACAATGTCTCTAGCTTGACCCATTTCTCTCTCTCTCGTTTTCTCTATTAGAACATTACTAAGATGTAAGAACTCACTGGCTCTTTGGAAGTAACTTTAAGGGAGACAGAGGTAACCAAAGGGAAAATGTTCTTTTTCCATTTATTTCTCCTTTCTTTTACATGAAATATATTCAAATGACTGGAGTTCTAGGAGAGAAAAGATAAGCCCTTGAAGATGCACAGCCACAGTGTAAAGAAAGATAAAATTTGAATTCTCTAGTGAACATGGAACTGTCATAAAAAATTCTTTCAGCCTTTTGTTACATGAGAAAGCATGATCCCTGCTTACATTAGCCCTGCTGATCTTTGTTATCAATGGCTGAATTTAATATACCTACTATCTCTGAATACAATTTTCTTTTTAAATGATTCATTTGCAGATTAAAATTCATGATTAAGCTGTGTTCCTGGAAAACACTGCTTCAATGGGATCATCTAGGATGGATCACTTTCTATTTCTAAATATATTGCAGCAGCTCCACTCCGTTTCATTCGGAAACTAGAGATTGAATGGCTTTTCATTTTATGAAAAAGGAAACCGTGAGCTACATTGTTTATCTAACTTTTATTTAGCTCTTAAGATTTGTCACTTTAAGTAGAGTTAGAGTTTATGAACCAATTACATAAGTAACTTTTATAGTACTCTTATTCACAGCTAGTAGCTATTATTAGCACTTCATAGTGTCTAACTAAGAGGAGAGAATAATTAGAATTCTTCCAATGATTTACAACCCAGAATACATTAGTAAACCATTCTATAATCTAAACTACATGTATCTACTTCTATGCATATATATAAATCTTTTTTGCAGATACCAAACTTAGATATAAATCTTCTTCAGCAGATACCAAACATAAAGTATTAGGTTACATTTTCTATTCCTAAAATATTATAGAATAATGAAACTACACCATAAATACACACATTTTAAGAATAATATCACCCATGGCTATGATTATCATAGGGATGAATACATTCTAAGAAATATGTTATTAGGTGATTCATCATTTTATCATTTTATCACTGTATAAATATATAATGTGATTGTACCCAGACCTTAATGGTATAGGTCAAATCACTCTGTGAGTCTTCTTAATATAATTAAACAATACATCCAATATATAATAAATAAGAGTATTGCTAGCATAACATAACATACTTTTATAGTTAATTTTTTTGATAGATAGGAAGATCAAAACTTAAAGTAATGGTAATAACAGTAACTAGTAACCATTAACACAGCTTTTATTTTGTTCTTGTTATCCATGACTACATGCTGTATCTAATTGAATGTGCTATACTTTTGTTTGGTTGGGGCATTTTTGTGACAACCATGGGGCCTGAACTCAGGGTTTGAACATTGTTGATGTATACCACTCTACCACTTGACTCAGCTCCACTTCTAGATTTTTGATGCTTCATTGGAGATAGGAGTCTTAAGGATTTCCTGCCTGCCTAGCCTCAAACCATAATCCTCAGATCACAGCCTCCTGAGTAGCTACAATTACTAGCATGAGCCACCAACTCCTGGCTATACTTTTATATTGTGGGGATGCAAAAGGTGTCCTTACAACAACATTACACATACATGAGTAATGGGTTATGCTATGATGTTGTGACAACTACAGTGTTACTAGGTGATAGAAACATTCCAGATCCATCTTAATTTTATTAAACCACCATCATATATGTGGCCCAGTATTGACTAAATACATGACTGTACATTAGATTCTGGGTTTCTGGTTTAATTAGGTATCATATGTTTCATTCGCATTGTTTCTTACTACTGGGGGACTTACCTTGTTCTCTCCAGTGATGTCTCAGGGTATTTTCACACTGTGTTAAATCAATTTGAACTCTGTTCCCATGAAAGTACTGATGCTGTGTAGCTACCTTTTTAATACAGGAGCACTCATTTTCATAGCTCTGAATTGCTTAGAACCTGTGCAACTGATTGTTTCTTTGAGTGCTCACTCACTGAACACATGATTTCTTTAAATTCTCATTCCCCTCTGAGCCTTTTACGTATCTATGCAAAGATAGTCTTAACCCAGAGCCGGATAAAAGGTAGAACATTAGATTATAAATAAAACTGTTATGTCTTTACCCTAGTTTGTGGTACTTAATAGTAAAAGTATATTCTTTTCTGGGGGGGAAGGGGTAGATCATAGGGCTTGAACTATGAACTTGAGCACTGTCCCTGAGATCTTCAACACAAGGCGAGTGCTCTACCACTTGAGCCACAGTACCATTTTCAGTTTTCTGGTGGTTAATTATTGGAGATAAAAGTCTTAACAGACTTTCCTACCCGGGTTGGCTTTGAACTATAATCTTCAGTAGCTAGGATTACAGGCATGAACCACCAGCGCCTAGCTTAAAGTTTATTCTTATATAAACAACTAAGCTAATATTTGTTTATACATGGGCTCATCAAATACTGAGAATCCAGAGCTATGTCTAAATGTGTGTTAAGCTATGGATCCTACAGAGAGTAAAGACAGGTATGCTATTTTGTGACTACCTAGGAATACAGATATCAGGAAAATAATCTCTGAAATAAGTTTATCATTGCAATCTAAAACAAGTGCTATGAAGGAAAGGAATGTGGTTCTATGAGTTTGTTCATTGCTGACAGATTGTTTCTCACTGGGAAATCTGGAAAAATAGAATTCAAAAGAGAACCTGAAGTTTAGAATGGTATCACATGCCTGCAATCCCATTACTGGAAAGACTAAAAATGAACATCACAAGTTAGAGGCCAGCCTGGACTATATAATAAGACACTCTCTCCCTCCAAACAAAAATCTGAAGATGTCGTGAAGTTACCAAATCTATGAAAATCCAAAATGCATTAAGAAGAGTCTGACCATCAAAGTGACTCTTCTCAGGAGCACAGAAGATGAGAAGAATTTCCTATAATCTCTAGAAAAGTTTAGAACCCAAGAAGACAGGGGAGTCCTGATAAATACTGAAGTTTTAGGTTGAGAAAAGAAATGCACTTATGACTGGCCTCCTCCATGGTATATTATATATGCCCTATGACATGAATGAGCATTCTAGACAGTCATAGCTCTCCAGTCAGTGAGGGACTCAAAATGGCAATCCTTATGTGCCTAGCCCATTGATTATTCTGCTTGTGAATGTTTCCTCTAGCTATGTACTAAGCTATACTACTGAACATGGCAGCTCTAGGAGAAAATCAGAATATTACTTTAGTTCTAGTCATGCTTCTCTGAACCAAATGTGCAATAAAGATTTGAATAGGATTAATGAATAATCAGGCATGACTTCTTTTTGTCAATTTGGTCAATGGCATGAAGAACTGTAAGTGGCTACTAGTTATCCTAAACTTTCGATGTTATGCAATCTATACATTGTATCTAGGTAGAAATAGTCCACTCTTCAATTCTAATATGTTCAAAAACACTATGGCCACAAAATTGCAGATGGCAGGTCAAACATTCACAAATATATTATGAGGTAAAACACAGACAAGTTCCACTCTCCCTTCCATTCTGTTGTCTCCAAAGTTGTAATTTCAATTATGGGAGATAGAATACATTCTAGTGTCCCCAGGCTAAAAAGATATAAGACAGTCTTCTACTCACAAGGTGGTAAATCTCAGTTGCACATTTCATGAAATTGTACCACACCACAGCTATTTCTGAGCCATCAATATCCTTAAACCTGTTCATCACCCTTTACTTCATTTCTTTCTTTGTATAATAAACTTCCTTGTTCAGAAGGAGTGTCAGAAACTATCAAAGTAATATATATTATATTTCGTCAGTGGATGATAATAGTGAAAGAAGAAAACTTTTTTTTTGGGGGGGGGGTCCAGTTGTGGGGCCTGAACTCTGGGCCTGGGCACTGTCCCTCAGCTCTTCAGCTCAAGGCTAGTGCTCTACCACTTGAGCCACAGCACCACTTCTGGCTTTTTTCTTTTTGCTTATGTGGTGCTGAGGAATCGAACCCAGGGCCTCATGCCTGCAAGGTAAGTGCTCTACCACTGATCCACCTTCCCAGCCCATGAAGAAGAAAACTTTAAAGAAAGAAAAATTAAAATCTAAAGTACCATAGCATCCTCCTTGGTAGAATTCTAGAATTCTAGCTGCTTATGACACTGTACTATAAGCTCCAGAGTTATCAGCTGTTGCTGAAAACTAGTAAAGTCATATTTTTAAAGAAAAAAGTCAGGTTTTAAAGTGTCATATTCACTGTAATCAAGTTATTAACTTACTTATATAACTATAATCCCTCTGTACATCACCTTGACAATAAAAAATTAAAAAACAAGGCCTAGCAAAGAAGCAGATTGATATAAATAGAATAAGTCATCTTGTTCACCTATTATTTAAAAACTTCATTCACAGTGACCTTTGGTGGTCATTCTTATAGGATATATTTAGTCACACTCTGAAACTCCAAAGAAGTTCATCAATATGTGTCTTACCCAAAATACTTTGTGATCAATCTTACAATTCTGTTTCTCTTAGGTCTCTGACAATCTGGTTATATCATTAGCCACTGACCATCAATCAGCACAGATACTTACCTCAGGCTCTCTACTAACAGACAAAGTGAACAGTAAGATAAATTGTTTGAGTTTCTGTCCACTGAGAGAATTTCCTTTCTCAGCAATCCATCAAGACCGTTTTGAAAGAAAGAAGTGATGCCTTGACAATCTATTTTGGGCTGGTGCAAACAGGTGCAGAACCACTGGCTATTTTTAATCAAATGATTTTGTGTTCAGTCAACTGCTGAAGAAACTCTCTCCCAGAGCAGTGGAGTTCAATGCAGCAGGAGGAAGCCAGGGGAGAGTTAATGAAATTACTTATATGCTTTATTTCTGCCTTCACCAAGGCTTAAACCCAATCCTGGATAAACTACTTCAGCTTGCTGAGGAGAACTTCTGGCCCTGCCTAATTTCAGTGTTGTTTACTTGTCCTTCACTATTTCTGATACAATTCTCTATTTTCCATCTTTTACTGGGTAAATAACCTGATCTGGCCCTGCTCTGTACCACTGCATCATCCCTGGATTTTAATGCCCTGTGACACCACTCTATGAGGCCAGTCTTGCACATAATTTTGCTTCTGCTTTGCTAGCTAGAATACTCTTTCTTGGAGATGTAGCAGCCACATCAGTACTCTGTCAAGACATTACTCAAATCTAACGTTTCAGTTACAATGTCTCTGATGACCCTTTCTTAAATTCTACATTTCTAGGGTTAAGGGCTTGGCTCAAGTTGAAGAAAGAGTATGTGTCTACTAAGTATGAGGCCTTAAGTTCAAACCCCAGTACTACAGATAGATAGATAGATAGATAGATAGATAGATAGATAGATAGATAGATAGATAGATAGATAGATAGATAGATAGATAGATAGATAGATAGATAGATGGAGATGGAGGAAGAAAGATAAAACAATACTCTACCCTTCTTCATACTGGCAATCCTGATCTATTCAGATTCAATTTATCCTATCACAAAGTATCTCCTGACCAAATATAGATATAGATATAGATATAGATATAGATATAGATATAGTATAGATTGCAGGGGGTGGGGGTGTCATTTCTGGGGCTTGAAATCAAGGCCTGAGCCTCTATGTGCTCAAGGCTAGCTAACACTCAACCACTTGAGCCACAGCACCACTTCAGGCTTTGTCTGAGCAGTTTATTGGACATAAGTCTCTCAGACTTCCCTGCCTGGGCTGGCTTTGAACAGTGATTCCCCAGATCTCAGGCTCTTAAGTAGATAGAATTACAGGCGTGAGCCACCCCTGCCCAGCTCTGAGATGTTATATATTTTAATTCATTTGTTTATTCTCTGTTTTACTCTACTAGAATAAAAGCTACATGATAGAATTTTTTTGTCGGCCATGGGACTTGAACTCTAGGCTTGGGCACTGTCCCTGCACTCTTCAGCTCAAGGTGAGTGCTCTACTGCTTGAGCCACAGCACCACTTCCAGTTTTCTAGTTGTTTACTGGGGAGTCTCACGGACTTTCCTATGCAGGCTGGCTTTGAACTGTGATTCTCAGGTCTCGGCCTCCTGAGTAGCTAGGATTACAAGCGTGAACCACCGTCTCCCGGCTTCTCAGAATTTTTATACATTTAGTTTACTATCATAATTCTAATAACTAAAAGGCATGAACTTATTAGGCACTTGATAATAGATGATAAACTATTCTCTTCCAAGTCTTCCCAAGCTTTAGGCTTTGTTTGAAGTTATTCCAGTGGATCAAAGTCAAATAATTTCATTTCATGAATTCAATGCCTAATGTTGTTCAACTACATTTGTCCAATTTATTTTATTTTTCCTTTTATCCTCATGTCCTTTGAATGTATATTCATATGTAACATTTTATACAACATATATATGCAACTTCTAATATACATGCATATCTTCTAGTGAAGCGAAATCTATTCAATTGTTCTGCTTTCCAACATCTGCTGTGTTTTAGAATAATAATGCCACCAGTTATTTCTGGTTCAAAGTGAAGCTTTGTTTCTTAAAGAACTCAACCACACAAACAATTAGAATCACTCCTAGCTTGAAAAGTCAAATTAAATCCAGACTCTCAGTGAGTTGTCCCTATTACAGCAAAATGAGCCTAGTCTAAAATTAGCCAGTTTCCTCCTTACAATATATGCAATATATACACTCGCCCACTCACATACACATACAATTCAAAAATAAATTGACAAAGATTTGTAGTAGTTTTTGTGTGCTTGTGACTATTCTTTCATCACACAGATTCACTTTTAAATTGATTTTCAGCTGTAGAATTTGAATCTGATAACGGTAATTGGATTCTTATGCAGATATATCAAAATAAAACCGCTTGTAGGACAAATTAATGCAAATAAATAAATAAATAAATTCCCAGAACATGTCAGAATATGAAAATAGCAGAAGCCCTGTAGACAAAGAGGAAAAAGCACATGGGACAGAGAGAAAATAGTTTCTCTCTGCTGGAGTACTTTTTATGGATCTTCATGTAAAATGGTTCAAGCAACTTTAGAGAGAGAAAGAAGGCTATATCACTTGCCAATAACTTCACTGCAGAATTTCCCATATAGCACAATTTCCATTATTAAAATCTTATGTCTTTTGAGAACTACTCAAGATGATATTTTACTTGACATTTTAACTTTTGTAGCCCAGACTCAATGTTTGTGTCTGTTGACTCTCAACGTACTAAATAGAAGAAATCTGATATTTCTTTTAAAGAAAAAAAATTGGGAAGGGGAAACAAAGGAGGAGGCTACAATGCTTGATAAGAAATGTACTCATAATCTTGCCCATGTAATTGTAATCCCTCTGTACAGTATTTTCACAATAAAAAAATTTTTAAAAATAAAAAATTGATTGATGATGTTCCATAACCTAAACAGAAAATTGTACAATATACAACTATAAATGAATTTCTTTATACTGTGGAACTGAATACTATAATAATATTCTTGAACAAGTGTTTTACTGTAATCTGTATAACTGATTATGTGTTTCAGCAAATACTATACACTATAATATTCAATGACTGTTTCTACTAGCTGCTACACAGCTAACTGGACACCCAAAACTTTGCTTCAATTAGTACTACATTCCAAAGTATAAAATATATTACGTGTTATCTCTATATGTCATAGGTTTTCCAAGACTTATTGCTTGCTAACAAGAATTTTTGATAGCATTGTTTCTGCAACAGTGTATTTGTTTTCTATTATCAGAACAAAATACCAGAGGCTAGATAACTTGTTAAGAGATTTATTTGGCTTACAGTTTTGAAGATTTAAGAGAATGATGCTGATTGGAGGGGAAGGAAAGTGGGAGAAAAAGGAGGGTGGACAAGTTCAACAAGAAATGTATTCACTACCTTATGTATGTAACTGTAACCCTTCTGTGCATCACCTTGACAATAAAATTACGTTAAATTTTAAAAAGGGAGAATGATGCTGATATGTGCCCACCCTGGCGATCTGGTCTTCTCTGGCTATGTCATGTAGAAGATAGCATCATGGTAGAAGCACATATGTTAGGATCCAAAGGAATAGGAAGCTTGAGAATGAGAAGAGGCTAGTCTTATTCTTTCATAACAACTCCCCTCTTGGGAACTAATGGGGTCCAAGAAAAATTATTTTAATGTCTTCCAAAGCAATACTTTCAATACCATCTCCAAATAGCACTGCACTAAGGGCTAAGTTTGTAACCCATAAAAACGTTGGGAGATAAACCACATCCAAACCACAGAAGTCAAGCATAGCCACAATAATGCTGCATATCAAAAGCAGATGGCTTAATATGATTCCTCATTCTTGCTTTCACAACCTCAGGTTGTCAGATCGGTATTGTGCTTGGTTTTATATACTGCTTAATTACGATACACTCTATTAGTGTACTTCTTCACTTGACCTGTTACAGCTTAACAATTCAATACTTGATGTTCTCACCTTTTATCTAAATCAGAGAGAATTGAATGCCACTGTTTGCAGCTAAGATCTATACTGACTTAGAAATTTAACAAGATGTTTTGTAGGCACAGATGCTCAAAAGGGGATCTAGCTTGAATTCAACTGAGTGTTCAAGTTCTTCTGAATGATTCTCACACTTGTAAAATATTCAGACTAGGAGGAAATAAAAGAACATACAACTATTGCACAAATATATCTCAGACCTTTCCTTTCTTCATATCCCTTCACATCTGTGTAGCCAAACAAAACATATGGCCAAGCAAGTCCAACACAACAAGCAACACTGTAAGGCAGTGTAGTATAGTACATACATATGTGAAGAAAGAGAAAGTATATTTTGCAGGCCAATAATCCAAGCTATTATAACACCTAAGTAGTCTAGATAAGCAATCCCAGATCCCCTTGTTTCTTGGATATCTGTTCCTACAAAAATTTCTCATTCAAATTCCTAAGTCAATATAGATCTTAGATGCAAACAGGGGAAATCAATTCTCTTTGATTGAGATAAAAAGTGAAAACATCGGGAGAGTATTGAATTGTTGGTCAAATGAAGAAGCACATTAATATAGTCTATCACAATTAAACAGTATATCAAATCAAACACAACACAGATCTAGCCCTGCATCAAGACATGACCACTCACTGTCTCTGAAATCCAGTGTATATTGTCCTATATTGTTAATTTGATTATCAATTTGACTGAATTGAAAGTTGTCTAGGGAATTAGTAAAACAAATAGATCCCTGGGATTATCTATGAGAGTGTTTCCAAATATGATTAGACCATGAAGTCTCTGACCTAATCGATGGTTTGAAAGAAACAGGTCACTGGTGGCATGCTTTCTTCATCTTTTTAAAATTTGTGTATATTAATTATATAAAGATTTTTCAAAGAAATAATCTTATAAATGCGTTAGAAACACATGCATGAAAGAAACGAAAACATTAAAATACATATTTAAGGGTTCATTTTCCTAACATCACATTATCTGACCTTTTCCGCTTGACTCATACCTATACTAGATATTGCAAATAAGGGAAACCATGATTATTTCTTTGTTGCTTTGTATGTCCCTCCCCCACAGTGTAACCCCCGCTTTCACTATATTTGATGTCAGTATAACATGTGGAGGAGATGGGGACAAACAAGTCGTTTAAGGATTCAGGTGGACCTGTTGCAACAATGAGAAGTACAAAATGTCATGTCAAAACCAACTTTACAATGTCGGTGTGGGGGGGGGAGGGGGGTACAATTGGGTGGGGGGAGGGGGGAGGCTGGGAAGGGAGGTGAAGGGTAAACAAAGGAGGAGGCTGCAATGCTTGGTAAGAAATGTATGCATTATCCTGCCCATGTAATTGTAGCCCCTCTGTACAGTATGTTCTCAAATAAAATAAAATTAAATTTAAAAAAAAGATTTTTCATTGTGATATTCTCATGAATTCAGGCAATGTACTTTAATTTTACTTTAATGTACTTTAATGTTCTGTTTTGTGTCGGGGGTGTATTTATGAAAGGTATACCTTGATCCTGACTCCTTCCAACCCTCTGTTACATGCTCCCAGTGACATGCTATTCTGCATCTGATCAGGCCCAAAGCAATAAATCCAGACTACTTTGGACCACTGCTTCTGAAACTAGGAGCCAAACAAATGTTTCCCCTCTTATGCTGTTTTTATTTTCCAGATATTTTATCACAACATCAAAAGTCTGATTAAACAGGTCATTTCCCATATAGCTATTGCACACTGAAATGTGACTAATCTGAATTGAGATGTGCTCTAGCATAGAATACACAACAGACTTTTGAAGCACAGTGGAAATATTGTAAAATAGTGTACTTCTCTTAAATTCATGACATGTTAAAAATGTTATTTTGGATATTTGCATTAATATATAGCTCCAAAAAAATTAAGACTTTTATAAGATGAACAAGTATAAAAGTCATTAATGCATAGGACATAAAATAAAATAAAATATATATTATAATAAAATATTAAGCAATATAAAATATATAAATATATAAGTAAATATAACAAATTTTATATTATATCTAATTTATATGTAATATAGGGTATAATTAGTATAATAATATATAATAGAATAAAATATTAAAATAATAAAATATTAATAAGCCATATAATTAAATATTGAAAGCTTAGTTTCCCCTTTTTTGTCAAATATTCCTCCTCTGTTTCAGGTACTTTTTCATAACTGTGATTTCTAAAAACCTCCTATTAAATGTCTTTACACTACATCCCTCACTGCATATAAGAGTCTGATCAGCATTAAAATAATACCTAAGGGCAAATTTTACATTTTTAAGATAAAATCAAGAAGCTGAAGTGAATCCCTAAGTGAAAAATGGAAACATCCAATATAAGAATTCCCTCCCTTCTTCAGTGACTGTCTAGTGAGTACTTGCTGAGGATTATTAGAGTAAGAAGCTAGAGCAGAGGCAACAGTAACAATATAAAAAGGAAAATAATTCTATTGATGCATTTTCCTTAGAAATTATTTTAGGTACAATGCGTCATCCTGTATCCATTGTAACAATGAGATGTACAAGACACTATGTTGAAAACAAACTTTACAACTTTTTTTGGCGGGGGAAGAGTTGGGGAGGTGGGAAAGAAAGGGATGGGAGGGGAAAAACAAAGGAGGGGGTAACAATGTTCGATAGGAAATGTACTCAATACCTTGCTCATGTAACTGTAACCCCTCCATACAGTATCTTTACAATAAAACTACATATTCTTAAATATGTAGTTTCATAAACTGAACATGATATATGCTATGTATTTAAAAATTACAATAGCTACAGAAGCATATAGAGAAAAAAGATTATTTTAATATTGTCTCCCTTAAAAAGCTGGACAATACTAGCTCACAGCTAGTAATCACAGTTACTCAGGAGGCTGAAATCTGAAAATTACAGTTCAAAGTCAGTTCAGGCAGACAAGTCCTTGATATTCTTACGTGCAATTAACCACCAAACAGCCAGAAATATACATCATTTTAAAAAAAAACTAAGAGACAGTGCCCAGGCCTTGAGTTCAAGCCCAGTACCACCATACACACACACATACACACACACACACACACACACACAGACACACACACACACACACATGCACGCACGTGCGCGTGTGCAAATATTGCTTCCCTCATCCCCAACTATCTCCAGTTCCCCAGCCCTCTCCAGAGGAAAACAAAATGAATAGTGTGAAATGTATGCTTTCATTTCTTTTTCTAGGTTAGTTGTAATTTCCAGTTCATTCTTCAAGTTTCCTTTTCCACTTTTAAGATTGCTCCTTTTCTTTATGCTCATCATTTCCTGGCGGTATTCGCTCAGCATTTCCTTATAGTATTCTTGGGGAGTTACATTGATGACCATGCATCCGACACCCATAATGACATTTTTTAATACCATCTCAGGGATTTAATCTTAAGACTCTCTTATTTCACCTGTTTTTGTTTTGTTTTAAAAAAAAAAAAGCAGACATTTTACAAGCTAGAGAAGCAATCATTTAGAAACATTCATCCCTGAACCACAATCATTTTATAATTTGATCTCCCTTGCAAATAACAGCAGTGAGTCTTCCAGGAAGACAATCCTTTAAACCAAATATCCAATATGAAAGCCGCTTATGACTATTTCAAATAATGGGAACTGTCTAGTCTATGATGTGTTCCCTCCTTTCCATTTAGGGAGGCTCTGTTGTGATAATAATCAACCTGAAAATGAGTTCTGAACTACAGATTCAGCAGTGAATGACAGAAGTGTAAGTAAACTTACAAAATGCATTAGGACTCTCTTTCTGAATGTCTGTAAACATATAAAGCACAATGACAAATGTGCATTTTTTAAAATACTGTGAGGCATTCTTATGAGATCCTATGGTAAAGTATATGGCGCTACACTTTCAAGAGAACTGGTTAAAGATATCCAACCAGCTGAATGCCAGTAGCTCATGACTGCAATCCTAGCTACTCAGGAGGCTGAGATCTGAGGATCCTGGCTCAAAGCTAGGCCAGGTGGGAAAGTTTATGAGATTCTTATCTCCAATTAACCACTGAAATAACAGAAGTGAAGCTATGGCTCAAGCAGAAAAGTAGTAGCTTTGAGTCAAATAGCTCAAGGACAGCACTCAGGCCTTGAATTCAAACCCCAGGACAGATACTGTGGAGAAATGGAAGGGAAGGGAGGGGGAAGAACCAGAACGTTGAGTATTTTTCTAAATTTCTGAAATAATTAACTTCTCTGTATATTCCTTCAAAAGGGAAAAAAATCTCCTAGATGCAATCCTTCTTATGGATTTTAAGTCATATCTGTGTAAAATATGATCACTTGAATTACATTGCCTTGAATAGATATTAGAGTTTTTCTGATTTCCTGTGTTTATTTTGCAAGTCTAGTTCCTATAGTCTGACTGGTGTATGATAAAACTGTATGATGAAATTTAATCCTCAATATGATCTTATTAAGAAGAGAGACTTTTAAGAGCAGTAGGTCATGAAGAGGGAGCCCTCATGAATGAAATTAGTGACCTTTCAAGGGACTAAAAAGATGAGAGATTTCCCTTTCTACCAAGAAATGGTCCCTCAGTATACATCAGCTCTGCTGGTGCTTTGACCTCGGATCTCTCAGTCTCTAAAAACATTCTTGGGGGGGCGGAGGGGAACAGAGGAAGAGAGGCTTTTTTTCAATGTGCCTGGCACATCATCGATTCCAAGTATCAGCAGAGAATTTTTGTAATATTAATAAAACCTCAGGTATTTGTTTCATTGCTCAGTGTTTCTACCTCCAGACTCACCCTTAGCTTTATGTAAGACAATCTGTCCAGAAACAATACAGCATTAACACCTACAGGGACAAAAAGGATACAATGGGCAAAAGCTGCAATCTTCTGTTCTTTGGGAGGACAATTCTGAAGCCCATTCTATTGAAATTAAGCACCAGCACCAGTTACCATAGAAATAACTGTCTTAGTGATGCACTCGGTATTTACTTCCTGGAACCATTTATCCATAAATTATCTTCAAAGTTCAGCTCTAAGAAAAAAACCAAAGATGTTACCGAATGCATTTTTATTTTTTTTATTTTTTTTTTTTCCGAATGCATTTTTAACAGAACCCACTACAAAAAATAGTGGTTAGTATATGATAGCCCCTTTCCACCCCTCACTGCAGCAATTTGGTGATGCTTTATTGCTGAATCTGTTTCTCAGGTCTAGAAATGATTCATTTTGAGTAATACAGTAAGTTTTCTAAATCTGTTTCATAAGCTTACAATCTTAAGGTTTAATTTCAATCAACACATTTCAAGTCTAGTTAGCCACATGTGGGCACCATATCTACAGCATTGTATTTTTCAAAGTGCTTTTACTATTTCATGCCAAAGCAATTTCTAAAATATGTTTGGTGTATGTTCTTGATTGTATCAGTTTTTGTCAGCCATAAATTTTAGCCATTCTAGTGTATGTAAACATTCTAGAAGACATATGAAAATTATCTGTGACGTTGAGATATGAAAATATTTCTTTTTTAAAGACAACATTTATTTCTGCAGAAGTATGGGCCATCAGTCAAAACTCAGTGCTCAAGTCTGGTACTTTACCATTTGATGGATCAAGAGGAATGGTTCAGGTGGTAGAGGACCAGTCAAATTCTCTCTTTTGCTCTTGACTGTTTTCACACAATGACTCTTTTTCTTGATGCCTAGAGTTATACAATCCATTACAGACTGTGATTTACATTGTTATTGACAATGGGGTAGCCTACATTTATCATAATGATAATTTGACCTTGAATAATCCAGTTAAAATTCATACATTTTCCCCCATGTTAATTATAGCTAAATATATAGCAGATCTCAGAGGTGTAAGCATAATTTTTTCTAAATGTTACAACAGCTAAGAGACATGTATACTTTTAAAAGTTCAGGCATTAAAAGTCATAATAAATTCTGCCAGGAAAGAAGTTAAACTAGGAGAAATTCTACTGAGGGATTGTATGCTTTTATTGCCTGTGTGCCTAGAATGGTCTCCTTCCCCCGTGCTATTTGGAATGGATATTCAGAGTAAAGACTGTACATGGAAGGTATTCCACAACTTTTTTTCTTTTTTTTTTTTTCTTTTTGCCAGTCCTGGGGTTCGAACACAGGGCCTGTGCACTTTCCCTGAGCTTCTTTTGCTCAAGACTAGCACTCAACCACTTGAGCCACAGTACCACTTCCAGCTTTTTGTGTTTATGTGGTACTGAGGACGCAAACCCAGGGCTTCATGCATGCTAGGCAAGCACTCTACCACTAAGCCACATTCCCAGTGGGAAAAATCTCAGCAGTGCAGCTGTGTTCTCCACTGCATCTGATCTATTTTGTTGTATAAGGACCAAAACTTCATTTTTTTTCCTTTACTGTAGTTAAAAATACAAAATAAGGTATAATATTTTATGTATATGATGATAAGACTTGGAAATTTTGATCTAGCATAAGAGTATAAAAGAAGCTGAATGTTGTTGGTAAAGCACTACCAAAACCCTTTGTCCTTTATGAGTAAATGACCTTGAGTTAACTTTATAGCACTGTTTCCTTGGAAACCTGAAAAGGGTAGAATGAAAGCAGTGCTGCTAGTCAATATTTCTTATAATAAAAAATTACCGATTGCATCTGGTAGGAGAGAAAGTACGTGTGATCTATAAATACTTGGTGAGCTCTGGGCTCTCTGTGATGCCTCTCATAGCAGGGCTGGCTTCTTGCAGGGACTCTGCTGATGCCTCAAATAAGAGATAGGGGATCCCATTGGACACATGAGGCTACTAAGCCACAATGGACATGTTTCATCTCCTTGATGTCAACTTGGAAAGCAAAGACTATGTACTTTGGCTGGTGCTAGGATTGCTGCAAGAAGTCTTACTGAAAAGGCCTCTGTCCAATGCTGCCCTACAGCCTTCTAATTGAACCGGATGCCAAGTATACCCTATGAAAATCTTGTGAGTTAGAATGTTTAGAATCCCATTACTTGCATTGCAATGACTCCACACACAATACAAAATGTTTAACAGAGTAAGGTAGTAAATAGATATGCCTTTCACGATGGATGGCACATTGACTGCTCCTGGATTCCTGCTCGTCTCTGTCACCATGAAGAAGATACTGCAAGTCAGTCTTCAGCAACCACAGTATAAAATGGAGCTGGCATTAGATTCTGTACAGTACTGAGCTGTCATGAACATAAGGAATACATGAAATACATGTAATTTATATTCATAAAGATGTCTAAATGCCACACTGACTTATATTTTTAATTGATGTTTCAACATCTTTTAAATCTTACATGCTAAGAATGACAATAATATGTGAGGTGTAGCCATAATTTCATCCTCTATCCAGATCTTCTCACTAAATTATAGCTAGATAAGTTCTCGTATGTAATTACACAGTACAGTGACTCCATTCTAAGCCAAACATGGTGATACATGCTTATAATCCCAGGCATGACCAGAGGATCTTGGTTCAAGAGCAACCCTATCTGAAAAACAACAAAACAAAAATGAGCTATTGTGTGGCTAAAGTGGTAGAGATCCTACCTAGCAAATAAATTCCATTCCAGTTGCAATTCATTCATAGTTATCTCTTACAAAAAGTGATGAATTTCTCGAGAAGAGATGCTTTGGCTTGCTGTTTCTTGTATGAATAATTGGTAAAGCACTCACATCTACTCTACATTTAATAAATATGTAATGAATTAATAAATTAATTTTTTCTTGAATGAAAATAAAGTTTTATTTTAAATTTTGGTGAAAATGTAAGACATTTATGAAAGACTCAAAAAACAAAAGCATCATTCTTTTTTATTTACCTTTAATGTTATCTTCTCTCACAGTTTTATGAATTACAATGAAATCTCAAATTTTATATCTAACTCAATGAGAATACCAATAGTTAACTCTGAAATATGTCTGGATTTCACTTTGTAGTTTGTGTATTTTATACCTAGACACAGTATTTATACAGTGAAATATAAAAATAAACCTGTGGGAAAACATTTATGAAGCTGAACCTTTTCTGACTTTAGACATCAATCCTAAATTTTCCTTTCATCGCCTTGAATTTACCAGCAGGAATTGTACACATTACTAAAGACTAGATTTGGGCCACAAGGGAAAAAAATCAATAGCTTAGTAGTTAACTCCCAATCTTCTCTCAGTTATGCCAACACAGAATTTATTCACAGGTTGGAAATAGGATTGGTTTGTTCTGCTTATACAACAGAACAATGCATCAGCAGATAGCTTACTCATAATGTCAGCATTACTAAACTATAGATGATAAATCCCTTTAATTCAATTGTTTGTATCACACACTCTCCAAGGGAAATTTTACAAGCTTAACAAAAGTTATAATTTTAATAGTGACATTTTCGTTAGCATTAAAAATTCCAATAGAGTAGCATTTGACTCCCAGTATAGAATCCTGAAAAGATTAGATTTTTTTAATGGGTAAACAAGATTGAAATAAGCCTGCAACACTATTCAATTTGAGTAGAAATTTAAAAAGAATTCTAAAACAGCTATTGCTTTCTTGCTTATTAAAAGTGGAGACACATTTTAAATAGCTATCTTCAAATATATTCTTTCAGCTGGTATTGAATCTAATATTAAAAATTAGTTCTTCAGGGCTGGGAAGGTGGCTCAGTGGTAGAGCACTTGCCTTGCATGCATGAGGCTCTGGGTTTGATTCCTCAGCACCACATAAGCAAAAAGAAAAAAAAGCTAGAAGTGGCGCTCTGGCTCACGTGGTAGAGCACTAGCCTTGAGCTGAAGAGCTGAGGGACAGTGCCCAGGCCCAGAGCTCAGGCCCCACGATCGGACACCCCCCCCAAAAAAAAATTAGTTCTTCAGCCTTTGTTAACTATTCATGTTTTTATTTATTTGCAGTACTTGAGTTTGAACTCAGGTCTTCACACATGCTGGGTATGTGCTTTATGTCTGAGCCACACCTACAGTCTTATATTGTTGCTGGCTCTTTGTGAAATAGGGTGTCATTTGCTACTCCAGTGCTACTCCTGGACTATGATTTATGCTTCCCATCCATGGTTAATAGGTTAGTATCATGAGATCCATTCCATTGATATGAAATCACATGGATCTTTCTTCCTTGGGCTAGGCTGGAACCTCAAATGGTAGCTCCTAGTAGCTAGGATTAAAGGATGAGCCATCAGTGCCCAGTATAGTTTTAATATTTAATATGTTATTCATTCACCAGCATGTTCATTCAAAAATATTTATTGAGTATCAGAGATTTCTTCTTCTTTTTTGCCAGTGTTGTGGCTCCATCCTCTTAAGTTTAGCAATTGCTAAAGGATTGCATATCACTTAAATAATGCATGTACGACGTCATCTTACCTACATTAAACAAGGACTACAACAGGTCTCATAAATACTAGCAATTTTTTTTCTAATGTCCTTAATGATAAGGAGATTTTTGTTGTTGCTTGTTAGTTTTTTCTTTCAGTCCTGGGGCTTGAACTCAGGGTCTGGCACGGTCCTTGAACTTCTTTTGCTCAAGGCTAGCACTCTACCACTTGAGCTGCAGTGCCACTTCTGGCTTTTTCTGTTTATGTGGTACTGAGGAATCGAACCCAGGGCTTCATGCATGTTAGGCAAGTAGTCTACCGCTAAGCCACCTTCCCAGCCCTATCCAAGATTTTTTTGTACTCTCTTTCATTATCCATGCTCTCCTTTCTTTAGGATCTATGATTCATATGTGGATACATGGACATTTGGAATAAAGACATGATCCTCAAGTCTCTCAGCTAGGAACATATGATAACCAGAAAACTTATTTAGCAACCATTAGTAATATCCTATATATTCTTTACCTTATCTTCCCAGATCCTTCCTCACCACTATCGGGAATACAGTTCTAATGAAAAGGCATAGTTCTTACATAAAAATGACAGAATGACAGAATGACATAGGAATGACAGAACAGAAAAGTAGAAGCAGTATATATGTCTGAGGACTTTGTGGACCAGAATCACAGTATCTGCACTGACTGCCCACATCTAGACTTAATGGAAGAGAAAAACTGAAGTCCTATCTTTTTAAGCCATGATGGTCTGGGGTTTTGTATTATTCTCTGTGAAATTTAAGCCTAATGATAAAAGTACAAATAGCAAAATATCAAATAAGTATTAAGGTAAATACAAATGAGTAATCCAGAGTTCCTGGATACAACCAGCTTGAAATTTAGCAAATTTTTGTCAAGGTTCTTTAGATCAGCTGGCTCTCCTTAACTTTAAGCTCTAGGTTGGACCCTGGTCTGTTCCACATGTATTTCTTAATATACAATAAGGGCACAAGAATGCATGGTAACTCATATTTAAGGTCTCTTTTCATGATGTGCTCATTAATAGCTTATCAGGAAAAAGGAACATAACTCACCAGTTGTAAGGGCACATAGCAGGGAGAGAGTGAAGAGGTGGAAATAACAGTGCATAGTTTGGCACACATGTTGAGTTTCTAGTATTTTTACAGTTATGGTGACAGAGACTCTAAGCCTGGGTTTTTGTCCATCATACCTAACTTCCTATGTGAATGATAGAAGTACATCTTCCTGCAAGGAGAAATTAGACAGCACATGAAGGAAAGCAAAGAAGGTATGAGTATATTGTATATACTTAAACCCTTACTTGAAAAATGGAAGAAGTAGCAAATATAATAGTACCATGAACAAAAGTTATGGGGCATCAGGAAACTCAGTAATTGGAATTCCTCTTAATTGGACTTGAAATTCAAATGGTGAGATTGTAAAAACAATAATCCTCTATGTCTAAAATATAAATATTTTATCAAGTAAGAAAGTAAATTGGAAGTCCATTTGTAACTGCCTAAATGCTATATGCCAAGTAAATTTATGCATTACTCTTTAGAGAAAGACACAGTTTGTGAAAAGAGGTTATCATTTGCATTTGTTTCACAATGACTGTAAAGGATAGACTGGAAAATCAGATAAAATATCTACTGACAAAGTAAAAGAAGTTCTAGTCAGGATAGAGTAAGAGGGACCAGAAGAGTTCTTAAAAGGACTAGACAAAAGGGAAGTCCTTTTGTTACCTATTGCCCCTGTGTTTTAGGTGAGCTTAGATACTTTCTCCATGTTTAGAATCATAAGCAGCACTCATTTTACCAACCCAGAACCATTATCTGAGGCATAGGAGTCTGTAGACTGACCACATGTTGTCTGAAGGTAAGAATTGCTACTTTTGAATCTTTACCCCCCATTTCCTGCATAGGGCATGAGACATATTTCCCTCTCCTCTATTTACATTTTATCCTGAGATACTAAAATAAATCCTTAATAAGCTTTAAATAGAAAAAAAATGCCCAAGATATATGAAATACCTATTTTTAGAAACTGGAAGGCAGCCCATACAAACACGTAATTCTTAATTTAAAAAATGAATGAGATGAGCTCTACAAACTTTCCAGGTTTCATACCTGGAAGTATATTCATACCAAGATCCAGATAAGGAAACCCAAGCAAAACCCAGAGATATGCTCTGGCTGGAGTTTGCAATAAACTGTGCCAGAAAGGACTATACATAGAAAGTACTTCAGGATGCTTGTTAAGTCTGTGCCTGAATACTGAGCAGCACATGTGTCGCTAGACTCCAAGAGACTGGGTAAAAATTAACACCAAAAAGAACACTTACTGAGGAACCATAAGTGAACATCCACAGGAACTCACAGCAACATGAATCATATGAGTTTCATTCAAATATATTATAGAATCTTAATGGCACATAAATGACATAGAAAGGAAAGAAGGGATGAAGGGAGGGAGGAAGAAATGAAGGAAGGAAGGAAGGAAGGAAGGGAGGGAGGGAGGGAGGGAGGGAGGGAGGGAGGGAGGGAGGGAGGGAGGGAGGGAGGGAGGGAGGGAAAAGAAAGAAAAAGAAGACAAACACAAAATATTATCAGTATTCAGGGATTAGGACATAGCCATTTGAGGGAAGCTGTTTGCTGACATACCCAGCAATGTCACATCTACAATGCTGGCATCCATTCAAAGCACATCAGCTAAGCAGCAGAAAGATAAGACTGACACTCAAAAAAAAAAAAAGAGAACAAAATCTGTTCATAGAAATAAACAGCAATGACAAGGCTGAAAGAACCAATAAATGAGCATTTCAGAATAGCAGTTTTTATAGATGTATTCCATTATTTAATGATGAACATGAAAATACTGAGGAAAGAAATTAAAAGTAACAAAAAAACTAAATGGAATTTCTGTTGTAGAAGAATATAATGCTGGGGGGAGAGGGTAGTTGTGGAGGTGGGAGGGAAGGGATGGTAGGAGGAAAACAAAGGAGGAGGCAATAATGCTCAATAGGAAATGTACTCATTACCTTGCTCATGTAACTGTAACCCCTCTGTACAGCATTTTTACAATAAAAAAGTACAAAAAAAGAAAAATATAATGCTTGAAATTAAATTTTCACTGGGCAGGTTTAAGACCAGATGAAGAAAAAGGAGAAGGGGTAGAAAGAGGTGGAAGAAGAGGAGGAGGAGGGGAAGACTGATACATAAACTACAAAGCCTTAGCAATCTCTGGATGATCCCAAACAACTCCATGCCTGAAACAGGGCTAAACAGAATTTCCAGATTTGATTAAAAGTACTGACTCTATATCCAAGAAGTTCAGCAAACCTCAAGCTAGACAAGAGAAACTCAACTAAGATAAAAATAATAATAATTGGGGCTGGAAAGGTGGCTCAGTGGTAGAGTGCTTGTCTTGCATGCATGAGGCCCTGGGTTTGATTCCTCAGCACCACATAAGCAGAATCACCCAGAAGTGGCACTGAGAGTGTTAGCCTTGAGCTGAAGAGCTGAGGGACAGCTCCCAGGCCCAGAGTTCAGGGCCCACAACGGACAAAAATTAAAAAAAAAATAATCGCATTAGCAGTAACAGTAATAAAAAAGAAAATCTAAGTAGAACAGTAAGAAGAAACATTCAAGGGGAAAAGGTTAGGAGATACTGACTTTTCACACTGGAGGTACGGCTCCAGTGATAGAGCACTGGCCTGGTGGGTCTGAATTCAAACACCACTGAGGGGCAAAAAAAAGACATCTGACTTCTCATCAAAACAGCATAAGTAAAAAGAACAAGATAACATCTGTAAAAGGCCAAAACCAGTTGTGCTCCTAGAGAATTCTATATTTAGACACAGTAGCCTTCATAACTGAAAAAAGAATAAAAAACATTTTCAGAAAAACAGAAACAGAAATTTTTGCTAGCAGAACTGCATGACAAGAAATACTAAAGTCTTCAGTTGAACAGAAATTTTTGCTAGCAGAACTGCATGACAAGAAATACTAAAGTCTTCAGTTGAAGGAAAATATAATGACAGATCAATCTGAATATGCATAAAGGAATGAAGAACATCAAAGGCATAGGTATGTGGATAAGTATATTGGACATTCCATTCTTTTTTAATTTATTTGAAAGACAGTTAATTTAAAGTATGTATTTTCTGTCTGACATGTGAAGTATAACACATGACAACAGTAAGAAAATAAAATGTTATTGTAGGTTTCTTAAACTTTATATAAAGTCATACAATGTTATTACATCATTATAAAAATGGATCTACTAAACCCTAGGACAACCCCAAAACACATACACATACATATGCACACACACACACACAAACACGCGCTTGCATAGCTATATACATACCTACATACCTATAATATCTATGTGTAAACATATGTAACAAGCTAATAGAGGAGATAAAATGAGGAAAAATACTTAAAAGAAAAAATCTTATAAAAATAGAAAGGGAAAGAAATAAGAATATATAGAATAATTTGAAAACAAATTGCAAGACTGTAGACTTATTCTGACATATACTAATAATTACATTAAATGTAAATGGGTTAAACATACCAATTAAGAAATAGATTGTCAAACTGGATTTGAAAAGCTAGATACAACTCTGCTGTCAATAAAAAATATAAATAATAAGTAGACAACTTGAGCATAAAACTTAAAAAGATGATAGACACACATGCAAATATTAGTCCTAAGAAAACAGAAATGCCTATATTAGTGCAAAAGAAAAGATACTAATTACTAAAAATATTTTTTAGCAAAAGGTACTCAATTTCTTATGAAGATATTAACAATCTTCCATGTGTAAACTGCTATGAATACATTCAAAAGCAATTTGGGAATTTCTTTTGAAATTAAACACACTAGGCTGGAAAAGTAGTTCAATAGTGAAGTGTCTGCTTAGCTTGAGTGAAACCGTGGATTGGGTCTCTACCATCAAAAATAATGTAACCACATACTTTCCATATGAATTAGCAATTCCACTCCTAGTTATTTACCTCCCCTTCCCTTCCTCTCCCCCCAAAAGTACACTCATAGGCCAGAACTTGAATGTGCACTACAGTTCTAATAAACAACAGAACCTAGGCCTCAATGATGAGCACCCAATTGTTCATCAACAAGTAAATAGATTTTTTTTTCAACTGTAGAATGTTATTTGGCAATTAAAGGAACCACTTCTACAAAAACATTATGATTCTCAAAAACATGCTGATTAGAAGTAATCATATTAGGAAAGCCTATTGTTTAATTTAAGGTATACAGAGTTATAAAACTGGTTTTAAAGAAAAAACTAAACTCTAGTGGTATAAATTGGATCTCACATGCCTGACTGGGAAGGTACTGAAAGACATTTTAGTCTTGGACATGTTCTATATTTTGATTGGAGTGAGTCACAATCAAATACTTTTGTCAAAACTCACCAAGTAGACTTTCAAATGGGGAGAGATTTCTATAAAATTTACAAAGGAGTGTTTAAAGAAGAGGAATAAAACAGTGTAAAGTGAGCTAAAATAAGGATAAGTGAAAGTTAAGATAGAATTTTTCAGTACAAGGAAAATATTAGTGACTTTAGATAATGTTTGCAAAACTTTAAGTTACTGAACTCATAAATTGACGTCAAATTGCAACTTTTTCGTACAACCACTTAAAAGATACTAACCATTTTTGTGTGTGTGTGTCCTGGGCGCTGTCCCTCAGCTCTTCAGCTCAAGGCTACTGCTCTACCAGGAGTCACAGTGCCACTTCCGGGCTTTTCTGTTTATGTGGTGCTGAGGAATCGAACCCAGGGCCTCATGCATGCAAGACAAGCACTCTACCACTGAACCACCTTCCCAGCCCCTAACAATTTTTTAAAGATTTAAAAAAAAAAACTATTGAAAAGATCATTGGAATCCAGGATGCAAGAAAATTCAGTCATATTTATCTACAAGGAGAAATTCAAGGAAGTACAGACTTTTCTACTTCAGTTAGTGCATCTCAAACTTTAAATGTGCGTGGGGCAGCTGGGGGTCTGGTCCAGGTGCAGGCTCTGTGGTGGGAAATTTGACGTAGGATCTCTGATTCTGTGCTAGGTTACTGCGGACGACTCATCTACTACACTCTCTGTTGCAAGGACACAGGATACTTTTCCGAGGCACCGATGATATCAAGTGTCAGTTTGGTCTAAGACCAGACGAAACCCATTCTGCCCATGGGTTCAAAACTACTTACATGTGAAACCATCCCCTCCCCGCATCCCCTTCTTTTGTGAAAGTAAACAGAAAAGCTGTTGTGACACGATGGAAAATGACAGTGACTTCAAGTCTCTGAGTTCAAGTCCTAGCCCTTCTTTCTGACCACTGCCAGGGAACAGTTCTGCTTTTCCTTCCCTGGGACGTGGCTGACAATAGAAGACACATCTGAAATCAGACATAAAAAGGAAAGAAAACAAGACCCAAGACGTCCAGCAAAGAGTTTAGGAAAGGGGTGGGACCTGAAAATAAGAGGTGGGGACTTGGGAGATCATTCCCCTGGGGGTGGGCAGGGACCGTGCCATATTTTAGGGGGTGAGGGGAGCTTCATTAAGAAACAATTTGCTAGGTGTAGGGGGGGGGGGGAATCCTGTGCTTAAAATTATAACAAAATCCAGACGCAGAAAGGACGAACTTTTCGCGCCTGCGCCCCTGACATCTAGGTGGGCGCTCAGGGGCCGCGTCGTGGCTGAGTCTCCCGACGTCCGGTCGCGGCGGCCCCCCGCGCGTCTGGGTGCCTTTCTCCTTCCCACCCGTCACTTCCCGGCCTCCTTCCCCGAGCAGCCCCCGCCCCGGGGCAGTAGTTTCCACTACTTAGGCGGGGGGGGGGGGGGGGGGGGGAGGGTGATAAACGGACGGGTCTATTCTCGCGCCCGCGGGAGGGGGGCTCAGAGGAGCGACGTTCCGGAGGACGGGACCGCGGGCTCCGGGACGGCTTTAGTTCTGTGTGGCCGGTCGCAGCCGCGGGATCCGGGTCGGCTTGGAGCTGCGGGGCGAGCGCCGCCCACGGCTCCGGGAGCCGCGGTCTCCTCCTCCCGCTCCGCTTCCCCCCCCCACCCCGGCCGCCCTCGCGGGGTGGCACCGGCGGGAGGGGCGGGGCCCGGCGCGCTGTCGCTGCCTCCGCCGCGGCCGCCTCCGCTGCGGGCCCGAAACAATAGTGCAGGAGCCCGGGCCGCGCGGATCGGCGGCGGCGGCGGCGGCGGCGGCCCACGGAACCGGACGGTAGGAGAGCCTTCCCATCCCCCGCCGCCACCCGCCCGCGTCCGGCCCCCGATCGCGCCTGCTCCGAACCCTGCGCTCCCGGTGCCCCGACGGAGGAGGGAGACCCTAGCCCGAGGGCGGGCAGGCGGGCGCCCACGCCGGAGCCCGGCGGGCACGGGCTCCGGGAGACGTCTCTTTCCCCCGGCAGACCTGCGGGCGGTGGTCCTCGGACGCCCCGAGTGGGAGGGGGCGGTCCCCGGGCTGTCCGGGCCCGGCCTGGACGCCCTCCGACCGTGCCCGCCCCGCACGGTGGAGGCTCCCGCCCGCCGTGGCCGTGGACTGGTCCGGGACCCGAGCCCGGCGCCACCCCCGGGATGGCCGTCGCTCCCACGTGCGTGTTCCTGCCCGGGACCGCGGATGGGGAGCCCGGAACTCGGGAGTCCGCGGAGACGCCCCCCCGGAGGGCCCCCCCCCCGGCCAAGATGCGGCGGGGAGCGCGGTCCGGAACCGGCCCGCGGGCAGCGCGCCTCGTTCCCGGGGTCGGCGAAGCCCGGCCGCCGCACGGCCGCTCCCGCCACGCCGGCCGTGTCTGGGCTCGAGGTCGGGAGGTGGAGGAGGACGGCTGCGGAGCGCCGCCCGGGAGCCCCCCACCCCGGGACCCCGGGACCCCGGGGCGCCCGGGCCGTGGTGTCACTATGGCCTTTGCCCGGGCTTTGCGTTTTTCCACCCTGAAAGGTCACAGTGTGCTCCGGGGTTGGCCCCGGTTTCGGGGCGAGGAGGGCTGAGCACCGGGTTTCCTCCTTTCTTCTTCTTTTTTTCCTTCTTAGAAGTTGTCGGCATGGCGTGCGGTCGGGTCAAGTTCTGGAAATTGCGTAACTTTCCTCTCCCCCTTCTTGGCAGGGGCACTATGAACGAAGAGGAGCAGTTTGTAAACATTGATTTGAATGATGACAACATCTGCAGTGTTTGTAAACTGGGAACCGATAAAGAAACGCTCTCCTTCTGCCACATTTGTTTTGAGCTAAACATTGAGGGTAAGGACACAGTGTCTTTAACGTCAGAGCGCGAACCTCACGCAGCTACTTAGAGGAAACTGTCAAAGTAGATTTCTTGGATGACTGGGGAAAAAAATTGTACAAAATCTGAAGACTTGTTAAAGATGAAGGTTTGGGGAAATGAAACAACCACGATTAAGAATTACAGAGGAATTCTCTTGTTTTTAAACAACAGAGTACTAACCCCATTCTTGCTAAAATTAAAAATGAGATATTGCCTGGTAAATGTGTTTTCTAATTGATAGCTTATTTGGTTTGCCAAGTCTAACAGACATGTGTTTCATATTAAGAACTAATTTAAGCATTTATACATTGATGATCAAGTATAATTTTATTCCTTTGGGTCTACTATGCTAGTACCTGAGTGAGGTGAGCCTGTATTATTCCTCCCTTTTGCTTCCATTATTAATTCCTTTTCAGTGACACCTTTAATGTGTGTATTGAGATTAGTAGCTAGCTTCCAATAAAGATGTGGTTTAGTACCTTACTCTTGACAATATTATATTAAAACCCTGATTTTTTTAGATATATGGAAAAATCTTTAACAATCCTGAATACATAAAATTTTGCCTGTAATTTGAATTTAAGGTTGTAACATCTCATTGAAGAGATTTTCTTTTCTTAGAACTTTACATTTTGGGCAGATTCAAAACAGTATTTCAATTCTTTCCTGACTATATTTGAGATTTTTGTGATTTTTTTTGAAGTGATGCAAAATGTTCTTATAATGAAATGCACACAGTGATTATATATTTTGAAATTCCAGTTAGGACTTGATATATAGAAATGTAATCAAATAATAAATGACAGAACACCATGTAACTTTGGCTTTACTAAATGTAGTAATTATGACTAATTTCAAAAGAATGACTTAAAATATGATTTTTCTGTAGCATTTATATTACTATTCTGTTAAACAAACTAGAGCAAAAACTCCAAATTTATGTCCTTTGGAAATAGAAATGACCAGTATATTCCGATGCCTTATGTAAGTGTATATTTGGATGAATAAAAACAGACACAGCTGGGTGCCGGTAGCTCACGACTGTAATCTTAGCTACTCAGAAGGCTGAGATTTGAGGATCATGGTTCAAAGCCAGCACAGGCAGGAAAGTCTGTAAGACTCATCTCCAATTAACCATCAGAAAACCAGAAATGGTGCTATGGCTCAAGCAGTAGAGTGCTCGCCATGAGCTGAAGAGCTCAGGGACAGCACCCAGGCCCAGAGTTCAAGCCCCACACCCCACCCCCCAAAAATTAGACATGATCCAGTATAACCCTTGTAGGCGGTTAGGTAGAAGACACCAGATTGCTGTAGCAAGCTCTTGTCATGTGCCAGGTATTTGCTGTGAGCCTTTCCAGTGCCAGAGATTATACTAAGTACCTTACTGGATTATCTTAAACTCAAAATAGCTCTGGGATGTCTACTGTTATTATTCATTTTAAATGTGCTGGAACTGAACCTTAGAGACCTCAGAAATGCACTTCAGTCCCATAGCTAGTAATAAGACAATCCTGTGCTTTGAAGCTTGGCCACCTGGCTCTGTGTTGTGATCTTAGTTCCACTGATCTAGTGTCAATGGTTGTTTTATTGTAAGGCTGCGAGTGCTAGAAGCTTGTCCTCTTCAGTCCTAATGGTTATCCTTGCTAGTCACTTGTCAGTTTCTTCTACCCAGGGCTTCCTGCTAAATTAGCATTACTGGGTAAATTACTTTTTTGCAGAAACCTAAAAATTCATAATTGCTTTTCTATCCTTTTTAAAAATATACTTTTAAACTGATTCTGTGTAAAGAACATACAGACATTTTTGAGGAATGTTATATTCCTGAATTATAAACATTTCAGCTCTTGATATCTAGATATCAAGAGCTGAAATGTTTTTGAAATTATAGTTGTCTCTCAATTTAAAAACAAAAGCAATTCTTAATTTGATAAAATATTTCATTTAGTATTCTACATACATTCTAGATTTTATATATTAAAATTGCCAATGTAACTTTTGTAAGAAAAATTGAGTAAATATTTCTTCTCATCTAGCATCAGTTCTTTGCTTTGAAAAAAATACACATTTTTATCTTTAGTACCATGATGAGCTAGTTCATTATAAACATTTTGTTAAATTTAAGATTGTATGAAATTTTTTTAATGTTAGTATAAAGATTTTTAAAAATCAATAGAAAAAAGTAATACAATCAAAGGTAATACTACAAAAATTATAGTATATATTCTCCATCTTGATTAGTAAGCCTTTTTAAACATTGTTACCAAATTTTGTCACAATGCCAGTCAGTAAACTTGAATGCAAGAGGTACTTTAAAATGTACATTTAAAACTACTAATTTGGAATCCTGTTCTTTTGTAATATGATAATATTTCTGGTACCTGTTTTCTTAGCTACATTTGCTCTAAACAATTCATTTTCTTTTCTTTTTTTTATTTTTCTTTTGTAGTAAGGAACAACAACAATTAGACTGGCTTAGAGCTCACACATTTATAGTAAATAAAAGTAATATTTTATACATTTAGGATTGTTTATATCAAATCAGCCCAGTCTCCTAATCAACAGGCCTGTTTAAAAGCGTTGTGCATAGTTTGTACAACAAAGACAATGGATAGAGATATTCTAAAAAGACAGTGGGGTCTTGTTTGAGTGATTTCACACTCTGAGCATAGTACTAAGTTGTCTTATTTTTCCTATGACTTCACAGTACTTAGGAAATGGGTACCTAGACCGGGGTGGTTGGGGGGTGGGGAGAACAGGTGTTAGTTTAGAATAAGTATACAAACCAAGATGATGAACTTTAAGAATTTAAGAAATGTAACCTGAGGACTCAGGTATTTAAGTATTCTCATGATTGACTTTTTAAAAAGTCCTCACCTGGCTGGGCACCAGTGGCTCATGCCTATAATCCTAGCTAGTCAGGAGGCTGACATCTGAGGATTGTGGTTCAAAGCCAGCCCGGGCAGGAAAGTCCCTGACACTTGTATCCGCAAATAAGCCACCAGAAAATCAGAAGTGGTACTGTGGCTCAAGTGGTAGAGCACTCACTTTAGCTGAGGAGCTGAGGGACAGCGCCCAGGCCCAGAGTTCAACCCACAATGACCAAAAAAAAAAAAAAAGCCATCACCTGTAATTAATTCACTATTAGGGTAATAGGTCTACTTACAGGATTAGGAGATGCATGTATAAATTTCTAATACCTGTGCCCTGTCTTTGACTCTAAGACACAATAAACTTTCATACATGTTAGCCACTCAGTATTGTAAACCTAGTTTTCTTGTAGAATCTGTAACTGTTTGATGACCAAGTCACTGTTATTCCCTCTGCTGAGCAGAGAGGAAGGCAACCCAGTGAAGCCAGCACTGTGGCACTGTAGTAAAAGTCAACTGTAGTGTAACAGAAGTCAGGAATGAGAATTGATGGGGAAAGATCAAGAGCTCTGGTACCATGACTTTCCACTTTCAGTGTTTGCCAGGAAAATTGTCAAACTGGCTCTTAGATCCTTTCTATTTTTCTGTGATAACAAACTCTCTGATCTGTAGAGGAAAACCTTTTTTCAGAAGGTGGGACTAATTCCTTTTATACCAATCCAGTAAAGTTGATGAGTAAGCATTTGTCTATCTACTCTCTTTAGTATACCTAATTCACCTCATTAGTAATCTTTGTAAGAGAAATCATACTCTGAATAGTTATTATACATTGCTTTACATGTATGTCCTATATCTGACCTTAGTTAGGAGAAATTTGTATTTTCATATTGGATTAATATATCAAGACTTTTTTCAATAAGAATTTCTTGAATGCCCCCCCCCAAAAAAAGAAAAATCATAGGTATTTTCACTTATAGGCATAGGAGAGTGGTAAGCCCTGTGTCTGTTTACTTTTTTTCTTTTTTGTTTTTTTGGCACTATTGGACTTTGGACTCGGGGCCTTGAGGTTGATAGGCTGCCACTCTACCACGGGGACCTCTAGCTCTGCTTTTTGAAGATGATGTCTTGCAAACTTTTTCTGCCGAGGCTAGACTTGAACCATAGCCCTCCAGATCTAACCCTTAGGAATAACTAGGATTAGAGGACTAAACCACGAGTACTGAGCACCTACTTCTGATATTGTTCTTCTTTGATTCAGTCTTTGACTATAATGCTGTTGGTAGTCAAGTATGAAGAACCGTTTTGAAACTTCATGTTGCTGATTGTATTTGAGAGTTGGAAATAGTGATTTACTGTTTAAGATGACTTATTCTTTATGTCTTGTTTCTGATGCACTAAAATCTTTCCACTTAAAGATACCCCTCACTTGTGTGGGAACATGATAAACTGCAAACTCATTCTGCCACCAGCCTCTTTTTTGTTTCACATCCCGTGATGACAACATATGTCTAAATGGCATTTTTAAGTATAAAGCTTACTAGGGCTTCTGAAACTGCAATGTTCATATATATACTTATGTTTGGAAATAAAGATTCAAGGTTAATTTCTTTTTCCTTTACTATCTTTTATAGTCACTTTAAATTATTTTAGTGCTTTTAAATGACTATATAAATATGTAAACTGTTACTTAAGAATATTTAAAATATTTAGAATTACAAAGAAGTTGAATTGTAAAAATTTTTTTTGTAAATAGTTTGGATCTTTTTTGTTTTTCTTGTCTATGAGAAAATCACATTTCTTGATTTTGAGTTTATAAATTTAGTTTGTCATGATGGCTTGCCCTAGTCATCTGATTATTAATGCAGAGTATTTTTTGAAGATATGAAATAACATCTGTTTGACATACTTTAATGAACCAGGAAAACAGCCCTTTATGTGTTGTGCTGCTATGAGCTTCATATCCTTTCTTGGTCTAGCAATATGGCTTCAAAAGAAATGGTGAAGGATTCTGTACATGTTCTCTCAGTTATCTGCCTTTTACAATGCCCATTTGGTAGCTTATCTACAATGAAATTAAATAAAATTAACATTTCAGTTCCTAGGTCACAGTAGTTACATTTCAAATGCTGGATAGCCATTTGTAGCTGGTTACTATATTTTATGGCTCGGATATAGCAAATGTCCATCCTCACATAAAGTTTTGCTGACATTGTTAGTTATAAAAAAAAAACTGGGAATAAAATAGAAAATAGGTTTTTTTTTTATAACAACCATTTTAGTAATAAACAGTTGTTATGTAGGTGTTTTCTCAGCTTTCCAACTGTTAGATTGAAAAACTAGAATTCACTGGGAGAAGGCTATTCTTTTGGTTTTTTGACAAATCATTTGACGTTTATACATCCAACAGTATAAAAACTTACATTTTGAGTTTCTTAGCAATTTCAGGTTGAGGCTTATCTTTAGACATGAACTGTCATTGAAATTGCCCTTGATAATTCATATGCAGGAATTAAGGTAAATTAACTGGTCACTTGTCTTCTTAACACACAAAGAAGCTTTTATCATGACATAACCATCTCTAAGCTAAAATCTGTCTAAGACCACCTGTTGGTGAATCTTTCTTTAAGGCTGTAATTCTCAAATGTGGAAAAGCAAGATTCTAAACCCATCTGTATTAGCTTGAGTGGTGATCGCCAATAATTCCACCTGCTAGCAAAGTAGAGATAAACAGTTTCTTCTTCTCCGCCTTCTCTTCCTCCTTCTCCTGTTCCTCCTCTTTGTACTTGGATTTTAATTTCATACTTGCTATGAAGGTGTTCTACCACTCAAGGCATGCCCCCAACCCTACCTTTTAGTTTCAAATAGTATATTGATACTTGAACATAACAGTCTCCCATCACGTCAGTGGCTTTTTTTTTTTTCTTTTTGCTGATCCTGGGGCTTGAACTCTGGGCCTAGGCACTGTCCCTGAGCCTCTTTGAGTTCAAAACTCATTCTCTACCATTGAGCAACAGTACTACCCACTTTTTCTGAGTAGTTTATCAGAGGTAAGGGTCTCAGGGACTTTCCTGCCTAGGCAGGCTTTGAATCACAATCCTTAGATCTCAGCCTCCTGAGTGGCTAGGATGGCTTTTGAGTTTGCTGAAGGCATGAGTGGGAAAGAACAGCAGACTCCTTTATCATGGTACTCCCTAAGGTATATAAAAGAACTGGCACGTTTACAAGAAGTAGAAGCTTGTATTTATATTAGAAGGAAGTTGGTATTCTTGCCTTCCTACTTTGATCTAATCTTCCCATCTTTAGTTCCGTGACAGGAACTGGCAGTTGCTTGGCATTCAATTAAATGGTAGTGGCTTTTCTTAAATCCTGGCTTAGCCACAGCTTGCTTATCAACTGCATAGTAGTTTGTCAAAGTAGCATTTAGGCAAGTAGTATTTGCCCTGCAGCCATCCTAACACATATCAATGTGTAATCATAGTATAGTGCAGATCACCTGGCACGGCTTTAGAGACTTGACTTGGTACATGCAGGCACATGTGCATTCATTAAGGGAGTGATAAGAGCTGTTAGAACTGAAGAATACATGCCCTGTTTTCACATGATAGCTGCTCGTGGGTATAGATCAGTAGCTGCCAGATCTCTGCTTTGTGTTTTTGTTTGGTTGGTTGGTTGGTTTTTTTATTTTGGGTTTTTTGTTGTTGTCGGTTGTGTGGCTTGAACTCTGGGCCTGGACACTGTCCCTCAGCTCTTCAGCTCAAGGCCATCACTCTTACCATTTGAGCCACAGCACTACTTCTGGCTTTTTCTGCTTATGTGGTGCTGAAGAATCAAACCCAGGGCCTTATGCATGCAAGGCAAGCACTCTACCACTGAGTTACCTTCCCAGCCCTCTGCTTTGTTATAAGAGAAATCAGGAAAGTGAGAACTGTATATGTATATACTGGTTTTTCTCTTTAAGACATCTGAAAGCCAAAAAAACTTGGGCAGTTATGGATCAAGCTGTGGGTATGGCACATTTATTTAAAGCATTTTTCCTCTTGCTTCTATCAGAAGTGGTTCTTCACTTTTCAAAAACAAAGAAGTGATTTTTTTTGTTCCTTTTCATCTTTCTTAGTGCAGTCATTTGACGTTCCTCCAATTTTTATAATTAATATTTGTTTAAAGAAGCACAAAATGTTACTACTCAATATGTGCATCGCATATATATAAATATACATATATGTGTGTATCTATAGTATACACATACATATGTATACATATATACGCACTTGCTTCTACATCCTTTCTTAGCAATGAAGATAAGATCATATCAAGAATAAAACACCTTAAATCTTGGAAAATTATTTGAGTTGGGCAAAACTTGAGCCTCTATGAAAGAATTTTTAAAGTAGTGCTACCTGAATTGTTGCATAAATGTTTGTCATATTTGAAGGCAGTATGCTTAAATTTTTTTCACATCATGTTAGCATCCTGGGACTCTAATCATAACTAAATTTTCTTGCCTTATTCAAACATTAAGAAGAAAAAACCATAAACCCACCCTTTGGGACAACCCATACTGCCAGTTCTCCGACTCTGCTCAAAGTGTGAAGTAAAGAGCAGAAAAAGTACAAGTGGTTGGTTACCTAGCACTTACCAATTTCTCACCAATGTGTGCGGTATGTATTCAAACTTTATACCAACTGTAAACTGTATTGTGGGGTATGTGTTAAAACTTTATAGCCAACTGCAAGCTGTATTGTATTTGTTCTACCTGTGGTTCACCAAAATATATAAAGCCAGTCTTTATATTTGAAAGTGAAATATGTGATCAAATTCAGATTGAAGTCTAGTTAACAACAGGTAAACCTAGATAAGGCAGTCGGTAATGTGACTCAGGTATGTGACATGTAAAGCTATGGGTCTTCAGTGTAGAGACAGTTTATCTGACAGGATCAGCTGGTGAACCAACAGAGGAATATTGCTTAGCTTATTTCATTGCCACTAAATGGTAAATAACATCTTCAAGAGGCTGTGGTAAAAAACAGAAGATAATGGGATATGTGGTAGAATTTTTTGAAGTTTTTTCTTATTTATGGCTTTTTTTGGGTACTATTTAGAATATCATTGATACTTCCTTTGTTAGGAAAAAAATACATTTTTTACTACCAGCAAATTAACTATAAACATGGGAATCCCTTTAACTTTTTTTTTAATTTTCTTAAAATATTTTATTTTTTTAAATATCCATGTTTGAGTAGTTTGGGCTTTTCTATAACTTTAACCAAGTTTTCATAAAACAACTTATTTTAAAGAGAGCATTAAAGACTGCAGATAGCAATAACATGGCAGCCTAGTCAGTTTTTTTGTTTTTGTTTGTTTGGTTGGTTGGTTGGTTTGGTTTTTGCTGGTCGTGGGGCCTGAACTCTGGGCCTGGGCACTGTCCCTCAGTTCTTCAGGTCAAGGCTAGTCCTCTACCACTTCTGTCACAGTGCCACTTCTGACTTTTTCTGGTTATATGGTGCTGATGAATCAAACCCAGGGCCTCATGCATGCAAGGAAAGCATGCTACCGCTGAGCCACCTTCCCAGCCCCCTGAATCAGTTTTTAAGGCATTAAAGAATGGAATATGTAAAACTCCTGGGATAAAAATGGAAAAAAAAATCTAATAACAGTTTAACTTTAAAAAACCCTTTACAGACACCAACATACTGAAGTTTTCAAATACTCTCTGTCCAAAAGAAACCAGTAAAAAATAAAGCTGGTAGTTTGTCAGCTAAAGTCTTAGTTCTTTGATAACCTTATAGCAGAAATAAAAGTTACATGGGTATCTTTGAGACAAATTTTAAATGTGTTCTGATAAGTAGGATGCCAATTCCAGTGGTCTTTGCAGGAAATTGTAGCACAATTTTTAAACTGGTTTGGAAATTCCTTATAACTCAGCTCCTTAGAAGTATTGGCTCATTTAATTGCATTTGAAATCATTTCCTTTCAAAGCCTGTTTTTGAAACAAATGAGTGCTCAGAGCTATCTACACTTATAATTGAAATTTAAAAGTCAGTTGGGTAACTCACTGACATCTCTGATAAAAGCAATGGTTGTTACTCTACCATTAAATTGAAATGAGTTGAAAAAAATCACTTCAAGGGCTTATAAAGTTACGAGCATATTGATATTATAAATAGAATGAGCTCTAACATTCTTTTCTACTTAGAAGTAGTTTTTTCAATAATGTAGTCAGTTATTTTTGCTTTTGTTTTCTCTGCTACTGCATGGAATATTTAAAAAAAACGTTTGCAAAACAATTATCAGGTTGAATTCTGAAATCCAATTGTTTTCAAGGATTAACATAACTGTCTCAGATAAGGAAATCAGAGGTGCAGATCCTACTGAACCTCTTTGTATATTTATTGTACTAAATCTCAACTTAAACTTATGTAAAGCTTTATGGTTTTCTTGCCACAGAAATGCCATCTCTATATTAGTGCCTGGCATCATTTCCTTAGACTATGGGCTAATGCCCAACCAACTTAATATTACTGTCTTTAAGTATGCTCTGTGCAACCTGACAGAACTAGTTACTTTAGTAGGATGGGCAAAATTTTGTTTAGCAGTCTTTAAAATGTCTTTTTTATTTTCCTTATGCATGTAAGCACTCTCACGTTCATACTGTGTGTCAAATACTAAGACCTGAGGATGCTTGTAAGATAAAGTCCTTTTTTTTCTCACAGAACTTTCCTTCTAGCAAAAGGCAAAAGCCAATTTAAAAGGCTGTTATAGATAGGGCTGGGAAGGTGGCTTAGTGGTAGAGTGCTTACCAAGCATGCATGAAGCCCTGGGTTTGATTGCTCAGTACCACATAAACAGAAAAAGCTGAAAGTAGCACAGTGGCTCAAGTGGTAGAGTATTAAGAGAAACTTGCATATACATCTTCTAGCCTTGAGCACAGAGAGGCTCAGGGACAGAGCCCAGGGCCTGAATTCAAGCCCCAGGACCAGCCAAAATAAAAAACCAAGGCTGTTATGAAATCTTCTGTGATTAGTTACAGAATGCTTTTTAGAGGAAGACTTATATAGGAGATGATAATGATAATGACTTGTTTGCAGTGGGAATGGACTGAAGCAGAATTTCAACACATTATAGTTACTAGATCTTACGGGGAAAGAAAATCTATTAAGAAGGACATCAAAGCATCTGAGATTGGGGGAGGGAGGAGCTCCTAAGGTGGACACTTAGCACAGAAATGGAGGGACAGGGTGAACAAATGCAGCAGAGGTACTTAATAAACACTATATTGAAATTGAATTATACAGCTTGTGAGTGGGATGTCAGGGAAAAACTGGGAAAGAAAAGAGGGAATGAGTGACATTGCCCCCCCCCAAAAAAAGAAATGTACTCTTTAAGTATTCTATAGGGAATTTGTTCCCAAATGTCTGAATGAATTTGGAATTGTGTTTGCAATTTATATGCTTCACCTACAACTACTTTAATTCTATGATTTATTTTCTATCTTGGTAGATATTTTAGAAGCATTCTTATCATGTTGATTTTCTTGGTTCTTGTTATTGGTGTGGAGATTTAAAGGTTAAGAAAAACTATGGTATAAGTAAAATGAGTCCTTTAATCATTATGAAGTATAATTGAGCTAGAAACAAACTATTTTTTGTTGTTGTTGTTGTTGTTGGTCGTGGGGCTTGAACTCCGGGCCTGGGCGCTGTCCCTCAACTCTTCAGCTCAAAGCAAGTGCTCTACCACTTGAGCCACAGCGCCACTTCCAAAACAAACTTTTTAAAGTCCATATTCTATTGACCTCTTGTTGGGATGGAGCTCTGAGGTATATAAGGACTGTCATTGTTTAGGTTTTACCTTTTAAGATACAATCTCAGAAGTTTCTGTTTGAGTACCAAAAATTCCTTAAAATTTAAGTTTAAGACCTGCAAAGTGTTAAAAGTTTTCTTTCTTATATAGTGAAGGAGACACTTGCATTATATATTCAGATTGTACTAAATCATTGGTTCACATACCTTTGAGCTCTGTCAGTGGACTAAGTGAAACCATTTACTGTCTGGAGGGATTAACTAGCTAGCCTTCAGTTGACAATTAGACCCAAAGGAATTTGAAGAATAAGGAAGCTCTTTAGTAGATTTAGTAAAATTTACTAATTTCATAAAATTAATAAAGTAAGTTTTAAGTTTGCCTGTGTATCTGTGTTTCCCAAAGAATCATTTCTTATTTGGTCTACAACTTGTTTTTTTTGTTTTTTTGTTTTTCTTGGGTCTGGTTGTGGGGCCTGAACTCTGGGCCTGGGCGCTGTGCCTCAGCTCTTCAGCTCAAGGCTAGCACTCTACCACTTGAGCCACAGCGCCACTTCCGGCTTTTTTTCTTTTTGCTTATGTGGTGCTGAGGAATCGAACCCAGGGCCTCGGCATGCAAGGCAAGCGCTCTACCACTGAGCCACCGTCCCAGCCCTTGGTCTACAACTTGTAACAACAGCCTTTTCTCTTTATAAAACTCTGTATTGTAGAGAATAATGTAACTTTCAATATTTTTATTTCAATAAAAAAGAGTTGTGAACTTTTTATATTTTCCTAGTTTGAAGATACATACTATTATGTCGATTAGAGCTTTGACGTTTCACATGTTAACTTACTTGAATGTTGATAGAAACTTGACCTAATCAAAATGGTAGAAATACATGTACACACAATTGCAATATAAATAGCTAAGTAATAAATATAATTTATATTTTCAGTGTAGGTAGAAAAGTCTAGGAAATTCTATTTAAGCTTTAAGCAATTTTTATGCACAGTGGAAGAAACAAGTCTCAAATGTTTAATTGTATGTCATGAGAGCACTTGCTTGCACATGCCCCTAATGGAGCTTAGAAGCCTTGCTCTCACAGAGCTTCAGGTGTGAGGGAACTTACACATTCTGGCAACTCAGCAAGTCCTAACATTGGCTAAGTCTACTTTGTTAGAACAAATTAATATTCACAAGCATTTTATATCTCATTTCAAACCATTACAATGCAAATCATTGTGTTACCATTAGCAGAATTTAGAGTTGGAGTTTTTTTTTTTTAATGAGTTTTTTTTAAGTAAAGGAAGTAGGCAATGGTTTTTGTTTTTTTTTTTTTTTTTCTAACTTAGCTAATAACTTAGCTAACTTTAGTTAGCTAATGTGGCTAACTAAAATCTGAATGGCCATCCGTTTACTCAGTTTCAAAACCAAGCGGATTTGTACTGTTTAGTTCTGGAAGGCATTAATTTTCAGCTATACTCTTTGATTTACCTTCAATATTAAAAGAAGAGCTGTTTGGATTTAATAATATGGCTTGAACTTTTGAAAATTTGCTAACATATTCTGGCATATTGAAATTTCTATCCAATGTATATGACTTTAGAAAACAAGATAGTATGCTTAAGGTCTACTTATAAATTTTCAGATACAAAAATGTAATATGCTGGGTGCTGGGTGCTGATGCCTGTAATTCTAGCTGCTGAGGAGGCTGAGATCTGAGGATCAGGAAAATCTTTTGAGAGTCTGATCTCTAATTAACCACCAGAAAACCGCAAGTGGTGCTGTGTCTTAAGTGGTAGAGTGCTCACTTTGAGCTGAAGAGCTCAGGAACAGCGCCCAGGCCCAGAGTTCAAGCCTGACAACCTACCAAAAAAAATTTAAAAGTAATATAAATATTTGTTATTTATGGTATGTAGTGAATATTTGTGAGTTAGAGAATTATACTGACTATTCTGTCTTGGCAGAATGAATTTACTACTATGTGCATAATAATTATGTATAATTCATCTCTTTGAGAAGATAAAATTATCTTGATAAAGATTTAATAGGAATGAAATGGAAGTGTGAAAAACATTAGACACTTTCCTTTTCTTAAAAATTAAACAGTTCATTGACTTTTTCAAGGCTTATATTAATGTGTATTTTCTCAGTCTGGTTTATCTCTCTCCAGTGAAAATATAAGTACTAATTTAAGAATATGCTTTACCTGTATTTTTGTTAAGGAAAAAAATAGGTGGAGCATATCTGTTACTGAGCCTTAAAAAGGAAAAAATTTTAAGTATGTACTTAAAGAGGATTAGTGAAGAAAACATTATCATTTGAAGAACAAGAGTCTGGGTGTAGTTGTATAGTATTTCTTTCTTTTTTTTTTCTATTTGTAGATATTTTACTAGACATACTAAGTATGTCTAGTAAGTACACATGTAAGTAAGTACACATGTAAACTATATTACATATATGCATGTATGTAAAATAGAGTATATAACAATTGTAAAAATGGAGCATATAGTAAATATACACATACATGCATATTCAGTACTTTCTGTGTGAAGAGCCAATTGGACTGAAGTCCTGTGAAGGGAGAAGCCAACCTTATATAGTATTTCTTTCAATTGTATACAATAAGGTGTCTCTGGACTAATACATTGAATCAGTAAGTCCTTGGACTTCCCTATTCTGAATATTACTGAATATATTGTTAAGCAGAAGTGGAAAGTATTAAGCCATATTATATTACCAGTTTCAGTATTTTTAATATTTTCCTCTACTGCATAACTATCAGGGACTGTATTTTACTAGAATTTGTATATTCGTAAAGCAGCTTATAGAAATGTCTTATCTTCTTGAATGTTCATCCTTTTTTTTTTCCTTTAGGTGTTCCAAAATCTAATCTTTTGCACACCAAATCATTACGGGGCCACAGAGACTGCTTTGAAAAATTCCACTTAATTGCAAACCAGGATTTTCCTCGACCTAAGCTTCCCAAAAGTTCTTATGAAGGAGTTAAAACCATTTTGACTAAGAAGATAAACCGGATTGTACAATATGCACAAAATAAAGATCTGGAGTCCGATTCTGAAAGTTCTAAAACCTCCCAACATCACCTGTTTAATTTCAGACATAAGCCAGATAAGAAATTACTTCCACAGTTTGACTCCCAAGTGCCAAAATATTCTGCAAAATGGATAGATGGAAGTAAAAGTGGCATTTCAAACTGTAAACAAAGGATTTTGGAGCAGAGGGGAAATACAGACTTTGGGCTCACTACGTTACAAGATTCAAGTGCCACTTTATGC
Source organism: Dipodomys merriami (assembly GCF_024711535.1). Classification (NCBI taxonomy): domain Eukaryota; kingdom Metazoa; phylum Chordata; class Mammalia; order Rodentia; family Heteromyidae; genus Dipodomys; species Dipodomys merriami. The sequence goes on along the minus strand of NW_027203381.1, from coordinate 104,966,394 downwards.
CGTGACAGTGTATTGTGGCCCCATAGTTGCAAGCAGGCCCAGAAAAAAGAAGAGCCAATCTCTAGACCAGAAGCTAACATCCAGACACACAATCTACATTTCAGCAGAGAGGAATGTAAGTCACAAGGAATGAAAGGATGAAAGTTGAGTGGGTTGCTTTTGCTTTGGGGTAGGTTTTGGAGATTTTTTTGGTTTACTTTTTACATTTTTGCATGTCTGATGTTGAGGATTTTCATGTATAGTATTTTAATGTATAGTATTTAAATGACAGCTTCACCTTAGCCAAAATAAGTTTTAAACTCTCTGGAATACTTCTGAGTTTGGGCTACCCACTGAAGTTCAGTAAGTCTGTCATTTATTTTGTTATGTTCAAGGGAATCCATAAAGCATGAATTGAAAAGCTCATAGTTCATACTCTTTACAGAAGTATAGCCTCAACTATTTGGGGGGGGGGGGTTGTTTGTTTTTTGCCAGTCCTGGGTCTTGAACTCAGGGCCTGGGTGCCACTTTGAGCTCTATTTTTGCTCAAGGCCATAGCTCCACTTCCAGCTTTTTGGTGGTTAATTGAACATAACAGTCTTGTTATGTCTTGTTATGTTTGACCCACAGTCCTGAGATCTCAGCCTTCTGAGTATCTAGGATTACAGGCGTGAGCCACCAGTGCCTTAGCAGCCTCAACTGTGAAGTAGTAAGCATTGTAATATCACAAATATCTACAAGACCAGCTGGCTGGAGGTGTCATTTAAAAGCAAAAGTCTGATATTTTACTAATTTATAGGTGATATGTGTTTTAATTTTAAAATTAGGAAACAATTCATTTTGTCTGCATCTGTTTCTATAAAAACTTAAAAAAAACTGAGGTAATCTTACTTGACTTTAAGCCAAATTATTTTAGAACCAGAAGGGACTTTGAATGCCATTTTAGACAATTTTTTGATACTATGAATTATCTAAGATTGTTTAACTAGATAGACAAATTGATTTTTCAATTTTTTTCCACAGTACTTCAGTGTGCTCAAACAGCAGGTCATGAACTATGTTATGTTTAGTCAAAATGAGCTTGATGGAAAGTGACTAGAACTTTCTGTAAACTCAAATAGGAGACACCAGAATCCAGCAGGCCAATTAAGTATTTTTTCGTGATGTGTTTCCTGTTATTTCTGGTGATAGTGAAAATTGGGGGTCGTGACCAGGACTTGAAAGCTACTTACTGCATGAGTTAATGAGTGAATCCTGGAGTACTGCTGAATGCCGTGTTGGCAGGTGACTGCAGTGATTTAAATTAGTATATTGTGTTAAGCAGCTTTCTTTACCTTTTGTGATTTTTAAATGAGTATGTTTTCATGTTTCAGTGAACTCAATGACACTTGGTGAAGTAGAGCAACTGAATGCAAAGCTCCAACAGCAAATCCAGGGTAAAGAATAAGTTTCAACATTTTTTTTATAACATGAAAAGTTTTGATATAGAAAGTCTCCTATGGCAGGACATGATTAGCTTCCTTGATGGGTACATAGCCTGGACTCCATAACTTAGCTATTGTTTAACACTGCTGTTAGAAACATGGGTAGATGGGTATCTCCAAAGTAAGTTAGTTGATGTCAGTTCTTTCGTTCGTATATCCAGAGTGATATGACAGGATCATATAGCAGTTGTATTTTTTGAGGAACCTCCTTATTGATGTCCATGATGGCTAGACTAATTTACATTCCTCCTGTCAGTGAATAACTCACTCCCACACACACACAAGCCTTTGTTTGTTGTTTGTTGTTCGTTATTTTGTTGTTTGATAATAACCATTTTGACTTGATGAGGTGGAATTTCAATACAATTTTTAGTTTCACTTTCCTAAGCAAAAATGGAGAGTACAATAAATCTTTACCTCTTATCAACATTTTAATCATGATATACTCCTTCACTGTGGGGTTGTGATCCCTGAGAGGCCTTTCAGACAAGTAGTATTGCCACTGACTTTTTGTTTTGGTCTTTATTTTGTTTTTTCCCAGTTCTGGGGCTTGAACTCAGGGCTTGGGCACTGTCCCTGAGTTTCTTTTGAATAAGGCTAGCACTCTGCCACTTGAGCCACTGTGCCACTTCTGGCTTTTTCTGTTTATGTGGTACTGAGGAATCAGACCCAGGGCATCGTGCATGGTAGGCAAACACCCTTGTTCTTTTTTGTTGTTGTTGTTAATTATAAATTTCAAATGCAGAAAAGTGAGACCAATATAATGACAATCATCACCAGTGTTTAACTTTTATTTTAAAGTATTGCTATTTTTTTCTTTTAATGTCCTTCCCTCTTGCCCAACCTTTTGCATGGATTATTTCGAAACAAATCCCAGACATTTTACTGTTTGGCCCATAAACACTTGAGAACTTTTTCTAATAAATGACTTTTTTTCCCAAAACAATGGCAATGTAATCACATCTTAAACACTGACAATATTTTAACATCATCAAATATGATAGGAGCAATTAAAAACACATGCCCCCCAACTGTCTCCTTTTCTTTACAATATATTCCCTGTTAGGTAATGAAATTGCACTTTTGAGACCTTTAAGTTGCTTACATACATTATATAGTCAGTAGCAAACTAAAAACCCTTTTTAACTGTGTGTCTTAACCCACAGCCTCAAGAATAATGGTAATGCTAGTAATAACAGTTTATACTTATCAAGCATTTTATAAGTATGATATCATTTAATTCTTAGAGTAATACTGTAAGGTGTTTGCTAGCATTATTGATCTTATACGTAAGAGGAAATAGAAACATTAGAGTATTTTTCCTGAGGCATATAATATAGGAACAAGGATTTGAAATTCCAGGTAATATGATTGGAAAGCCTCTTGGAAGAGTGTCCAAACCTGGATAGTAATTGGCACTTCTTATCCAAAGACAATTAAATATTGTTGAGCCTATCTATACATTCAAATTGAGAAACGAATGTAGTCGAGATAATCACCATTTCTGTTGTGTATGTTTGCACTTATTTGATTGTAACTCTAGTTAAACTTGATGCATGCATAGAGATGTAAAGTATTCAGACTTGTGTTGATCAGCAAGAAAACGCTGTTTGAAGAACACCGTTGAAGAGAACACTGTTTCCTTGGTGTCAAAGTAGTCACATTGAGAAAAGTTGCCCAATATATTCATTTTAGTAAGAGTACATATTTATTTACAATATAAATCAGGAGCTTATGCTTTGTATACTAAATGAAACTACTTTTTAAATCTTTGCAGAAGTTTTTGAGGAGTTATCACACCAAGTTCAAGAAAAAGATTCTTTAGCCTCAGAGCTCCATGTCCGTCATGTTGCTATTGAACAGCTTCTCAAGAACTATTCCAAGTTACCATGCCTGCAAGTAGGACGAACAGGAATGAAGTCACACTTTCCCATAAACAACTGAACCAAACTTCACATGCTCTACCCTTTATTAGTCTGCCAAGCATGCAAACTGAAGAAATTTGAGGAAAGTTCATGGGCCATATTTTTATGATCATTTATTTAATTTGCAGAGCTTCAGGAGATATTCAACATCCTTGTCTAATAAAATAGATCCCTGTACTCTACCCTTCTAGGGTTATCCTTTGGCTTCATTTTAGGAATCCTTATCCTATAGTTTACTACATGCTCATCCCAAACTTTCACAACCTAAAACTATTTAAATATACTACTAACAGTGTGATTTTATTAAACATTTTAATATAATTCAACTGTTGAGACAATAGAAGATTAACAAGCTATATTAGTCTAAATTACTAAAGATAATTTTTAAAAGGGAAATGAAATTCATAAATCACCTCTTATTTATTATGAGAAATATTTTAATATAAAATTTTTATAAACAAAACTATTTTAGGTACTTATTCGTTCCCTTTATAAGTATGTATTTGAATGGCACTGTATATTTACACTTTCATGTGTGAATATGTTCACCCATATTTCAGATCACTGCATTTTATTATTTTTAATAGTGTTTTTACAACTATTATTTTGCTTTCCAAAGATAAATGTATTTTAGAGTAACAATCTAGCTAGTTGAGTTCTCTGATAAATTAGGAAGGTGAAATTAATAACTTTTGTAGCAAATAATCAAATAAATAAATGCATTATTTTGTTTTCTAACTAAAGCAATCCCAAGTTAAGAAGAGAATAATCATCTAATTTCCCCATAGAAACCACAGCTTCTATTTTGTTCATTGTCACTTCACTTCTAATGATTTTTGTTATGTTGGAATTTGGACAGAGTCAGCCAAGCCTCCCTTCCAAGTCAAATGTAATATATATTTTTCAAGTTGAAATTGTTTTTTGTACTATTTTTGGGAAAAAAAATTCTGTGTGCCACTTCAGATACATTTCAAAAAATTCTTATTAAACTGTTCAAATTTTGTTTTCAATATCATTTAATTCAGTGCATAAGAAAGCACTTTAAAATATTTTTCTAAACTTTACAGTCTAATAGGAAAGGCAAAATTGCTTGACACAAGAAAAACAAAACTCCTAGTTCAACAAAAGTAAGCCCATATAAAGGATATTCTTATAAACTGCCTATGTTTTCAGAACTCTTAACTAATAGGTTATCTAAAACAACGAGGTAAATTTTATGCTATAGTAAAGAGTATATCCATGGTCTTTAAATGGTACTTAGAATGTATTTTCCTATTTCTCTATGCTCGAAAGAATCTCAAAGAAACTCCATTAACTTGGCAGCTTCGTGTATAAAGATACAGATGACGGCTGCCTTAAATCTGACAGCCAGTCCTGGGCTTGGGTCAGATTTCAATCTTAAACACAAACAGTATTTGACTATTCAAAAAAAAGTTTCCATCCAGTTGAAAGCTACTTTTTATATCTAAAATGTATTAACTTTCCTTGAAGGTGTGTTGATATGCCATTAATATTTTTTTGTTTTTCTTTGAAATAAGCTAAACAGTCAAAGTGTATGAGCTTGTGAAAGCCCCTTTCAACATCAGTTCTTTGAGAGCCATCTAAAATGAACTTAAAAAATCCAACGAGTGAAGTGGATGTGTTGCCTTAGTTTTGATAAGCTTTAAACTGAATGTGTGGCAGATCGAAAGTATCTAAATTTACAAGTTGGATTAAAGACATGTTCTGGTCATGCCGATAAGTATTTTAGTGTTTAGTTGTTATGGTTACCTTTTGAATTTACTCTTTTTGGCATAATTCATTAATATTATGAGCAAATGTGGTCGCACATATTTGGGCTTCTGTTTAGATGACTTCAGGAGAGTCATAAAAGTTTGCAATGTGTTACAGTTGATACCAGTAGTAGTGTATTTGCAGAACATGAGCCATATGGTGCAGTCCTAAATACAACAGTGTTATCCAAAGAAAATGTTTGCTCCTCTCTTAAAAGAGTTTTCTGGCAAGTATGTAGCTTTACTAATGAGTTTGCAATAATTGTGTGGGAATGTGCATGTACTAAGATCTTAATTAGGGACTCTGACTTAATCCATGTAGATATTTCTACTTAATCTTTTCAAAGGAAAGGTGCTCCTAAAACTATCTGTGGTGCTGGTACTAATATCTAGTACTTACTCAAATGAATTTCTAGAAAAAAAAAGTTGAAATATTTTGCATAGCATTGTATCCTAAATATGTGTTATACATATTTCCATGCTTTCGTGGTTGAATATGCAATTGCTATATATGCAAAAATAAAGATCAGGGAGAGTTGAATACTAACGAGAGAACATGAACTACCACATACACAGGTTTCCGTACTTAGCTGTTCTGTTTTCAGTACATGTTGAGAAAGTTTTAAAAGAAAATCTCAAGTATGGCTTCACTTTCAAAACACAGATTGCTATTCAGTCATTACTGACTTTTCAGAGCTTATGTTATGAAGGACAGAAAATAATTTTTTTCAGCTTTGATTTTATAATTAGACAAGTTAAATCTTTGTAAAGATCTGCAGTCAAGTGATTTTAACCATATGATGGTTTTTATTTAAAGATTAGGTTTTCTTCTACTTACCATACTGGAAGCCGCCCTGTGTTTGATCCCCATTAAATTATCCAACTTTATATTTTGAGAATATGTCTTATCTTTTGATGAATAGTAACATATAAACTACTCCTTTGAGCTGGGCATATTACCACGCTTATGATCCCAGTTAGCTACTAAAAAGACAAAAATAAGGAGAATCATGGTTTGAGGCCAGTGCAAGCAACAAGGTTAGCAAGACCCCCATCTCAACATAACTACATGGGAGACATAGATAGAATTGGAGTGTGAGGCAGGCTAAGAAAATGTGAGAGGACTTATCAGAAAAAGAAAGCAAAGAAAAGTCAGGGGTCATTGCTCAAATGGTAGAGCACCTGTCCAACAAGTAGTGCACCTTGAGCTCAAACCTCAGACCTGCCAAAAATAAATAAGTCCTTTGAAAGAAGACATGCACTTGAGACCACTAACAAGATGATGATTCAAGCAGCCGCGTGATATTTTGTTCAATTATGTAATCTTTTATGTAAAATGTTAGAGAAAAGAGATGTCCTTAGTTTTTTTAAATGTGTGTTTATTTCACCAGGAAGTGCCCATTTTTATATACATTTAAAAAATTTAAAGTATCAAACTTATGTTAGAAAGTGATTTTAGGAATGGCAACCAAAAAATTCTATTTTGCTGTCATTTTAGGAGCTATCGGAAGAGTTCTTTGTCTTAAGTTTTACCATATCCTTTGTTATTGAAAATGATTTAAAATATTTTTGTTTATTATCCACCTTGGTGTTTACACTGTTAAGGTTTGTCCCTCAATTTAAGTTTTTGGATTTGTATGTGTTAATATTTACCACTTTTGCTTTTTTGTTTCATCTTAGAGGAAATAAGCTTTCATTATTAACATAGCAAAATATATGCTCTTAAGTAGAGATTTTTAAAGATTACATTTTTTGTGCAGTTTTAGTAAAAGGATTCAGATTAGTAACCATAGAAGGTTATGTGCCCATGAAACATAAATTGTACATTGAAAAGTTCTTGTGTTATTTTTTATCATAGTTCCTTTACTGACAGATGATGTTATTGCTTAAGCTAAACTAAGAGTATTTTAAAATACTTATTAAGAAGTGTAAAACTCTATGAATTTTTGAAATACCTTCTGTTCAGATGTGATGTTACAGTAGAGATAATTGGTTTTATTTTAGAATATGACTGCATCCTTAGCTTTAGATTTAGTAGAAAGATTTTTGAAGGAAGTGGCAGATATCAGAGATAAAGCCCTCAAGTCATTCTTGCCTGGTTATGTTTCTGTGGTGATGAGTAGAAAACCGTTTACTTACCAGTATGGTGAGTGAATTGGGCTGTAGCACCTCTTTCTGGGTTTGGAATATCAAATATGTCTTACATCTCAGTATTTTCATTTTACTTCATATTTCCACAGCAGTCCCCATTATGGCACACTCAAACCTACTAACCAACTTCAGGCTATGTTATCTTCACATGAAACATATATTGAGAGTCTCTAGCATCAAGATCTAATTCTTTAGCATTTACCTAAGGTAATATATACCTTAGGTACTACTTTTTAGTTTAATAGTCCACATTAGTAATGCATCTTAGTGATTTTGAACAGTCCACGGTTTTAACCTTACTGAAGTGAAACTAAACAATCATGGAAATACTACCCGCCCCCCAAATAGTGCTTGTTGAACTTATCCCAGCTATACAGTTCATTCCTGGCTTCCTTTCAACATATCTAAAGTAGTATTTCTTTTCTGTCCTATTATTTCCAAAAGAAGGAGTTTAGAAAAGGTGTTCAGAAGTGACAGTTTGAATGTTGTTCCTACTGTTACAGAGGGGAGAGTGTGTGTGTAAGTGTACCTCACTTTAAAACTAAGTCTATGCTATGGCCACTGAACTTTAATAAACTTGCTTTGGTGTTAGAAATTTATTTTACAAAATTGTGCTAAGATATTTGGAAGAGAATGGAACTGCTATAGTAAAAACTTAATTTTGTTTCAGAAAGCTTATTAGATATTGTTTGGTTATATTTTCTTTGAAAACTGCAATAATTTATATATTTGTATTCTGCTTTGAAACTGTAACTATATAAGCTTGTCTATTTTTAATTTTACAACAATAAAATATTTTGTTATAACTTTAGTGGATTTTTTCAAGAGTACCTATTCTTTTAAATGGCTAGCCTGCATTTTTAGGGAATCTAACTTAAAATTGTTTTCTTGATGGGGATGTAGCTTACTTAATGTCTCACATGTTAGACATGTCTTACTTGATGATTTCTCAGTTTCTTGTGGGAATCTTACGTTCTGTTTGATACATACAATTTTCTGTGTCCTAAGGATCCACCAAACAAAATAAGATCATCTCTGCAATTTACTGTAATATATGTACAATTTTTTTAATTGGGGTGTAAATCTGGGGCATGCAACTCAGTGGTATAGCATTTATTTAGTATGCAAGACCCTGGGTTTAATCCTTAGCACCCTAACTAGATAGAGATGTAATTTATATACAGTAAAGACAGGCATTTTAAGTACATTGTTTGAATTTAATGAATATAAATAGCTATATAGTCATTACTTTTTGGCTCACTTTCCAGTGTTTTAACTTCCATCTCCCTTTGACTCACTGCTCTGATCTGTATTTGTACATACAGGCTTTGGCTTAGACAAGCACACTCCTGCAGTCTGTAATCCTTTGCCTCTGGCTTTTTCCATTCAACTGCATGCTTTTGAATTTCATCCATTGTAGTTAAAGGATCAGCAATTGATTTCCCTTTTAGCTGAATGGTATACTGCTTTACGGTTGTATTAGAATCTCTTCACCCTCTCAACTGTTCACAGACATTTGAGTTTCTTCTAGTTTAAGTGTATGATAATAAAACATTTGAATTGGCTTTTCAAGGAACATTAAAAAATAGGAAATTGATGAAATATTCAAGATCATTTGTAGATAGCATAAATCTGAATATTTAAATTTTTAACTGAAATAGTTAATATTGTGCTAGAAGAATCTTAATTACCTTTTTTAAAAAGCAGGACTCATGGCTACTCAGGAGGCTGAGTAGTTTGAAGATTATAGTTTGACACCAGCCTGGGCAGGAAAGTCTGTGAGGCTCATCTCCAGTTAACCATCAAAATGCCAGAAGTAGAGCTATGGCACAAATGGTAGAGTTCCAGCCTTTTTCTAGCTCTTTTAGCTCAGAGACAGCATCCATGCCCTGAGTGCAAGTCCCAGGACCAATACACATGCACACATACGTGCTCTCTCTCTCTCTCTCTCTCTCTCTCTCTCTCTCTCTCTCTCTCTCTCTCTCTCTCTCTCTCTCTCTTCCCCCCTTCCCCCGTCAAATCTAACATCTATGTGAGGAGTTTCTTTTTCAAGAGAAGAAATAGAGACCAAGAGAGTTTGATTTGAAAAAGCACCAGAACACAGTGAAGTTCTGTTTTGCCTTAATAACTGTGTGACATTAAAAGAAATTCATCTTGACTTTTTAAAGCCTGAATTCATTATTGTTTCTACTGAACTTAAGAAATTCTAAACTATAAAATGATTTTTCTTTCACAATTTTTTAGTGTGATTATAGACCTCGGAATTCTTTGCAGAGTTTTCAGAGGCTGGCATATTGGTGTGTAGCAGATAAAATAAGAGGGGGAGCTAGAGTGGAATGACACCCTTTTTATTTAAAATGCACTGATACTCTATAAAACGTTTTTGTAAGAAGGGCTTCCTTTTGGAGTCTGATCTAAATAATGTCACTTCTGTCTTTAAAATTCCAGGTTTATATCAGTAGGTTTTTCTTTAAATGTGTTTTGTTTGGTTTGTTACTGTTGCTCTCAGGTCACCAAAACTAGACAAAGATCTAGAAGTGAACTCTAGTGGTTAGATATTTTTTTTTTTTTTTTTTTTTGGGTCCGGTCGTGGAGCCTGAACTCTGGGCCTGGGCGCTGTCCCTCAGCTCTTCAGCTCAAGGCTAGCGCTCTACCACTTGAGCCACAGCGCCACTTCCGGCTTTTTTCTTTTTGCTTATGTGGTGCTGAGGAATCGAACCCAGGGCCTCGAGCATGCAAGGCAAGCGCTCTACCACTGAGCCACCTTCCCAGCCCTAGTGGTTAGATATTTGCCCTTTAACCTTCACATCTGGGATACCGCACGTTAACTATTAAGTCAGAAAGTCTGGGAAGGGGGCAAGGGGCTATGCTGACAGCATCAGTTTCTATCAGTAGGGACAACATCCACTCCACGATCCCATATCTAGTGAGTGAAAGGCAAACCCCTGACATCTGTTTAGGATGGGTAACTCTTGCTCTGTGTAAATTTGTGGATTTAGTAACTGATTAATCACCTTTATTCCTGCCTGGCTTCCCAGGCTTCTGGATGATCTCTGTACAATGATTAAATTCTTTTCATCCTCAACCAGCTAGTTGCTTTTTCTAGCTTACCACCCAGAGTTTTAATATACATATCTCTGGTCTGGTCTATGTCTGCTGCTCTCCTCTGAGATCTGATGAAATTAGTTTCGAAAAGTAAACAACTACTAAGGGCCACTGAATATAACTACTAAATTATCCCACCTGATCTCTTTAGATACTTGTTCTGTCGGCTGGAACTAACTGCAAAATTGTAAAGAAATTAAACATACGGCTTGCTAAGCAGTAATGTAGATGTAAGTTTGGCCACGAAGGGGTTACTTTAGAGAATTGTTGTTGTCTGCCACTAATAAGTGAAAGCATTCAGTTTCTGTCTACTAGGATCTTGGAAAGAGTCATCTAATAAGAACTAGTCATGGTTATAGATGGGTTGGCCATGAAGTTCTTGACAGTACTGAATGACTCCTCACCCCGTTAGCCTCTGTTGACTGAATGAGTAAAGGGTAAGATTTCAGTGGCAGCACCAGGATTACATGTCTAACAGTAGCTATCCACCAAGACTCCTGCATCTCTCCTCTTGTAACTCCTCTCCTCACTCTCCACATTATTTCAGGCCTTTGATAAGTCCTACTTCCTTTGTGTCTATGGCTTCAAAAGGGAAAACCTTTACATTTTGTTTTAAACTACCCATTGCCCCAGTGTTTTGAAAAAAAAAAAGTGATATGCTGCTCTCTCCTTCAAAGATCATTCTAAAAAGATTACCATTGCCTAATGAATAAAAATAAATCCCCATGGCTCAGCATTTAAAGTCTTCTCCATTTGCCAGCCACACATTTTTCATTTTAGATATTACATCAAAGAATTATGTGCCAGGTGTTCAATCCTTAGCAATACACACACTAGTAATAATAATAATAATAATAATAATAATAATAATATAATATAATGATAATGACATGTCTTTGAGGAGACTTCTTTGACAGCAGTGAGAAGGTAAGACCGCATATCTAGTCCAGGCCAGTCAATAAAATATCCCATTTTAACTAGCAAGTCAGGCACGATAGCACATGTCTGCTCTAACTGAGCAGGAAGGAAGATTGTCAACCGAAGCCAACCCAGGCAAAACACAAGACCCTAAAGTGAAATGAAAAGCGGGTGGGAGGGTCAATTAGCACAGCATCTGCCTAACAAGCACAAAGCCCGGAGTTCAAACCCTACTACTGCCAACATCAAAAGAAAATTCACAAAAATTGTACCCAAGAGATGAGATTGCAAGTGAGGGATAAAAGTCATGAAAAGTTGCTACAAATGGCATGTGGGTTAAAAGCAGAACTCTTAACTTTTTTCAAGCTATAATTTTCATTCATCTTCTCCATAATTGGACTTTTTGGTGAGGGTAGAACAAGGCTGTGTAGAAGGTCAGGACAAAAACTCTTTTGAAAGCCAAGCCCAAATAGGTCAACCTACAAGATATACCAGGAGAAACTTGGGACATTTCTGGCCCAGATGAAAGGGAGTTTAGAAAAGGATAGGTCAGCACGGAGAATGTGGAAGAGAGCCAAGACTTAACTAACTACACTTTCAGATCTATAACTTGAAAGCAAAGTAATAGAAGAGCTACTGAAGAGAAAAACGCAACTGAATTAAAAACTGAATTGATGGCAAAAAAAAAAAGGAGTTTTAATGATCAAATAGATTGCTAGCCTGACATTCAGAAAGTATAGAATAAATCCTCTACCACTACTGAGCACCTCTTCTTTCAACTCCTGTTTTCTAATGTGAGAAAGAGAAAGACAGAAAGACAAGAAAGACAGATAGGAAGGAAGGAAGAAAGAAAGGGAAAGAAAGAAAAAAGAAAAGAAAGATAAAGAAAGAAAAAGGGAAGGAAGGAAGGAAGGAAGGAAGGAAGGAAGGCAAGCAAACGGGAAAAAAAAGGAAGTGATTTTGAGGACTTGATGATCTGTAGGGGATCTTCCATCACTACCATTCTACAAATACAATGAATATTATGCAGCCTGCAGGTGAATTTCACCCAAGCCCCTGTATGAACAGCAGACCTGAGATAAAAGAAGGAAATGAGCCTTACAGCAAATTTCTATGATCAGCTGTGACAAAACAAAAGATGGACAAGTCCAATATAAAAAGTGATACAATTCTCTGCATACTGTTTAATTACATCTAAGTTGGAGGTTTATTGTTATACTATTGTGGTTTTTTAAAAGTCTGTAAGTTGGGCTGGGAATGTGGCTTAGTGTAGAGTGCTTGCCTAGCATGCATGAAGCCCTGGGTTTGATCCCTCAGTACCAACCTCATTAACAAAAAAAGCCAGAAGTGGCACTGTGACTCAAGTGGTAGAGTGCTAGCCTTGAGCAAAAGAAGCTCAGGGACAATGCTCAGGCTCTGAGTTCAAGTCCCAGGGAGGGAAAAAAAAGTATGTAGGTTGTGAGAGTTTGTTTCTCTTCCACATTGTCCCATCAAGAAAACTAGGAAGAAGGTGGTCAAGAGTTACAGAAAGAGGGGCTGGGGGTTTAGCCCAGCGGAAGGGCGCCCGCCTGGCGTGCCCAAGGCCCTGGGTTCGGTTCTCAGCCCTAGTTTAAAAAAAAAAAAAAAAAGAGTTACAGAAAGAGTAACATATAATCAAAAGTTGTGTCACTGAAAAGCATTGAAAGTACAATTCCTACAGGCTGGGTGAGAGGAAACTTTTCTTATGCATTTCCTACCCCATACACATACATACATACATACACAAACACACACACACACACCACATTTACACACAAACACACATATATACTATGGTAAATGGTTGAGGAGGATGTATTTATTCAATCCACAGATTACTCTGAAATTGTATCTTTCCTATTATAGGAATTGCAAATTGTTCCTTCTTGAAGATATGGCAGATGGCAGATTTTCATCTTTATTGGAATATATTTTAGTTTTTAGTTTGCATTTTTGTTGTTGTTGTTTTAGGTTCTTTCCCTTATGATTTTTAAACTAGCTTGCAAATTTGAGCACAATGAGCAAGCCTGGGAAAGTGAAAAGCACATTACTGAGTGTGCCTGTGAAGGAGTTTACAGTTGATTGGCATATATGACTACAAGTTGACAGTGAAGGCTGTGGGCAGCACCATCCAGTAGGCTCGGGACCCAGATGGAACAAAAGGAAGAAGGAAGAGGAAAAAAAGTAGGCCACAAACATATACATATTCTGGTGTACTCTTCTTCCCAGGTGGTTGTGCATATTGCTGCTGCCATTATCCATTGATGTCAGCCTCACACAACGTCAGCCTTTCAAAGTGGATTCACACTAGCCACTCTCTAGGGAGCTTCTGAGCCTTCAATCTCAGACTAGAACTGTATTGTTAGTGCCTCTTGCTCTGAACTCCTTGAAGTGAGCAGCTACCAATCAGAATTTCCAGTAAGAGTTATTTTCACAATGGTGGGTCCAAAAGCAGTCTGAAGGCAGATTCCTACTCAGGGCACCTCAGCCTTTTTTTCCTAAGGACTTTTACTGACTGAATGAGGCCTGCCCATATATTGGAGAGAAATCTGCTTTCCTCCCATTCCACTGACTTAAATCTTAATCAGATCTTTGAAAAGGTAAATTTCCAAGTATTTGACCAAACAGCTGTACACCATAGACTGGTCCACTTGGCACATAAAATGATTGTAGTTGGTCTCTCTTTTCAACTTCAATAAACCATGAATTTGACAAATGTGTGAACCATACATCGCTTCGTCTACACCGCTGTCTCTAAAGCACTATCCTACACCTTCTAACCATACCTTTATCTAACCCAGAAAAGAAAATGTATTCAACAAACCCATATTCTCCTGAATTTTTCTGGGTTCTAACAGGATTTTTCCCTATTTTTGTAATATTTTGTATAATGAAGAGAGTAAAAGAGTTGTCATATTATCCTCCCTCCCCCTTAATCTGGTAGTCAGTCTTAGATTATTGGAAGCTTTATACCAAAGTCAAAGACATATACAATTCCAAGTGGGTTCAATATCCAATAACTTAGTATAAATTATTGAACACTGAGTGTGTTAGGTTCACTTATCTCTTATCCTCATTGCTTCTTACCTCTACCTCACAAACACCTATCAAGATAGTTGTGTCAGAGAAAGATACCATTCAACCAGTAGCTCAAGCATCTGTTCTTTTGAAACTAATTTCCATTTTTCTAGGTGTTAGAAGAACTGCAAAGTGCTCAGAGAGTGACAAATAGCTAAATGTCTGGCTATCTCACTTTGAGTGAAATTTTTAATGCTTCTCAATTCTGATTAGACTGCTCTGAAACTAGAAGAGGCAACATCTGGGCCTCCTACTCAGTTTCTTCTGTTACTGCCTTGCTTTTCTACATCCAAGAAACAAGGAAATTGGAAGCTCTTTGTGCTGCTGCTGCTCTACAGAGACAACAAAGGAGCTTTTTTTTTTTTTTTAACCAGAGGATGCTGGGGAAACTGAGCTTGTGACAAGCAAAACCACATTTCTTTCACTGCTTCCTTCTCTTCTTATCAATGTTCTTCTATTGATATAATAAATGTCAACTGCACCACATGCAAGCCTTCAAATATATGACTATAATAACATATGACTATAATGTCTCTCCTCTGTAGAACCAGAGAAGAGCAGCAGGTCACATGGTTATTATTGTTTGGTTGCTTTCCTCCCAGTCTCTAGGTAATGTGGCAAGCATACTCATAGCTTTAAAATTTCCTAGAATAACTTTTGCTGGAACTAGCTTTTTGATGTAGGGAAGGAATCTTCTATACTAGGTTCTAATGGTATGAACTGTTCCCATAGTCTTATTTTGTTTTTCTTTTTTCTTTTTTCTTTTTTTTTTGGGTCCGGTTGTGGGGCCTGAACTCTGGGCCTGGGCGCTGTCCCTCAGCTCTTCAGCTCAAGGCTAGCACTCTATCACTTGAGCTACAGCGCCACTTCCGGCTTTTTTCTTTTTGCTTATGTGGTGCTGAGGAATTGAACTCAGGGCCTCAGGCATGCAAGGCAAGCGCTCTACCACTGAGCCACCTTCCTAGCCCCTTATTTTGTTTTTCTTCCACAATAAAAACCTTGAAAATACATCAGGATTTACTACAAAAGTTGCCTTGCTTATTTTTTCCTGACTATGTTGTTGTTTCTGGGTTGTTACTGTGATTCAACAGAGCATGGAGGAACAGCCTACAATTCCTTAATGTAGAAAAGCCCAGTTGACAAAACAGTATCATGTCATGGGAGCTCTAGAAATAGTCAGGAGATTTGAGGTTTGGTCCTTGCCTGTGAGCAACAAAGTATAGAATGTTTGAAATATTTTTTGAAGCTGGACATGGTGACACATATGTCTAATCCCAGTTTAGGACACAGAGGTAGAAGGATCACAAAGTTAGCAGAAGATGCTATCTAAAAAAGAAACAAAAATCCCAAAAGAACTGAGGCATGGTTCAAGTGGAAAAACACTTTCCTAGCATGCTCATAGCCCTGAGTTCAATATCTAATACTCATAAAAAACAAACAAAACAAAACAAAAGAAGAGTTTCATGTGTGACTTAAGTGCCTTGTAGGTAAGGTACCAGGTGCTCTGCAGGTCTCCTAGGGCTGTCACAGTGACTCTTGGCAGCATGTTCCAGCATATGGGAATTTGATCACCGAGGATATGAAAGGGAGCTTTATCCCAGTGGTTAGTATGTCCTCTTCCATTTGGGGCTTTATAGTCTCCATCCTAGGGCCTCAGCATGTATCTCTATCCCCCAGCTGCATCAGTAGAAAGCCCTCCATCCAGACCTGAACTCCACCCTACTCTTCACAAAGAAAGAGAATTCTGGGGAGAGTGGTCCCCTCTGGTTTCTCCTGAATCCATCCATCTACATTCTTGCCTAAGCACTATCTTCAGTGAGCAGCTGCACAGGCAGGGTACCACCTCCCTCGAATTCCTACTGTGTAAGCATGCCCCTGGGAAACAGACAGGCACCATTTCGCCCTCTCCCCTGAGGGAGGTGGCCTTGTCAGCTCTGCTGGCAATAAACTCCTTTTGCTGTACGACTGTGTCCAAGTGTTTTTCTGGGATGGTGTTTTCACCAGTAATTTCCATTGGCTTTTTCTTTTTCTTTTGGTCTGGTTGTGGGGCCTGAACTCTGGGCCTGGGCACTGTCCCTCAGTTCTTCAGCTCAAGGCTAGCGCTCTACCACTTGAGCCACAGTGCCACTTCCGGCTTTCTTCATTTTTGCTTATGTGGTGCTAAGGAATCGAACCCAGGGCCTCAGGCATGCAAGGCAAGTGCTCTACCACTGAGCCATCTTCCCAGCCCTCCATTGGCTTTTAAATGAAGCAGAAGCTTCATTTTCATGTTCTTCAAGTTCTATGTTCATATTGTATTGGTTGTTTTTGATTTTTGATTTTTCCTTTTCTTTTAAAGAGAGAAACATCTCTGCTAAAAGAAAACAAAAATTTAAATTCAAAGATAGGAGACTCTTAAAGGCTCCTTTAGTTTTACATATTTCATGGTTTCTTTTGATAGTTATGTGGGGCGAGACCAGGTGTTGACTTGGGAAATTCCTTTCATGCCTACATAAAAGGTAGTTAGCCTCATAAATTTTGCATCTTTTGCCCATATTTTGTTCACATGAGTACATTGATAAGAAGAGAAGGAAGCAGTGAAAGAAATGTGGTTTTGCTTGTCACAAGCTCAGTTTCCCCAGCATCCTCTGGTTAAAAAATTGACATATTTCTATATCACACCCTGAAACCAATAAGAAAGCTAAAATCGCAGGAATAGAAAAAAAAAGTTCATTAGGAAACCAAATTACAATCTCAAAGGTGAGTGAATTTGAAAGCCCAATTATATACTTAGAATAAGTTTGGAAACTCTTAAGTAGTCCTCTTCTTAGTCATTACCCATAACGTACTGATAATTCGAAGTAAAAGGAGGGCCTATCCAATTATTACACACTTGTTGGTTTCCTGTTCTGCTGTCAAACAGGAAGAGAAACAGAAACTACTGCAAAGCCTGAATTCATTTCATCATGTAGCTTGTGGTTTGACCACATTTCGGAGTATGCTGAGTTGTTCAGCCAACCTAAATAAACTGTCATTTCTAAGGATGCCAGCACTTACACCAGCAAAATGACCTTAAAAGAAATGGATGTTTCCCTTTCTTTTTTCTCTTTCCTTCTAGACCAATTCAGTGTTAGAGATGTTAGTTACAACAAGCAAAAGTAGGTATCGACAGGAGAGGAGAAGGATGGGAAGGATGGGGTGGCCAGTGAGGGTGTCAGCATTGGAGGAGCCACAGCAGCCTCACCTCAAAGGAGCAGAGCTGCCTGATGAAGAGTGTCAGATCCCCAGAGAAGAGAGGAGGGCATTCATAGGAGCCTAAAGACAGTGGGGATGGGTCATGTATTATAAGGTGCCAGAATCTCCATGGTTATGTATAGAGAAGAGGGTCGATAGTGCCAGTGGAAAATTGGTTGCTACAAGAAGGCTGATAAAATAAGTAAATTTATTAAGGATAACAGAAACTTGGTTTGTCATTCCTCAAGGAGTTACAAAGATGAACAGGAAGAGACATAGGTATGAATCCTGTGTGTCTGGTTGGAATTGAAGATAAGGTGGTAAAGACACAGCCAGCTATATAGATCCAAATGTAAGTGTAAAACTATACCAACAAAATGTACCCATGGGTGCTTGTCCCTTGAGGTCTGGATAGTGACCCCCTCAACTAAAACAGTGAGTAACACCTAAAAACCATATTTCACTTTATTAAAAGCATTCTTCATGCATCAGGGCCCCTTGGAGAAATGGCTGGCTTTAAAGCTGGTGTAGGGAACAAACAAAATGTTAGGAATGTCTTTATAGTTCAGGGAGAAAACAAATAAACAGAAGTATTAAAAATAATAGGTCATGTCAGAAACACAGATCCCAGGTGAAAGCCCTCCTCCTGACACAAAATAATTATTCAATCCGTTCAATAAAATCAGAAAGTATATAGCCAGAATGACTAAAAATGAATAACAAGTTATTTATAAAAGTTGGATTGTTTGTACTATGTTAAGTGACCTACTTCAGAATAATTAGGATTTACAAAGGAAAAAAGAATAAATTCATGGTTAGGAAGCTTGCCTTGCAACAAAGAAAGAGATAGAATAGGTAAAGGTATAAGACTTCCATTTTTCATAAGAAAATAGAGTCCAACTATCAAAAACAATTATTTAAATATGTAACAGAAATATTAAAGGTGAAAAATTTAGTAGAAAGTCTTTTTCAAAATTATATTAAGTGAAGTAAGTCAAGCCCAAAGAATCATAGGTCCCATGGTTTCCCTTATTTTCAATAACTAGTAGATGTATGAGTGCTAGCCTTGAGCTAAAGAGCTGAAGGACAGCGCCCAGGCCCAGAGTTCAGGCCCCATGACCAACACACACACACAAAAAAATTAAATCCCCCAACAACAAATCCTCAAAGAAACAACTGCCCAATAAATAAGTGGGCTAAAGACTTAAACAGAAACTTCTCTGAAGAGGAAAGAAGGATAGCCAATAGACACATGAAGAAAGGCTCAACCTCCCTAGACATAAAAGAAATGCAAATCAAAACAACAATGAGATATCACCTCACCCCAGTTAGAATGGCTAAAATCAAGAACTCTAATAACAAAAGATGCTGGAGGGGATGTGGACAGAAGGGAACCCTACTGCATTGTTGGTGTGAATGTAAACTTGTTCAACCACTTTGGAAAGTAGTATAGAAGCTCCTCAAAAGACTCCACATAGAGCTCCCCTATGACCCAGCGATCCCACTTTTGGGCATTTACCCAAATGTTCACAAACAAGACCATACTAAACCTACCAGCACAACTATGTTTATTGCAGCATTATTTACCATAGCTAAGATATGGAACCAACCCAGATGCCCCTCAGTAGATGAATGGATCAAGAAAATGTGGTATATTTATACAATGGAATTCTATGCCTCCATCAGAAAGAATGGCATTGCCCCATTTGTTAGGAAATGGAAAGACTTGGAAAAAATTATATTAAGTGAAGTAAGCCAGGCCCAAAGAATCATAGGTCCCATGTTTTCCCTTATTTGCAATAACTAGTAGATGTCTGAGTCAAGCAGAAAAGGTCAGATAGTTGATGTTAGGTTAAATGAACCCCAAGGTAAGTATTCAAACGTTTTTTTCTTTCTTGTGATTGTTTCTAACATATTTATAAGATGATTTCTTTGTTGCTTTGTATGTCCTTCCCCCATGGTATAACCCCTGCTTTCTTTGTATTTGATGTTGGTATAATTTGTGGAGGGGAAGGGCAAAAACAAACCATTTACATAGGGATACAGGTGGACCCATTGCAACAATGACATGTACAAGTCGTTATGCCGAAAAGCGAACTTTACAACTTTGTCCTGGGTGGGGGTTGGGGGAGTGGGAGATGGGAGGGGATGGTAAGGGGAAACAAAGGAGGAGGCAACAACAATGCTTGATAAGAAATGTACTCATTACCTTGCCCATGTAATTGTAACCCCTCTGTAGGGTATTTTCACAATAAAAAATTAAAAAAAAATAAAAGGAGAGATTGGGGAGCTTTTACTAAGAAAATAAAATCATGTAATGGCTCCCAACACAAATCCTTGATCATTAGAGAGATTAGCAATGTGAAAGAAATAATTATAAATTGTCAAAGCCATAATATCATCAGTGACAATAGCTAATAATTACGATTTAACATTAATATGATTTTACTGAAGGGCAAGCATTTTTCTTACATGCTTTATATGCTTCATCACATTTTCTTTCTATTTTCTCTCAATTGTCAACTCCATCATGCTGTTGAAGAAACAAAGGCACAGGAAGTTTAAGGACATCATAGTTAAGAGTTGTGAACCATGGTGGGTAAATTCTTGTGCTTATATGTATAATACACTGACAGTCCTAAACTTGAGTTTTATTCCTTCTCTCAGTCAGTCATCTAAAATCTATTCATGTCATCTCTCAAACATTTCTGGGACCAAATTCATTATTATAACTGACTACCTCCACCTTAATTCTGAACCTGTCATTTAGCTTTGCTCTTAAGTAGCCATTTATTTCTTTTCTCTGTGTCCAGATCTTCCCCACACTAACCCACACTCTAGGCAACTTGCCTAGAGTGGATTTGTCTATTTCTCCATCACACTCATATTTAAAATTCATTTGGAGAGATCAGGGATTTAGCTCAGTGTAGAGGGTATACTTTCCCAGTGCAAGGTTCTATGTTAAAATCCCAGATTCCAGGTGCCTATCTCTAGCAAGTAGAGAATTCTTTCTCATCAGATCATGACTTGACAGAATGAAGCACACTGCAAGACAGAGCAAGTATTTTCATTCACATCTCCCTTCCTGTGTTTATAAAGATACCAGTGCCATTTAATACTAACTACCTCCTGAAGTCCTGACTGAAAACACCACTAACATGTGCATTTGTGGATTCAGTTTCAAGTACATGAACTTTGGGGGAACATATTCAAAACATAGCTATACCTCTCTACCTCTGTATAAGCTCTTTGGATGTCTCTGGAATGTTCTGTATTCTCTCTGTTTATTTTTAGGAGTGATACTCACTTAAGAGTCTAATTTTCTGAAAAGACTTTCCCCAAATTTCTTGGTTCTTATTATATTTGCCTTTTAATTACTTTGGTGAGGATGTTTTTAGACCCAATCTCAGCCAAAGACTGAAATTTCTCTAAATATAAAGATAATATTTCTGCTTCCATATCCTCATTCCTATCACTGGGCCTAATAGTAGGTGCCATTAAATTAATGTGCAGAGAATGAACTGGATTTCTAAATTTTGATAGCCATTCACTTTTGCTAGAGTAATAGATCATTTTTTAAAATAGAAGTTTATTTTAGAGATAATGTTGCTTATCTATTTGCCTAAGGTTGCAGATTTGCTGCAGTTCTATATCCAGTTCACTGATCAAATAACAACCTGAAAGATATCTTGTCATTTCATTTGCAGTGAGTCACTGGCCTGGGGCAAAAATACACATCATACATTTACATTTGGGCCAAAAAAGGTGCAAGTACTTTTTCATTTTCAGAATAGAATAAGATTCTTTAAAAAACACAGCAAGAATATCTAGTATATGTCTAAGAGTCAAGCAGAAAAGGCCAGATAAGGTGATGTCAGGGAAATGAACCCTAAGATATGTACTCAAATGTTTTTCTCTTTCATGCAATTGTTTCTAACACATTTATAAGATTATTTCTTTGTTGTTTTGTATGTCCCTCCCCCACAGTATAACCCCTGCTTTTACTGTATTTGATATCGGTATAATTTGTGGAGGGGAAGGGGAAAAACAAATCGTTTAAATAGGGATACAGGTGGACCCATTGCAACAATGAGATGTACAAGTCGTTATGTTGAAAACGAACTTTACAACTTTGGTGGGGGGGAAGGGAGTGGGGAGGATTGGGTAGGGGGGCAGGGGGAGGATGGGAAGGGATGGGAAGGGGAAACAAAGGAAGAAGCTACAATGCTTGATAAGAAATGTATTCATTATCTTGCCCATGTAATTGTAACCCCTTTGTATAGTATTTTCACAATACACACACACACACACACACACACACACACACACACACACACACACACACACACACACACACACACACACACAGCAAGAAGTCCAATGTGGATTGTGGCCAAGTGATTAAAACCTGGTATCACTTACAAAAAGTGCACAGCCTCTGAAAGTGTATTTCTGATCTTAGCTGATACTATTATATAAACATCATTACTATGGATATATTGTCAAATCTGAAGTTCCTGTTAGACTGTTGGTGTAGTCACAGTTTATAAAAAGCTGTCCTATTGAGATGTCTCTTGAGAAGTTTCCTCTGGTGACCTTACAAGTTCCCTATCAAGAAGAAGCTCCAACATTCCTATGAAAGGCCACTCTGGGGCAGAATGTGGTGGCTAAGAAGAGACAAGTTAGGAGATAGTGACAATAGTCTAGATAGCCTTTTGCAATGGAGAGAGACAGAGGAGGCATTTCTTTGAAATGCTCCACTGTTAAATAATAATTCTATGAACACACCCAACAAGTGAGTGCTATTGTTTACAAAATTAAAGTGGAGTATGTTTGAATTAACCACATTATAAGAGTAACAAATGGTAGTGCTAACAGATCCAACATTCCAGAAACAAGATGTCTTTTTTTTGTTTTGATTGCATGTGTGTGTGTATGTGTGTGTGTGTGTGTGTGTGTGTGTGTATGAGAGAGAGAGAGAGAGAGAGAGAGAGAGAGAGAGAGAGAGAGGCTTTGTTATTATTGTTTTACCTAGCATGTTCTAGGGATCAAATTAACCCAGGGCCTTATGCATGCTCAACAAATACTCTACCACTGAGCCATGTGCCTAGTCCTAGGATCTGCATTCTTAATTCTTAGCTCCAATATTTAGTATCTATTTATGTAGACTATCCTTGCCAGCTGTCCAATTTGTTTAGGTTTTTAACCATCTGCCAATTTGCCTTGCAGGTAACTCGCATATT
Source organism: Dipodomys merriami (assembly GCF_024711535.1). Lineage (NCBI taxonomy): Eukaryota > Metazoa > Chordata > Mammalia > Rodentia > Heteromyidae > Dipodomys > Dipodomys merriami. The sequence continues at coordinate 104,943,508 of NW_027203381.1, read as the reverse complement.
AAAGATAATCTATACGAAAGGAGAAATTACATTCTAATGGTCATATAAAATCAGTTTAGTGGGACAGATGGTAGATGATTAGTTTAAAGACTAAAAGATGGTCAAAATCATTGTTTCCTCGGCGTTGAATCAAATACTAATTCATAAATAAATAGCTGGGTTATTTTAAAAAAAAAAAAGCTACCTTTTTTTGTGATTGTACTGGGTCTTGCCTCAGGCTCTTGCTCAAAGCTGGTGCTATGCCAGTTGAGCCATGCCTCCATTTCTAGCTCATGGCTGGTTAATGGGAGATAGTCTCACAGACTATCACTTTTAACCAGCAGCTAAATAGATGTGACCTGTGGTACTGCATGCCCCTATCTCAGGACCAATGAAGTGAAAGACGCTTGTCTTGAAAAACAAAAACAAAGGATATGTTGACATTATTGTGGATTTAACCTTCTGGGTATTCAAGTATGGTCTGTCTTCTCTGGAAAAGCTCTAAAAGCACTATTCAATGATAAGTCTCCCAATATTGCATCTGGCACTAATATTCAACACAAATGTTCAGACATTAAACTGAGTGAGAACAGTGGAGTGTACTTATGAGATAATCTCTCAGGAAGTGTGTAAGCTGTCTCCAGTACCTGAGCTCAGCAAAAACTGCCCAGAAAACTCAATTTGTTTTTTGTAATTTCACAGCTACACTTCCACCAAGATCCAACTTTAAGATTTCATTTCTTTACCCACAACAGGAACATATCTGACTAAAGCTTTTTCCTACCTGCAGGGTTTATAGGAACAGAGAACTAGAGTAGACTATGTTATATAACCAAAAGTAGGAAGTAAATTTTTTAAAAAGGAAAACAAGAAAATTTTGCTGAGCAGGTGAGTTTTTTAATGAATTGTTCTACTTTATTTGGAATGAGTAAATAGTGGATCATCTCTTAGGAAATTGTCATCATAACTCATCTTTATTTTGCGTTTAGCTTAGCCATTGAAGCAATATTTGAAAGAAACAGTTTCCACATGAGAGAACAATAATAGATGCCAAATAAATACTGTTTCTACTGATGGATATATATATATATTATGTTATTATACATTATATTATTATATATTACATGAATGGCAAATTTGTAGTTCAAGGTAAAACAGCCATTTCAATCTCAGCATTCCTAAAAGTGCTGAAGGCAACAGTAGCAGCTTTTCAGATTTTTCAGAGAAAGGTAGTGATGAGGGAAGGAATCAAAGTAATATCATAAAATATAAAAAAAAATCATGGACCAAATAGTGTGGAAATTGGAGGAACCAATGGAAGTTCCTTAGGAGGTAATCCTATACACTTTCTCAATGTGCTCACATCCCCAAAAGTGGAAAAGATGTTGTCAGATGAGGGTCAAAGCACCTTTGCACCCGATAGTGTATCAAAACTGAGTAGCTTCCTGCTTTCTTCAATAGGAACACAGGTGAATTAAAAATGATCCTTTTAAAACGGGCATGTGTCTCACTATAACAGAAAGAAAAATGAAAAGTATCTATCCTGTGATATCCCCCACCTCCACCACTCATCTCCAGTTTTGAAGGAATGAGACTAGAATTTATGTGTCTATTTGGTAAAGAACTGAAGGTTCTAAGAAGTTATTTTCAAGCCACAAAAGTTAAAGGCCTTCAAAGAACACATAAAAGCTGATAGACTCATTACGAAATTATAGGCTTTAGAAAGCCTCCTGTTTTAACAAGTGCTTGGACTCTACAGAACTTGAAAGATGAAACTTTACAAATTAAATATTTCTTACAATTAAAATCATCATAGATGTCTTCAATGTTACATGATTTCTCTAGAAACATACTCCTTTGCACCTGGAGATAGTGAGAAAAGCTACTTATATTCCAAGTGACAATCCACAAATATTTTCATAAGATAAAAATCTATTCTGCCACACTAAAAATTCAAGGAATCAGGAGTATGTAAAGGTCTATGAATTTCAAAGATGGCTTGTCTCTCATTTTGCTAAGAAAACTGTTGCTCAAGAAGGTTTTCTAAAAAAAGGTTTTACAAAAATGTTTAAAAACAAAAAGTTGGGAGAATAAAAGAAACTAGTGTATGGGGGTGGAAGCACAGAAATTGTGTTCCTTATTAAAAATATTAAAAGCAGTCTACTCTCTACAACAGATAGAAACATTAGTCAGAACAGATCTGTCTTGCAATAGGAAATAGCTGAATGTCTGGGAGAGGAAAAAAAACACTAGGAGACTAGAAATATTTGCTGTTTGTTCTCAGACTTTTTTATTGTAAAGGTGATGTACAGAGGGGTTATAGTTACATAAATCTGGTATTGAGTACATTTATTTTTGAACAGTGTCACCTCTTCACTTGGTTTCTCCTAGTTTTTTTTTCCTCCTGACCCCCACAAGTTGTATAGTTCACATTCAATATAGTGTCTAGTGAGTATCACTGCTGAATTCTCAGTCACTTCTTAGACAATCCCTTAAAACCCAGGATTTTCATTTTCTACCTCTGGAAATTCTATTCCATTGGTCCTGAGGTCTGTTCTTGTGCCAGTACCAAGCTGTTTTGATTACTATGGCTTTAAATAAATGGGCTAAAGACTTAAAGAGAAACTTCTCTGAAGAGTAAAGAAGAATGGCCAATAGACACATAAGAAATGCTCAACCTCCCTAGACATACAAGAAATGCAAATCAAAACAACAATGAGATACCACCTCACCCCAGTTAGAATGGCTAAAATCAAGAACTCTAATAACAACAGATGCTGGAGGGGATGTGGACAAAAGGGAATCTTACTGCATTATTGGTGGGAGTGTAAATATGTTCAAGCACTTTGGAAAGCAGTATGGAGGTTCCTCAAAAGACTCCACATAGAGCTCCCCTATGACCCAGCAATCCCACTTTTGGGCATTTACCCAAATGTTCACAAACAAGACCACAGTAAAGCTACCAGCACGACTATGTTTATTGCAGCACTATTTACTATAGCTAAGATGTGGAACCAACCCAGATGCCCCTCAGAAGATGAATGGATCAAGAAAATATGGTATATATACACAATGGAATTCTATGCCTCCATCAGAAAGAATGACATTGCCTCATTTGTTAGGAAATGGAAAGACTTGGAAAAAATGATATTAAGTGAAGTAAGCCAGGCCCAAAGAAACATAGGTCCCATGGTTTCCTTATTTGCAATATCTAGTATATGTCTGAGTCAAGCAGAAAAGGTCAGATAAAGTGATGTTAGGGAAATGAACCCTAAGATATGTATTCAAATGCTTTTTTCTTTCATGCGATTGTTTCTAACACATTTATAAGGTTATATGAATAATGTATATCAAAAAGGGTTAAATAATAATCCAATACAAGGGAAAGGAAAAAGCAAATCCCTAAACATCAATAACTCTGTCAAGAATTCCAAGTAAAGCTGGACACTGGTGGCTCATGCCTATAATCCTAGCTACTCAGGCATCTGAGATCTGAGGATTGTAGTTTAAAGCCAGCCCAAGCAGTAAGGTCCATGAGACTCTTATCTCCAATAAACAAACCACCAGAAAACGGGAAGTGGTTCTGCGGCTCAAGTGGTAGGGCACTTGCCTTGGGTTGAAGAGCTCAGGGATAGCGCACAGGCCCAGAGCTCAAGTCCTATGATCGACACACAAACAATAAATAAATAAACAATTCCAAGTAAGTGCCAGAAAGTAAAGTATAGGGCAAAAATAACATAAAGTTTATTAAAGCAGAATCATAAATCTGAGAAAAAGCACTCTAAAGCTGGAATTTGGGGGGAAAAAAATCTTTCAAGCATAGAAAATCCTGAAGTCATGAATCAGAAAAGAACAGTATATTTTCAGATGAATAAGTAATGGTGTTAAGTTGGAGTTTGAATTCTGAAAACTGATCTGAGAATAAATCAGAATAATAGTGTAGGATAAACTTTCACAGCAAAGGCGGTAAGTGGAAGGCGCTGTCAAAATGAGGTGACCACAGTGTTCTGAGCTCTTCAAATTCCATCTCCTGCATGTGTTTCCTATGAAAAACACTTAGGCAACCCATGATACTATTTTCATGAAGAGAAAAATATATGTGTCTCTCATTTCACAGGTAAAATCGTATGTACACAAATGGCTTTGGAGCCTTATGGAGAAAGTACCCTATTGCTGGTCCATCCTGTGAAATAAAATGCTTTTGAGTGGCTCTTTCCAGACAAGCCATAAGATGCCATTTGTAAGTTACCTCTGTATTCTTTCACAGCCAAATTCCTCATTCAGACAAGCGTCTGGGTCACCACCACCTCCTTTTCTGGTTTATTTTATATTTTAAGTCGAGAGTAATTTGTAGTTTGGAGAGTTTTCCTGAGCAAGGGTATGTTTAAGTTTCTACTTATAGACATCAAACTTCCAGCTCATTTTCTCTCCCCACCCTCATCTCCTGCCTAGTGTCAGGATAGACTAACAGACAGTCTCTTTTAATCCCTGGGGAAGAGACATCTGTGACAACATGATGAGCCCTGAAGTGAGGAAGTAAAATCATTTGTTAAGTACCTTTTTAGATGTTTCTGTTTCATTACACTCAATCTTTTCAACTTCTCTAAGGCTACACAAGGAAATGATCACAATAAACAAAACAGCTCACCAAAAGAGTGTGTGTGTGTGTGTGTGTGTGTGTGTGTGTGTGTGTGTGTGTGTGTGTGTGTGATGCTTAGGAAATAATGTTTGCTTTCTTGGATGCTAGCTGCCAAAGGCAAAGATTATGTGGTGAATTCTATATCACATTCAAGTTGATTCTGTATAGCATCCAAAGGATATAAAATGAGTTGATGCTTTCAAAGCTTCATTTTAAAAGCAATATAAAAATAGCAGAGGAAATGTGAGTTAGTACTACTTCTATAAACAGCCAGTTGGCAATTCCCATGCAAACTTAAAAATATATGAAAAATATAGGCCAACAGTTATACTTCTAGGACTTCATCTTACAGAAATATTCAAATAGACATAGTAAGTCTTGCACAAGGTTAAATCAAAAAATGTATGGTTTAAAAAAACAAAAATTGTTAAAGATTAGAAGCAACCAAAAACAGGTATCTGGCTAAATAAAGCAGAGGCATAGGACTTAGAAACCAGAACAAAGGAAGAAGAACTTTACTGACTGATATGGAGAACATGCTATTGTGTGTAGTCTTCAGTATAATTGGTATCTTAAGAAAGAAGCAAAAAAAAAATCTATTTTGTTTATATAAAAACTATACCACTTCAGGAAGTCTCTCTTTAAGTCTTTTTTTTGGGGGGGGGTCGGTCATGGGGCCTGAATTCTGGCCCTGGGCACTGTCCCTCAGCTCTTCAGCTCAAAGCTAGCGCTCTACCACTTGAGCCACAGTGCCACTTCCAGCTTTTTTCTTTTTGCTTATGTCATGCTGAGGAATCGAACCCAGGGCCTCATGCATGCAAGGCAAGCGCTCTACCACTGAGCCACCTTCCCAGCCCTCTCTTTAAGTCTTTAGCCCACTTATTAATCAAGTGGCTGTTTCTTTGAGGATTTGTTGGATGATTCAATCTTTTGAGTTCTAAGTATATTTTAGATATGAGACACTTGTCCATTGTATGGCTAGTAAAGATTTCTACCAATCCATGGGCTTTCTATTGATCTTGCTTGCTATGTCCTTTACCATGCAAAAGCTCTGCAATTTCATGCAATTCCATTTGTCCAACCTTTCTTTGATTTAAGTGAAGTAAGCCAGACTCAAAGAAACATAGGTCCCATAGTTTCCCTTATCTGCAATAACTGGTATATGTCTAGAACAAGCAGAAGAGATCAAAAGCTATGCACCTATGACCATATAACCTGATGCTAAGCAAAATGAACCCCAATATAGGGACACGAGATTTTATCTTTCTTGTTGTTCTTTTTTAAGTACTTATAATGTACTATGTATTTTTGTTGTTGTTGTTTCTTTGTATGTTCTTCCCTCATGGTATATCCCCTGTTGTCACTGTATTTGATTCATCTCCTGTATCTTGTATATATATTTTTCTAATTTGGGGAGGGGAAGGGAAATAACAAAATGCTGAAATAAGGATACAGGATGACCCATTGTAACAATGAGGTGTACAAGACACTATGTTGAAAACAAACTTTACAACTTTGTGGGGAGGGGGGAGAGGAGTTGGGGAGGTGGGGAGGAAAGGGATGGTAGGGAAAAAACAAAGGAGGGGGTAACAATGCTCAATAGGAAATGGACTCATTACCATGCTCATGTAACTGTAACCCCTCTGTACAATATTTTTACAATAAAAATATGTATTTTAAAAAACCATACCAAAAATTCAGACAGAAAGGGAACGTATTATTGTCAACATCCAAGGAGGCTGAGACAAGAGCTAAGAGTGATTTGACTGCAGCCTTTTTTTTAATTTCTATTCAGTTGAGAGATGCATGAATGTATTGTCTACATAAAGTAAATGACTCCCAATTTTCAGCATTACAAAAATTAACACGGAATAAATGAAAAACTTAAATTTATAACCTGCAAACTATAAAATTACCAGAAGGAAATACAAAGAGATATCATCAGAAAAACATGAGTTTTTTGGACAAGAACCCAAGAGTACAGAAAACAAAAGCAAAAATAGAAAAATGGGATTACATCAAACTAGAAAGTTCTTGCACAGCAAAGGAAATAATCAATGAAGTGAAAATACAACCTACAGAATGGGAGTAAATATTTGCAAACTATACATTCTATGGGCAAATATAGAATACATATAAAGACTCAAGCCATTCCATATAAACAAATGCCTAGTTTATAAGATGGAAAGTAGATCTAAATAGACACTTCTCAAATGAAAAAATATGAATGGGTAACAAAAACATGAAAAAAACTAAATAGATGCACAATACTTTTGTAATAAAATCAAAGAGAAAATCATTTCATGTAATAAACAACTGACTGAACATTTTCATGGTTAACTATTATAAATTCACAGAGAAGTTATTTACAGTGTCTTTTAATGTCAGCAGATCTCTTAATTACAAATGTAACTCAGGAAAAGTCATTAAACAAGCAACCAAATTAATGGAACTGAAATAAACAGCTCTCTGCTGATTTGTTAAAGGTAAAAATGGACTCAGATTGCCTGAGGAAGGCATATAATGAATATTCTTTCAAACTATCCTCCATGAATATAACTCTTTTCAGTGGGCTTTTGCTATTTACTGAGTGACTGAATTTAATATTTTAGTTTCTTACAAATGCCTGGAGATATTCAGAGCTGTTGCTTTAAGGAAGAACTATGAGGTTTAATTATCACAAAAGCTGACCCTGAATTAACACAGCTTAAGAAAAGATGAAGAGACTTATTTCAAGATCTAGCTACTTCCGCAGCAAAAAAAGTGAGGTAATGAGATGATTGTTTTCCTTTAAGAATATTTTAGGAACATTTCAACATGTAAATAAATTGGACAATTGATGGTTAGCAACTGATCAAAGTCTAATATTTTGACCAGTAAAAGATAAAGCTAAGTGTTATCAAAAATCGACTTTTTCTTTCTTTTCTTTTCTCTTTCTTTCCTCCCTTCCTTCCTACCCTCCTTCCTTCTTTCCTTCCTTCCTTCCTTCTTTTTTGTTTTAATTTATTTTGTTGGTCATGGGCTTGAACATAGAGCCTGGGCACTGTCCCTGAGCTTTTTCACTCCAGGTTAGCATTCTACCACTTTAAATCACAGCACCACTTCCAGTTTTCTGGTGGTTAATTGGAGATAAACGTCTCATGGACTTTCCTGTACAGGCTGGCTTCAAACCACAATCTTCCAATCTCAGCTTCCTAAGTAGCTACAATTACAAGCACGAACCACCAGTGCCTGATCTATCACTTTAGCAATTTTCTTAAAGCCAAAAAGTCCTTGCAGAACAAGCAAATGACTTCATGTTAAAGGACCAGAAATAAACTGGTTTTAAAATGTTTATCTGGAAATTAAATCAGTTGACTTGCAGTACACAAGTATAATCAAACCAAAGAGAAAGGAAAGCAAAGGATGCTTGTATAAGAAAGCTGATTTGGCTATATTTTATCCAAAGTTATTCTTTCTAGCAGGATATCAGACTAAGTTTAAGCTTCATTTGACAGAAACAAAAAAACAATAACCGTGGCCAGAACAAGAGAATTCTATTTTTTTCTTACATGAAAAAAGTGTAAAGATTAGTCTGGCCCAGAACTGATGGCTCATGCATGTAATCCTAGCTACCATGATCAGTTCAAAGCCAGCCTGGGCACAAAAATCTGTGAGACTCTTATCTCCAATTAACCACCTGAAAACTAAGGGTGGAGTACTAGCCTTGAATGAAAAGTTCAGGAACAGTGACCAAGCCTGGAGTTTAAGCCTCATGACTAACAACAACAACAACAAAAGACCATTGGAGAATTGATGGTCAGTAATTGATCAAAATTTAATATTTTGACCAGTAAAATATAAAGCCAAATGCTATCAAAAATCCACTCCTTTTCTTTCTTTCTTTCTCTTTCCTTCCTTCCTTCTTTCCTTCCTTCCTTCCTTCCTTCCTTCCTTCCTTCCTTCCTTCCTTCCTTCCTTCCTTCCTTCCTTCCCTTCTTTGGTGTAATGGTTCCATTAGGACCAAGGTTTTTCTTTACTTTATCCTGAATATCCTAAGTGGTTTCCATCTTCAGAGTCATGTACATCATCCAAGATGAGGGCTGAGATTCTGCTGGCATGCTCACTTCATACTACATAAAATCAGGAAAGATAGGAGCACAATTTCCAACTGAATATTAGAGAAATACAATTTAAACCACATCTCAATAAAATATATATATATGTATATATACATATATAGATATATCTATATAGAGAGATATAGATATATAGATATATAGATATATAGATATATATAACCAAAGCTCATAATCTAGAAATCTCTCCACAAAGGTAGTAGAGGAAGAAAATGTTTTGTTTTGTTTTTTTGTCGGTCATGGGGCTTAGAACTCTGAGCCTAGGCACTGTCCCTCAGCTAGCACTCTACCACTTGAGCCACAGTGCCACTTCTGGTTCTCTGGTGGTTAATTGGATATAAGAGTCTCATGGACTTTCCTGCCATTGTTAGCTTTGAACTGTGATCCTCAGATCTTTGCCTCCTAAGATTACAGGTGTGAGCCTCCAGTGCCCTGCTGAAAATGCTTATTTTTGATTAAGCACAAAAGTAGACTGCAAAGATAGAGAAGAATCTCACACTTCATATAGTAAGCATAGACCATCTACCACACTTACGTTTCCAAGATAAATCTTCAAACAATAGTTCCCATAGGTTATCACTTTATTGCACTTGGTTCATGCTAAATTTCCCTGGCAACTGAGATGGTGATCCATGTGGATTATATGACTCAACAAAGGAACAGTGCTTTTCTCCCATCTTGGTGACAGGAAGAAGCTTTACAACTTGAAAAGATTATATTCCTACTCTCCAGCCAAAAGTGGATGATAGAGAACTATTTTCTTTGGATGTTTGCATTTAGAGGAGATAATCCCAAGCTCTTGAGACACAGATTTCTGGGTCAAGCTGAAAAAAGGCCTATGTACTTCTCAGAAAGATTTACCTACAGAGCTGAGAGACAGAGAACATACTTCCAGTTAGTTATAAGTTTCTAAGAAAATGAAGGGAGAAAATCTCTTCTTTCATTTTTCAACAAGAGAATTAAACCTCTTAAGATTTAATTTGCATTTGTCTTCGGTGAATAAATTCCCTTGAAAGAAAATTCTCTTTATATCTCAATCAGCCAACACTTGCTTAAATGGATACATATAGAGTCCCAGAAAACTCTGAAATAGATTTTTAGTTAAATATGTTAGTACAAGCTCTCACCCTCACTCCATTCCACTCTACATTAAAAAAAATCTAAGATTCTGTCTGTAGGGAAATGTTAATAGCCTTGAAGTATCTTCCCAACAGGCTTATATGCTGTGGATGTGGTCCTTGGCTGGTGGGCATTATTTGGTAAGGTTCCAAAAACTTTAGGAGCTATGACTGTAGAGGAAATAATCTGCAAGGGATAAATCCTTAAGGGTATCTGTCCCTTGCTTTCTCTCTCTCTCTCTCTCTCTCTCTCTCTCTCTCTCTCTCTCTCTCTCTCTCTCTCTCTCTCTCTCTCTCTCTCCCTCCCTCCCTCCCTCCCTCCCTCCCTCCCTCCCTCCCTCCCTCCCTCCCTCCCTCCCTCTCTCTCTCTCTCTCTCTCTCTCTCTCTCTCTCTCTCTCTCTCTCTCTCTCTCTCTCTCTCTCTCTCTCTCTCTCTCTCTCTCTCTTGCTTTGGGCCAGATGCAAAGTGAAGTTAAAGTGATAGGAAAGTTTATTAGCAAAGAAACATACCCTCATTAGACTTAAAGAGGGTCATTTCTTGAGCAAGAATGATAATTTTTCTTTTTTACTCCTGCACAAGTTTTGATTGAAGTGTAAGGGACTTGGATGCTAAGACCCTTTCCAAGGACTAGCACATGAGACAATTACTGTCCCAAGGTTAAAGAGGTTTACTAAATTACATTTGATCTCTAAGATATCGATAACTGGCCTGGATGGATAAGTTAAAGAACTACAGCTCCACAAACTGTCCCTTGACACATTTTAAGGTGGAATGAAGCCTTGCATTAATTCTGAATTAAGTGGGAAAAACATTTAAAAAACAAACATCTTGTGACATTGGTGAGCTGCATAGGCTGGTCATCTTTAGGTTATAAAGTCTAATTACACTGTTCTTTCTCAGAAATCGTATGATCTCACCCTCCATTTTAAGTTCCCTCTGCATTTTCCCATCATTCATGTCTAACTGCTACCTACCAGTTATCTTCTTGGATGGAGTGTGCCAACTGGAGCACAGGATATGGTAGCCTTGCCAGAAATCAGCTCAGCTGACCTGATTTTTGCATGCAACAAAAGAAGAATTCAAACAAGATACAAAAGTAATAGTTGACTTTATTAGGAAAGCAATATACTTTCAAGAGACTAAAAGCAACAGGTCTTCTCTAAGATGACAAGTATTTTTTTTCCTTTTTTTATTAATAAGCTTTTTTTTTATTGTGAAAATACCGTACAATAGGGTTACAATTACATGAGCAAGGAAATGACTACATTTCTTATCAAGCATTGTTGCCTCCTCCTTTGTTTCCCCTTCCCATCCCTTCCCATGTCCCCCCATCCCTCCCCCAAAGTTGTAAAGTTCGTTTTTCCACATAATGTCTTATACATCTCATTGTTGCAATGGGTCCACCTGTATCCCTATTTAAACGACTTGTTTTTTCCCTTCCTCTCCACAAATTATACCAACATCAAATAGAGTGAAAACAGGGTTATACGGTGAGGGAGGGACATACAAAGCAACAAAGAAATCATCTTATAAATATGTTAGAAACAATAGCAAGAAAGAAAAACCATTTGAGACCTTATCTTAGGGTTCATTTCGCCTAACATCAACTTGTCTGACCATTTCTGCTTGTCTCAGACATATACTAGTTATAGCAAATAAGGGAAAGCATGGGACCTATGTTTCTTTGGGCCTGGTTTATTTCACTTAATATCATTTTTTCCAAGTCTTTCCAATTCCTAACAAATGGGGCCATATCATTCTTTCTGATGGAGGCATAGCTACCAGCACAGCTATGTTTATTGCAGCATTATTTACCATAGCTAAGATATGGAACCAACCCAGATGCCCCTCAGTAGATGAATGGATCAAGAAAATGTGGTGGAATGGAATTCTATGACTCCATCAAAAAGAATGACAAGTATTGTTTTTACTGAGGCACAGGAATTTTTTTAATGAAATTTAGATCTTAGTGCATTAAGACCCTCTTCAGGACAACCCCAGGATGCACAAAGCTAAGGAAGGTTTAAAGAATTATAATGTATAAATAAGTACAGGGTCCACTTCATGCCAAGCTTAGGGTTCATGGGCCTAGGTCTTTATTTAGTCAAGTTCAAAATCAACTGTTTCAGCATTGTTTGTTATCAACCCAATTCTGTTTTTCTTTAATCCATAGCTAAATAAGAAACTCAAAAGCATCTTGTGACATCCCACAACCTTGGTGGGCTACTTGGCTCTAAACAAAGCTGGTCATTTGGGAGTTGGGAAGTTTGTTTGTTTTGAGTGCTGATTTAGGGGCTTGAACTTGGAGCCTGTGCACTATCCCTGAGATTTTTTTGCTCAAGGCTACTACTCTACTCCTTGAGCCACAGCTCTGCTTCTAGCCTTACGAGTTGTTAAGTTTTAATTACTGTGTTCTCCTTCTGAGAGCTTGCGATCTCTTCCTTGTAATCCCTTCCTCCATTTTAGATTCCTTTTGCACGTCTCCACTGCTCTCCTCAGATAATTTGTAACTGATGTAAACCTCACTCATGAATTGCTTATATTCAAGTACTTTTACTTTTTAATTCAATGAAAATTCTCTTAGGAAACACATGGATGCTACAGAATATCTGTATAGGAGCCAACAGGATATTCAATGTGGTTTAAAGATAAATTAGGGAAAGTCTACCAAAGGTAAATAAATTTCTGTTTTAAACAATGCTGTGTGTTCTTCCTTAGGTAAGTATTTCAGAGTATTGCCCCATGTAAGGTGGGTAGGTCGCTCCAAAGGTTGAAAAAAAAAAGCTTTTGTTATTTGAACAAGTTTCAGTGAATCAAAGAAACAGGAAGTAGTGTTGTATGGCAAGAAAATGGAGCAGCCACATTTTGAGAGGACAAATCAGGAGTCTTTAGTAGAAGACCAGCAAATGTAGGCAGACTCATTGCAAAGATCTGCAGCCCTGCAAATACACTTAACACTGTCAGAAAACTGAGCCATGAGAGCAGAAGAGGAAAGAAAGAACAGAAAAACAATACCAACAAACCAGATTGGTTCCAATGGAGAGCTGAAGTAGGATACCATTTTGACCCGAGGAGAGCCAGGAGATATGACACGAGCAAACAGGAAACAGGTGGTATGGTGTACCCCTGCCTGAGCTGGTTCAGGCCTAAATAGGGTCAGGTCAGGGAGTAGGATCACAGGGAGCTTGAGAGTTCATGACCCAAGGTCCAGTAACCTCTTGTCCAAACCCCTGCCCCTGCCTCTAGGAATACAGGCGATCCCATCACCTGAGGTGGGACTTCCCTACCTTCACCATGAAGACAAGATGGTGCCAGATAAACCCAATACCCTATCATCCACCCAACACATAGCCAAGATGGCACCAGTTAGATTCAGCATCCCTATTTTAGTAGAACCATAGCTTATGAGAAAATGAGTGCTTTTATGTACAGAATTCAGAGAAGATATTAATAGACAAACTCAGTTCACAGTAATTTAGATTAGGAAAACTGTCAGGGTCAAATGGGTCAACATTTACCTGGATGGGAGACTTCAGTCGGCCTGAAGACTTAAATCTGAGAAGGAACTAAAAGTTGTTGTGGAGGGAATTCTGTTTTACCACAGAATTCAGCTGATACTGTACACATCCATTAGGTCCAAAATCTGGCCTCAGCATCCGTGTTTAGAAAACAAACATCAAGCTAGGAGTCTGTACTCATGCAAAAGAATTATAAACCATCTGTACCACCAGTCTGTAATAGTGTCTAGGAATTCTGATGTTAACCCACATGCCCTCTACCGGCTGGGAGTCTTAAACCATTGGTTCTGTTCTTAAGAAAGGAGTTCTTGACTTCCTGCTGGTAGGGTGAGCAAATTTAGCAAGTAAGAGAAAATGTCTGTCTGCCTGCCGATAGTGTAGGAAACTACTTGATGGAGCCATGCAAATTAGAAAACATCCTATCAGTTCAAGTACATGAAGTTTTGTTTTGTACATCAGCTCACTTAATTGACTGTGCTTCTTTGTTTACCAGGCTGGAATAAAGAGCGGAACTCAAATGTCATCAGGTATGAAGCTGTAAAATAATTGTGTCATATAATAAAGAATAATTATAGCTGAGACAAACTAGAAAATGTGTAGCAGGTACTTAAACTTCTTTTCCTGAACAGCACTGACTCCTATTTGCTTTTTGGAACATTAATTACATATGTGAGTCCACAAATTAATTAAAAGCAAGATAAAAGCTTGGCATCCTTTTTGTGTCTGTTGTTGTTCTAAGCCATTCACTTTGGAATCACTTGGAACCCAAAAAGACAGGACTTAGTGATAACATCTTTATGAAGAGGAATGAAGAAAACTGCTTCAAAGGAAAGGAACAGAATTCCTCCTCAGGACAGACCACCCATTAAGCAACAAGGACTTGTGTACCCAGATTAAGTAATGTCTGGATAATGGCTTATTTTTATTACAGCTACTCTCAAGTAATATCTGGATCATGGCTTCTTTGGAACACTTTCATAATGACCAATTACACTATATGATGACCAGACCTATTTAATAATTATGCATTTCTCTCTCCTCCTGCCTCAACTTCTTTGTTTCCTTAAGCCTAAAGCTCATGTCTATACCTCAAAGATGACTAAGAATGGGCTGAAGTACTTACTTTGCTTCTTCCCCTGTTGTCCATGCTGGTATATTGAGGTGGGTGGCTAAAAAAAGACATGTAGAAGCTAAAACTCCTATTTCAAATGTACCACCCTCCCAAAGGAATGCACATTCGTTGATAGTTAAAATCTGAGTTTAGATTATAGGTATCCACATATTAGAAGTCTGCAGGCTAAATTTGGCCTCTTGGTTGTTACTTTGATACTTAAGATTCTAGCAGTGCTAGAATTAGTTTCAAAGTATTCAAATCTGTTTCTAGAATGATTAAAATCTGCTTCCTCAAGGTCATTAAGGGAAAAAATGTAAAAGTCTTATGAAGAATGATGAACAATCTGCTAAGTACAATTCAGGTCTAATCACCAGATCCTAAAGACCTAAGCATGCCTCAGACAACTTTCCAGAAATCTATTTGATAAAATGTTACTACCATTTTTACAGTTTCTGATCCTATTTATTATCATGAATCCACTTCCAAAACATTTTTGGGTAAAGTCCATTTTCTTCCTTTAAAGCTCGGGTGAGTATAATATTTGTGACATTTTAAAATCACAATATTTTCATAAATATTGGATAAAGGTCACTCAGAGGCCACTTGGATCAACAGAATCCCCAACATCAGGGAGAGACAGGCCATAGCAAGGGCAAAAGGGAAGTGGCAAAGTATGTTAGTATGATTGGTAAAAGAAAGTGGCTTTTTGCCTTTAAATGCTTGTTATGAAAAGGTTATATTTGGCTACTTTTCTAAGAAGAGAGTTGCAATCACTTGCTGTGACCAGCAATTGCCTTTGTGGCCTGGCATCTTGGGAATTTGCCTGGCTTTTTGTGGCTGCCACCCAAAACTGGGAACCACCAAGTCCAAAGTTAAATGCAATGTAAAAGTAAAGTGTTTTTCTTCCTTGTTTGTGTATTTCTCCCAAATAAGGATAGCTTAGCAATGACAGTGCATTCATTAGAAATATCAAATGTCACAGCAAGTCAATCATAACCATGATAAAACTACAGACATTTTTGTACATTTTTCTAAAACCTACTATGTTTAGCTAAGATAAAATGTAGATCCCTCATGATAAATATATGTAAAAATCCTTTGCTTATGTGTATAAACAGATATTGATGACAGGAATTCATGGGCTGCACTAATAGCTTCCAAAGAATAATATTTTTTTGTAAATTTTATTTTATTTTATTTGAGAACATACTGTACAGAGGGGTTACAATTACATTGGCAGGATAATGCATACATTCAAAGAATAATATTTAATTTTATTTAAAGCATAATTTTTTTCAAATTTAACTTTAATCTGCTTACAAGTTAAAACAAAAACTGTTCCTCTATAAATAACTAAGGACCAATGTAGAGTATTTTCAAAGGAAAAAGTAATCATCATCTAATTGTAAACATTCATCAAAAAATGAGGGTGAAGGGAATATAATTGCAAGGTGTGGACAAAGTGTGCAGAGTTAAAGGTTTCTACAGAGGAATGGAGCACAGCACAATTAGCTTAGTAATATCCATTATAGCCAGTAATTTTCTGTGAGTAATCAGAACTATGATTAACACCCTAATTAAAATATATAATTTGTAAAAATATGTTACCCAGTTCTCCCTAAAATGGGCCTTCAGTATAGACTAGAAAATCAAATTCTAAGTATATTTTCCAAGAAAAACCACTATATTTTCCCACAGGTTCTACCTATTATAGAGTAAACTGTAGAAAACTTCAATATTTGAACATGAAAAGAAAACATCTTCACTAAGAAGAAAAATGGGGTAATAGATCCTTCCAACATTTACTTCCATATTCTGAAAATTAGATCAATCTTTTATTTCTCTGTAGCATGACCCATAAGAGTCGTAGTATATGTGCTTCTTTAAAATGGTTAAGAAATATATTCATTTACAAACTATTTTCCAAGCAGTTAAAAGGAAATATAAACAAGCTGAAGTATAATCACAAAGGAGGATAGTTTATTAAAGAATTTAAGGGTTTTTTGGACTCAATAGAAATAAACAACCTAAATTAGAAGAGGAGGGTCAGGGAGATTTTTCTGAGAGTCCAATGATAGACTCTCACCTATTTGGACAAGAGGAAGAGGGATTTGGAGAGTGTTAAATGAACACCTCAAAAAGTAGAGCAAGATCAAGGCTTTTTTCAGGAACTTAAGGAAAAGAAAACTGTGGTGTTATGATGTAGAAAGATGAGAAAGACAAGAGGAAAAGGTAAGACTGATGTCAGTAAATAAGAACAACAGGAAGAAATCAATATTCTGTTTATCTTTTTTACTTTCAATCACAACAGAGTCACGAGACTACATCTAACCTAAGGGAGGTAAGGAATGTGATCTATTTTGAAGGCCCTAACTCAGAGGCTGGGAATAAAGGGAAAAAAATAATAAAGTTGGAGAAAACTCAATCTGCTACTAGCACCAGACTCCTTAGAAATGGAACAAGAAGTTTAATCCAAGTCTTCTGATTTTAGTTTAATGCTTAATATGCACTTGTACTCTCCATTCATATACTTGAGAACAAACATTTGAGTTAGTTTTTTTTTGTTCTAACGTTTAATGTCTTCCTTAATAATAAATTTGCTAGGAAATGATTAAGTTACTTCCTTCTGGGTCATTCTTTTGATGTTCATGTGCTTTAATGTGAGTGTGTTTAAATGTGAGTGCATCCTAGAATGCATGCATAAAGTAATAATGCTTTAACTTTTCTATGAAAACTGGAAAAAGCCGAATAGCCAGACTGAAAGCTGAAGAGAACTCTGTTGTGCTGTGCTATGCCACCTATTTTGCCAATTGTCATATGACCTTTAAACAAACCTTAACCTTTTACCCACAGGATCAAATTCAAGTTTCATACAAATTAAAATGAAATATAATTTGAAGATCCTCTTTCACAAAATACACAATTATTAATCCAAAAGTAAATGTAAAATTGGTTCTTTTTATAGTGTGAAATTAAGTAATAACCAATTTTTTTAATGAAAAAGACTTAACTATTCCAAATTTCTGAAAAATAAGGTTTTTTTAAGGTAAGATCTTACTATATATCCTAGGTTAGCTTTGAACTCTGCTAGCTCAGACCTGCCTTGAACTCTTGGTCTTCCTGAATCAGCTAACTGCTGGGAATATAGGTATGCCCATACTTGCTATTCTGATATTTTTATGCAGTCTAGTATGTTATATCTGGCATATGTTTCCCACTCCATTTTTATTCCAAACTGTTGGATAACCTTTTCTAAGAAGAAACATTTTCTTGATTAATTGGAATTTATATTATAGTTAAGATTAATTGAAAAATGCAAGTTCATACTACATGTGCTTGATACTGGTATTACTGTCATTGTTTTTGCCTTATAAACACAGGAATTACAATAAATTCTGTTTTGTGAGATTGCTATTAAAATAAAAAATACACTTATTACATAGATTACATTGTTTAATATAATCCTGATATTAAGGAATCATTACTTTGTATAGGCTTCAAAATCCATTGAATGCTCTCTGCTTACCATTTTATACACATAATGACTGGAAACATTTCTCCTAGACTAGTTTCTACTGCCCTTTATTCTAAAGCTTTATTTCTTCTCCATTGTTTACTGACTGGCTCCACAGGTAGGGAATCATGTATACCCCAGAATAGTTAGCAATAACTTAACCAGTCATGGAATTGACTAACAGCCGCTTAAGTCTATTCTACTCCATCTATATGTATTCTTAACTTAACTTCCCTCATGAAGTTGCTAAAAATGACTCAATGTCATCCAACAGGAGGCAAAGCATGATGGGAGGAAAGTCAGAGAGAGCAGCACTCTCAAAATTGAGGGTTTATTATATAGTTTACAAAAACTATGTTATGATGTAATCACATTATTAAGGGCTCCTCACATAGCATTACATGGAGCCTGGGGCAGTGAAAATAACACAATGCTGAAACAAAAACAGATACATCAATCAATGGAACAGGAAATAGAGTCCAGAAATAAACCTATGCATTTACAGTCAATTGATTTTGAACAAAGGTGCCAAGAACACAATAGGGAAAGAACAATCTTATCAATATATTATGTTGGGAGAGCTAAATATTCACATACAGAATAATATTGGACTCTTATCATACACTCTATGCAAAAGTCAATGCAAAATGGATTAAAGAGCAAAGTGTGGTAGTCCATACTTATCAATCTAGAAATTAAGAATTGAGACAGGAGGACAAGAGCTGGCCAGCCTACCAAGATTCTGACAAATGAAAGATCTGGGGATAAAAGGCTTATATAACAAATCTGAAAACATATTAAAAACTTATATGTCAGACCTGGAACTATAAAACCAGTACAGGTCAACATGATGGGAAAGTTCTATGACATTTATCTATGCGATGTTTTATACATATATATATACACATATATATATATATGTGTGTGTGTGTGTGTGTGTGTGTGTGTATAGATACATACACACACACACACACACACACACACACACACACACACACACACACACACACACACACACACATATAAACCTCTAAAGCCTAGGCAATGAGAGTAAACAGATAAATGGCATTTCATCAAACCAAAAATCTTAAGGGTTTTTGTTTCATAATAGAGCTGGCTCCCTTTTTTCATGTACCAAATAGGGGAAATATCAACCTCACTTATTGAAAGGGTAGAATAGGAAAGATATATAAAAATGTTTAAATTGAAAGGTTACTAGTTAAACAGACAAAGTAGACTTGACACAAGGAATTTTACTAAGGATTTACTTCCCAAGACTACCATCCCAGTGAATATAAAAATTTCTAACTTTCTGGGGATATTTTTTCTACCTATGCTTTGTTTCTTTTCCATTTATCCCTACTTTCATATGAATTGTTATATCTCCTTCTTCATACTTGGCTTATATTTAGTTTTCTTTTTCCTGAGTTTTACTTCCTGCTTTTTCCCCCATTCTGTCTTTTGCTCATCCTCTACCCCTTTCCCTCCTACTAAATCTCCAATTTCCACTGCTTGTATCTACTTACATAGTAACAAAAATGCTACTCTAGCCTTTGCTAAGCTATTTCTCATACCTTTAGTACCCACGGATGCTGCAAACACAATCAATCTGGAAGATAAATGCAGCCATGAGAAGCCTCACTCACAAATGGGATTTCAGGGTGACCCTGTCTGATTACCAACCTCAACTTATGAAATACAGCCATTGATGAAATTCATGGCAAGCAAATTCCTTGCACAATGTGGGCAACAGCTTGATGGATGGATAGTGATGATAGATAGTACTCTCTCACCCTTAGTCCATGAATTTTGGTTCATGGGTTTCCTCCAGCAATGACTGACTTGTCTCCTACATAACAATGCCCTACCAAGAGCTGGGTTATAGGTTTAGAAATAACACCCCCATGCCTCAGTGAAACAAATTATTACTAACACTATAGGATTTTAGACCATTTCAATGGCTTTTAAATTAAGTAGACAGCCTGGCATATGGATCAAGTTTTCTCTTCTGCAGCATGAACAAAATGTAGATGAAAAGGGGAAGATTTATATAAGGAAATTAATGATCTTACCTGTCAACTGTTCATTCTTTTGGGGAAATAACTATTAAAGATTACTATAATCTTAATCCTACATACTCCCTTTTTGAAAAATATATGACTCATTTTGGTATTAGGAAATGGATCTGAAATCTATATATACTAAAAAAGGGTTAATTCAATATGCCTGGTAACACTTTTTCATTAATCCTCATAGTATTTTTGAAAGAGGTATGCAAAGTACTTTTATCTTCATTTTACAATATGAAATGAAGATATCACAAAGCTCCTTAACATACTTAAAATAATACTGACTCAGTAATAGAGTCAGAAATAAAAGCTAGGGTTTTTTTCTAACAAGAAGTTCTCTGAGAATGAGTGAAAAACACAGCAAGTCCTTTCTTTGATGACCAGAAAATGTATGAGAAGCATAATGTCAGTTTGTGTAGAAATACTCATTTTGAAATAAATAGTATTTCTATACAAATAGTCATTACAATTTAGTGATTTTGGTGCTTTAGTCTTTAGGATATTTTCAACCTCCCCCCCCAAAAAAAACTGTAGCATTGCATGTAATACTTCCTTGGACTAACTACAGCAAAGTTACCATCTAAAAAGTTCTTATAAAGAAAATCTTGAGGCTAAGGGATAATTCAGTAATAGGATGTTTGTCTACCATTCACAAGGTCCTTCCTGGAAAACATAAAGGCACGATGGATTCAAAAAGAAAAGAAGAAATACTCAGAAAGCAAATAATAGTTGGAATCAGGTTTAAAGATATATGGAAATGTTGCTGTTAAGTGGGCCAGCAAAGACACTGATAATGAGGCAGTATCTTATGTTCAGACCCACAAGTTGTACGCAGAAGGCCAAACAAGTGACCAATAGATGGCACAAGTGTGACATAGCTCACTGTCCTCTCCATTCAGCATTAATTCAGGAAACCTCAAAGGCAATGCATCTATTGTGTAGCATTCTCATTACCACATTCAAGTTTTCTGGAATTTCCATAGGAATATAGGAAGACCTCTACCAACTACAGTAGCTTGAGTCTTCCTTTCTTAAATAACATCAGGACTACAATGTCAGCAGCCCTATTCTAAGAACCTCTCTTCTAAGCTTTGGGAAGGAGAATGGGGGGCGGGGGGCGGGTAGAGGGAACCTTCTTCCTCACTAACAATGTACTGAAGCAGAAGGATGAGACACATGCTAAAACTAGGCAAGCAAAATAAATATGCCTGCATAAGTCCTCAGGATTCTGGGACCTCATGAAGGAGAAACAATCCAAGTCCACAAGGATGAGCAATTTCTCAGGTCATTTTGGTTCTTAA
This sequence comes from Dipodomys merriami, assembly GCF_024711535.1. Taxonomy (NCBI): domain Eukaryota; kingdom Metazoa; phylum Chordata; class Mammalia; order Rodentia; family Heteromyidae; genus Dipodomys; species Dipodomys merriami. The sequence goes on along the minus strand of NW_027203381.1, from coordinate 104,922,137 downwards.
TCCAGGGTACTTAGTAAATTTGTATCTGAGAGTAGTATTTTGGGTTCTTGCTGTGGAAGACCAATGTGTGCCACACTGGAGTAGTAGTTTTTAAAACAATCAAAGAAATAAACTTTTCAAATAAGGAATCTGAGCCATATAACAGTAAAATTACCCATATAATTGTTTTAAAATAAACAAATGAATATTTATTCAATCCAATTGATGTTGAAACAATCAATAGAATGTACTAGATTGAATTACAAGACATTTTGTGGGTTAAAAAAAATCACTGGGTATAGGTGATTTCACATGGCTTAACCCACCTTGTCTTTATGTGTTTCCTATTTAATTGTGACTTCAGACACATTTATATGAGAAATTTTAACGATATTTTTCCCTTTTAATTCCTCTAGAATCTTCTTTCAGATAACAATTCTAGTATAGAAGAATTGTTCATATTGCCACATAAACTTCCTTTTGGTTATCTCAGATCATCAATCAGTTCCACTGGATAATAATTTAATACAAAAGAAGCCAAAAATAAATAATTCTCCCTGACAACAAAATTAGATTAAAAACCCTTTGTAGAACTATTAACACTATCAGAGAAAACTGAAGTTGGTTACCCAGCCTTCAGCTTTCTGTGAGAACAAGGATAAACCAGCAACAAAATAACAGAAATAAAGCTTATAAACTTTATCTGTAATTTTTTTAACAATACTAAAGAAGAACAAAGCTCTGGTCCCATAGTTTTCCCTGTAATAAACTATGTTGCCTCTCAGGTCAGTTCAATTAGTAAGACTATGTCAAGAAAAGTCATCTGAGTCAGCTTCTCATTTCCTACCATAGTACCCAATATGAAGTAGAGATCAATAAATATTTTGAAAAATAGAAATATTTTTGAAAAGTAGGAATTAATATATTGATAATACAAATGATGGCTGGTTTTATAATCCAAACTTGCTGATCAATGGCTACATAATATTAGACAACTGATTTAAATCCTCTGCCTTCCTTTTTCTTCAATATTACTAAGTAAGCTAAAATCCCTCTTCAGGCATAGGCCTGCTAGTATCCTAGGTTTGTGATATATAAACAAGAGAAAGATAATAGTGATTAAATAAAGCAATTCAGTTTGAATGAAAGGTATATGGAGAATATGAACAGCATGTCACAGGGAATAAAAGCTAAGAATGCAGCCAACAGCTGCAATGATGCTACAGAAACAGGAAATGGTGGAAACTGGTGATCGGCGATAAACAAATGAAAACCAAAACCGAAAAACACTGCAGATAATACAGAGGCAGGAAGAACTGCTGAGTATGGTAGAGCCATACAGCAATGAGTAATCAGCCCACCCAGTACACTCTATGGCCAAAAAAAAAAAAAAAGGCTTTTAAACCCATGCAGGTCTGCAGTGCTCTGCTACCTCTCAGAAATTCTAGGAAATGTTCCGTTTTTATAATCAAGACCTTGTTAGTTGGAGTAACCAGGGAGACGCTCTATTGCATACAAAGATAAGATTTTATTGTTCTAGGTCATATGAGCTTAGCAGCCACAAGGCAGACTATGTGTAAATGCTGTTGACATCATTAGAAGCAAACCAGAATAGAAATGGGAGGATTCCTGTGGCAACAAGGGCAGTTTCTTCTGAGGTTCTAAACATTCTTTGTGGCAAAACTAATGAAAACAGTTTTTGGCCTATAGGCCAAAAGAGAAAACAAAGGAAGCTTCTAAAGTGAATGTGGCCCTGATTCTGAGAATATATCTTTGGCTAGCTTACTCCTATACCTATTTTATAGCATGAGCCAGTACATTGTGAAAAGATAATAATTGCAATAAACTCTAGGTATGAACTACTACCCTCCCAGACATGGCAGATTCCAATATTAGAAGACCCAGAAATCCCAGGAAATGCTAAAAGGAATAAAGAAAAAAAAGACCCAGAAATAAATTCTGGAAATGAAAACCTTATTAACCTAAATTTTAAAAAAAGAACAGTGAATTGAAAGCCTTATTTTGGGGGGGGGGGTCGGTTGTGGGCTTGAACTGTGGGCCTGAGCTCAAGGCTAGTACTCTACCGCTTGAGCTACAGCACAACATCTGGTTTTCTGGTGGTTTATTGGAGGTAAGAGTTTCACGGACTGCTGCCTAGGCTGGCTTTGAGCTGCGATCCTCAGATCTCAGCCTTCTGAGTAGCTACGATTACAAGCATTAGCCTCTAGCGCCCGGCTAGGCCTTATTAATAGAATGGCACAAGATGAAAATGGAATGTCAGAGGTAATGTATAAGAATTATAACACTTAAATAAAAGTAAAGAAAAAGTGCTAAGAATGGAACTTGCAAGATCTCTGGGCACCATTACAAGAAAAAAAAAAAACTATGAAAAATGAGTAAGAGGAATAAGAAGAGGACCATGCTAAAGAGACAAAAAAAACTACCCAATAAATAAGAGCATAAGAGAAAAAAATGTTTCCCAATCTTGAGATAGAGGGTTATTCAGTAATGGGAGGCGTTTAGGACACAAGACAAAATCTAAAGAGAACCTACCTAACACATTCTGTAGTTAAGACAACAAATATACGTGGCCAATAAAAATATTGAAAGGTGCAAGAGAGAAGAGAGAATCCTAAACACAAAAGATTAAGAAAATACTGCAAAGAATAAATTCCACTACATTAGTAGATTTGCTGAGTAGAAAGGAAGATAGACATTTATATGGTACCGCATCAAAAAGAAAAGAAACAACAAAATACTGGCAACAATATGGAAAGAGGATCTCTCACAGGGTATTGATAGGAATGTAAAGTAGTACAACCACTATGATATTCAGTATGGAGAGTCTTCAATAAACTAAAAAAGAGAGCTATTTTATGGTCCTTCTATGCCATTCTTGAAGAAGTTCAAGTCAACATACAATACAGGCACCTCCACCCCCACTATTTATTACACCACTGTTCATAATAGTCAAGCTATGGAATCATCCCAGGCATAGAGCAACCATGAATGGATAAATAAAATGGGGTATATAGAAACAATAGGTTGTTGCAAATAACAGACAAATTTACACTCCCACCAACAATGCAGTAGGGTTCCCTTCTGTCCACATCCCCTCCAGCATTTCTTGATTTCTTGATTACAGCCATTCTAACTGGGGTAAGGTTGTATCTCAGTGTTGTTTTGATTTGCATTTCTTTTATGGCTAGAGAGGTTGAGCATTTCTTCATGTGTCTATTGGCCATCCTTCTTTCCTCTTCAGAGAAGTTTCTCTGTAAGTATTTAGCCCACTTATTTATCGGGCAATTGTTTCTTTGAAGATTTGTTGTTGGGGGATTTAATTTTTTGAGTCCTAGGTATATTTTAGATATGAGACTCTTGTGCATTGTGTAGCTAGTGAGGATCTCCCAATCTATTGTTCTTGCTAGCTATGTCCTTTGCCATGCAGAAGCTCTGCAGTTTCATGCAATCCCATTTGTCCAACCTTTCTTTGATTTGTTGTGTTTCTGGGTCTCTATTAAGAAAATTTTGGCCTGTGCCAAGGAGACCTAGGGTTTCTCCTATTCCATCCTGTAATGTTTTCAGAGTGTCTGCTTTGACTCCGAGGTTTGCAATAACTAGTATATGTATGAGACAAGCAGAAAAGGTCAGATAAGTTGATGTTAGGCGAAATGAACCCAAAAATAAGGACTCAAGTGGTTTTTCTTTCTTGCTACTGTTTCTAATGTATTTATAAGGTGATTTTTTTTGTTGCTTTGTATGTCCCTTCCCCATGGTATAACCCCTGCTTTCACTGTATTTGATGTTGGTATAATTTGGGGAGAGGAAGGGAAAAATCAAATTGTTTAAATAGGGATACAGGTGGACCCATTGCAACGATGAAATGTACAAGATGCTATGTTGAAAACTGAATTTTGGCAGGGGGGGTGGGGGGAAGTTTAGTCATGGAGATGGGAGGGCAAGGATGGTTAGTAAGGGAAAAACAAAAGGACGAGCCAACAATGCTTGATAAGAAATGTACTCATTACCTTGCTCATGTAATTGTAACCCCTCTATACCATATTTTCACAACAAAAAGCCTTATTAACAAAAAATAAAAAAATAATAGGGGGCTAGGAAGGTGGCTCAGTGGTACAGCGCTTGCCTTGCATGCTCGAGGCCGTGGGTTCGATTCCTCAGCACCACATAAGCAAAAAAAGAAAAAAGCCGGAAGTGGCGTTGTGGCTCAAGTGGTAGAGCGCTAGCCTTGAGCTGAAGAGCTGAGGGACAGTGCCCAGGCCCAGAGTCCAGGCCCCATGACCGGACCCCCAAAAAAAAAAAAAGAAACAATAGGTTTATATTTCATCCATAAATTAGAACAAAATTACAAGATTAAAGGAAAAAAAGGAAAGAATCAAGGATCATCATGTTAAGTGAGATGAACTCAAAAAGCCAAATATCACATCATTTCCCTCACTGGTAGAACCAGAACTAAAATGATGTTGATGATGATGATGATGATGATGATGATGATGATTATGGTGATAGAACATGAACACAAAAGAACTTTCTAGTGTGGACAGAGAAAAAAGAGGGGCTAGTAGGTGCATATGATCAAAGTAACATATATATAAATTTAGATATATATATATATATCAAAGTAATATATATATATTCAGACATATATGTATGTATATATGCACACATATATTATGCATACACATATATGTATGTGTATGTACATATATGTACATATATTAAGATAGCAAATGGGATTCTGTTTAAAAATAAGGGAGGACATAGAGCTCCCCTATGTCCCAGCAATCCCACTTTTGGGCATTTACCCAGATGATCACAAACAAGGCCATACTAAAGCTACCAGCACGACTATGTTTATTGCAGCATTATTTACTATAGCTAAGATATGGAACCAACCCAGATGCCCCTCAGTAGATGAATGGATCAAGAAAATGTGGTATATTTATACAATGGAATTCTATGCCTCGATCAGAAAAAATGACATTGCCCCATTTGTTAGGAAATGGAAAGACTTGGAAAAAAACTTATATTAAGTGAAGTAAACCAGGCTCAAAGAAACATAGATCCCGTGACTTCCCTTATTTCCAATAACTAGTAGAAGTCTAGGACAAGTAGAAAGCATCAAAAACTATGTACATATGACCATATAAGATGATGTTAAGTGAAATGAACCCCAAGATAGGGACACAAGTGTTTTTTTCTCTTTCTTGCCATTGTTTTTAACATACTTAAATGTACTTTGTGATTTTTTTTTTGTTTCTCTTGTATGTTCTTCCCCCATGATATAACCCCCGTTTTGATGTCGGTGCCCTGCATCTTGTATATACATTTTTCTAATTTGGGGAGGAGAGGGAAATAACAAAATGCTGAAATAAGGATACAGATTAACCCATTGTAACAATGATATGTACAAGACACTATGTTGAAAACGAACTTTACAACTTGGGGGGGGGAGTGGGAGTTGGGGAAATGGGGAGGGAAGGGATGGTAGGGGAAAAACAAAGGAGGAGGTAACAATGCTCGATAAGAAATTACTCATTACCTTACTCATGTAACTGTAATCCCTCTGTACAGTATTTTTACAATAAAAACATATAAAGAACAGAGAAAAAAGAAAATAAAAATAGGGGAGGAAGAGGAAAATGTTGAGAGTATCATAGAGGAGTAAGTTTGATCAAAGTACATTTCATGCATCTCTGGAAATATAATGAAACCCCTTTGAACAATTTATATTAAAAAAATAAGCAGTAATAAAAGAAGTAAATAAATCTGAATTCTCAACATTCAAGAAAACTAAATATCTTCACAGCATAGGAAATGGTCAACACAGTAAAAGGGCAATATCCAGAATGTGAGACCGTATTTGTAAACCATATATATGATAAGAGATTAATATCTAGAATATATAAAGAACTCCTATAATTCAAGTTTAAAACAAACAAACAAAACCCCTAACAGGGTGTCAGTGGCTCATACCTTTAATCCTAGCTACTCAAAAAGGCTGAAATTTGAAAGTCAAAGTTCAAAGCCAACCAGAGCAGAAAATACTATAAGACTCTTATATCCAATTAGCTACTAAAAGGCTGGAAGCGGAGGTATGGTTTAAGTAGTAGAGCTTTCATGGAAAAATCCAAACAAGAGTACAACATCCTGAGTACAAGCCCTAGTATCAATACACACACTCACACACAAATTCCATTGACACAAAATCTGTCTCCCTCTACTTTCTTTTTCAATTTCCTTTGTCAAAATCACCAATGGCTCCATACTATAGAATGTAATAGGCCTATTTAAGTCTGTAATGATAAAAAAGATTGCTTAGATTTCTTTCTATATTTCCTTTATGGTACCAATGGGGAGGCTGAGATGGGATGATTATAATTTGTGGTCATCTGTGACAGAAATCATTAATATTCACAAGATTCCCTTCTCAACCCATAGCTGGGCATTTTAGCATAAACATGTCATCCTAAAATATGTGGGAGGCTAAGACTGTAGTGATCACACCTCCAGGCCAGCCCAGGCAAGAAAGTCTATGAGACTACTTCTCAGTGATGCATGCCCATCATCCCAGAAACTAAAGGAATCCTAAAATAGATGGATTGTGGTCCAGGTAATTGTCTGGCAGTATGTAAGACATTATCTTAAAAAATGGCCAGCAAATTATTTCTAACGTATTTACAAGGTACCATGTGATTTTTTTTTGGTGCTTTGTATGTTCCTCCCCCAAGGTATAACCCCTATTTTCACTGTATTTGATATCCATGCCCTGCATCTTGTATACACACTTCTCTAACTCAGGGAGGGGAAGAGAAAAAAACAAAATGCTTAAATAAGGATACAGGTTGACCCATTGAAACAATTAGATATACAAAATACTATGTTGAGGTCCCATGGTTTCCCTTATTTGCAATATCTAGTATAGGTATGAGTCAAGCGGAAAAGATCAGATAATGTGATGTTAGGAAAACGAACCCTTAAATATGTATTTTAATGTTTTCGTTTCTTTCATGCATGTGTTTCTAACGCATTTATAAGATTATTTCTTTGTTGCTTTGTATGTCCCTCCCCCACAGTGTAACCCCCGCTTTCACTTTATTTGATGTCAGTATAACATGTGGAGGAGAGGGGGACAAACAAGTCGTTTAAGGATTCAGGTGGACCTGTTGTAACAAGGAGAATTACAAAATGTCATGTCAAAGCAAGCTTTACAATGTCGGAGTGGGGGGGGGGTATGATTGGGTGGGGGAGAGGGGGGAGGCTGGGAAGGGAGGTGAAGGGTAAACAAAGGAGGAGGCTGCAATGCTTGGTAAGAAATGTATGCATTATCCTGCCAATGTAATTGTAACCCCTCTGTACAGTATGTTCTCAAATAAAATAAAATTAAAAAAAAAAAGAATTAAAGTATGATGATATTTTAAATTTTACCAACCTTTGCCATAGCATTAGTGAAACAAAGCAAAGCAATGATAATTCATCAAGAATTATCTCAAATATCAAATATTAAAATATCCTTTTATAATTAAATGAATGAGAACGTCTGCATGATAAAAATACTTTAACATATAAATTAAAATCATGCCCATACATTTTACTTTATAAAAGTGATTAGTCTATCAATAATAAGTCCATAGACTTTAAAGCACTACTGATTAATTCTCAGTTTAGTGGATTTAGAGGCATGCAGAAAATGTACATCCCAGGAACTCATCAATCAGCCCAATCACATGATCAGGAGACTCTCATTTAATTAATAATCCCACTTCATATTCATATAGCATTTTATAAATCTGATATCTTTAAATTTGGCAGACATACTTTATATGCAACAAATAAAGTAATCAGAATCTGGAATAAGAAAAAAAAACAAAAACAAAATACTATGTTGAAAACGAACTTTTCAACTTTGGCAGGGGCAGGGGTCAGGGTAGTTGTGGAGGTGGGAGGGAAGGGATAGTAGGGGAAAAACAAAAGAGGAGGCAACAATGCTCAATAGGAAATGTACTCATTACCTTGCTCATGTAACTGTAATCCCTCTGTACAACATTTTTACAATAAAAAAGTACCAAAAAAGCCAGAAAAAAACATGGCTGGAGATATGATTTAGCCAGAGAGCACCTACCTAGCGAGCATCAGGCCCTGAGTTCAAACCTCAGTATCACCAAAACAAACAAACAAACAAAACAAAGCCTCCAGGTGAATTATTAAAGTTATAAAACTAGTAAATATGACTAATAAATAAATTTTTTCACTTTATTTCCCCAACAACGAATTCCCCAGCATCTTATATAGTGGTTTTCTTGAGATAAAGAAATAATATTGATAGTTTACATTATTGTCCCAAATTTAATATAACAATTTTTTCAGAATAGAACAGGACAACTGATTCCAGAGTACAGAATGAACTAAGACTTGAAGTAAAAAATACTTTGAGGACAATTTGGATGCTTGACCTGGTAACTATATAGTTAACATGATAAATACTTGCCAGTGGTATGATCTGTACCTTTTAGGAACTGTAGGCTTTAGTAAATGAAATAAACTTTTCTTTTGTCTTACTCCATTGAGGTCACAACAATAAAAACAACTGGGAGATTCAGTCTCAAAAAGTTTAAAAGGGAAAGAAAGTCATTTGCGTACCCCATATCCATCAGAACATAGCCTGTGGGCTCCATCCTGCTGTGACTACCTGTTTTCCAGTATACTTGGACATGAAGTATCCATTTGTCCTCTGGCCTTCTTCCATTCTCCTCCACAGACACCCACTGCATATGTCATTATCAGTAATCTAGTCTTCACCAAAGTCAACAGATTCTCCAAGAACATTGAGTTTCTTGGTTAGAGTCTGAGCACCTACTAAACTCCAACTCTACCTTTTCTGCAGGTCTGGGTCCTTACTATATTCTCTAAATTATCAATCTGAAGAGCCTAAGAGGCACTGGTCTTGCTGAACTATCAGAAGTGTGAAAGGCTTTCAGAGTTCTTACTAAATCATCAGAAGTGTGAAAGAAAGGCTTTCAGTAAAGCACTGACTTTTCAAAGGATGGGTTGAGAAGAGAGAAAGAGAAATGCAAGAACACGTTTCGAAGGCTCTTGTGGTGGGTTTGGGGACGGAGATCACTTGTGAAGAGCCAATCTGAGAAACAACAACTGAGATAAAGAAGGATCTGAGAATGTGGGACCAGCTCAGAGACAGATAACAAAAGTAAAGTCAACATCAAGGTCGTGTAGATTTATAAGTTACTTATTAGCTGGATCAACAAAACAGTTCATTTGCTTCTGTGTCACGTGTCCCAATTTTTTAACTGTGCTCACACCCAATGGATGCATGCATGAAGAAGCATGCTGTAATTGGCTGATGTCACTGTGAGTTTCAGTTCCCTGTAACAGCTCTGTAGATGAACTTTTAACAGATGGACATCAAATGTTTTTCTCTTGGTTGTTACAGATGTTTCTCTATCACAAAAATCTAAGGTTTCTAGAAATGTATAATTATTTTTCAACAACCAAAACATAATAATATTATTCTGATCCCAAACTGATGTTGAGGCAGGCTAGACTAGGGAAAATGAGACATGGCAAATAGCTGCCAGGAATTCAAAAAGCTGAAGCTTAAAGCAAATATAGGCAATGTTCATCCATCTACTTCATTTAAGATTAAGGGGTTTTATCTGCTTTTTGTCTGCTTCCCTGCTTGCTTACTTACTTAATAAAGCTCCACCAAGTTTTCTTACCATTGTGACTTGTCCAGAAATTCTTACTCTGTGGGCTGGGAAGGTGGCTCAGTGGTAGAGTGCTTGCCTTGCATGCATGAGGCCCTGGGTTCGATTCCTCAGCACCACATAAGCAAAAAGAAAAAAAGCCAGAAGTGGCGCTGTGGCTCAAGTGGTAGAGCACTGACCTTGAGCTGAAGAGCTGAGGGACAGCGCCCAGGCCCAGAGTTCAGGCCCCATGACTGGACCCAAAAATAAATAAATAAACAGAAATTCTTACTCTGTGATTGAAGTCAAATGAAGAGTAGTCCCTACTTTAAAAAAAAAAAAAAATTGGTCATGGGCTTGAGCTCTGGGCCTGGACACTGTTCCTCAGCTCTTCAGCACAAAGGCAAGCATTCTACCAATTGAGCCACAGTGCCACTTCTGGTTTTCTGGTGGTTTATTGGAGATAAGGGATTTTCCGACCTGGACTGGCTTTGAACCTCAGGCCTCAGATCTCAGCTTCCTGAGTAGCTAGGGTTACAAGCGTGAGCCACCAGTTCCCGGCAATCCCTACTTTTAAAGGGAGACTCCACAAACCTTCAACTGCATCTGGTGGCAATTCTTTGAAATGTTATTTTAGAAAATTTTAAAGTATAAATAGTTCATCTTAGAGGTGAGACCCTCTTTCCATTCAAGACTGAGGTAGAAGAAAGGAGAGGAAGGAAAGAAAAGTGCTAACAAGTTAGTAAGCCTTCTATTGTCCTTTTTCCCTAGATGAACATTCCTGCTTTATTTAACACATCTACTTCTGACTAATATGAACATCTGTGCATTGCTTTACTTTTTGGCTTGCTTTACTTTTTTGGTAAAAATAAGTTAAGTCATGCTTTGTTTACTTCTGAAATTTGAAGACATGTCATAGACTTAAAAGAACAACTTCAAATGTGTATTTACTGTTGGATGTGAGAGTTTTTGCTCCATTTATAGAGCTGTTATCCTAAAAATGAATTAACATATAATGCTGTACCATTGTCATATCTTTGGGAGGGGACAGTACTGGGGTTTGAACTCAGAGCCTTGTGTTTACATGAGCAAGCACTCTGCCACTTGAGCCACACCTCTAGACCTCCAATTGTCATATCTGAAAAACTGTATTTCCTTCTTACACTCTGTTAATGCCCAGTATAGCGAATAGTGACATTAAGTGGAAAAGCTGACAAAGTAGAATTTTTTTCCACCTTTAGTTTTGCTAATGACAAACTGTAAAATACAACAACATTATCAGGTTTTATTTGCGGGGAAATAAACACCACCATTGACTCATATTCTGCATCCACAGCCTGACTCCCTGACTGAACAAGCACCATCATTTGAGAAACCACTACAGATATACTAACTGGGGCAATGTTTCTCCTTTAAACCATAATTTTGGAGTTTTTCTGCTAATTCTGTACAGCATCTTTACAATAAAGTATTTTCTTTAAAAAAAAAAGAGTTATTTAAAAAAAATGGAATGACAGCCAGTCTCCACTTTTCTTCTCTGCCACAGAGTTAATACATACTATACTTTTTTTCCTCCTGTTGAGGTAGCCTGGTGTGCTAAGGAAAAAGTAAAAACTGCTTCTCCATAGAGTAGATGAATAATTGCTTACAAGGAAGAAGTGTGGGCAGGGGGTGTTGCCAACTCTGTATTCAGTGTTTCTTCCCTTGCCAAGGAACAACTGGTAGACTGCCCCATGATTTTCATAGTCAGGATTCAGAAAGAGTGATGTTCTTGGTGTGTGTGTGTGTGTGTGTGTGTGTGTGTGTGTGTGTGTGTGTGTGTGTGTGTGTGTGTGTGTGTGTGTGTGTGTGTGTGTGTGTGTGTGTGTGTGTGTGTGTTAAATAAACTAAGGATAGAACAAAGTGAATTAAGCTAAATTTTAAAAAGCAACAGGTATGACTCAATGTACTGCTTCTTGAACTTTTAAGAGGCAAACGCCTAGCCATGCATGTAAGAACAAAGCTCAACTACAACAGGAATTTGGAACTCAATGCCAGTTTCCAAGCAATAAGAATCTGGAATTACCTTCTGCCAGATTGCAAGGAAGTCAGCACAGGCTAGGACTTGACAGACAGGCTGTCCACATCCTTGCTGGCTTGCTTCTTTGGCTTCTCCCCAACTAGTACGCAGGCAGGCATGTAGATGTGTCACGTGTGCTGGCTTCCATCCCTACTACCACAACCCGGAGGGCTTGGGAAATTTGCAAATAGATGTTTACATGGAGGAAAACTAGAATTGCAAATCTTTTTTTTTTTTTTTTTTTTTGGGGTCCGGTCGTGGGACCTGAACTCTGGGCCTGGGCGCTGTCCCTCAGCTCTTCAGCTCAAGGCTAGCGCTCTACCACTTGAGCCACAGAGCCACTTCCAGCTTTTTTCTTTTTGCTTTTGTGGTGCTGAGGAATCGAACCCAGGGCCTCAGGCATGCAAGGCAAGCACTCTACCACTGAGCCACCTTCCCAGCCCCTAGAATTGCAAATCTTATTATTAGTTCATTATTATTTCAAAAGTTCAGTTAAAGTATCTCCAGGAGGAAAAAAAAATCATACATTCAAACCTTACAGACATTGCCTCAATGTCATAGAGATTCTAACTGGGACTTGGAAAAGTTATATCACAATCAAGTGACTAATACAAAGCAGAACCTGGTTTCGACTCTGTACTACATGGCCAAACTCAAATCCAAGGTTTGTCTTTTGTCCTCTGGATCTCAAGTACTAATCCCTGAGCTGTACGAATGTCTGGGTCACAGACTCCAGAAAATTCTAACTCAACAAGTATGCAGTGTGATATGGGAAACTTTTTGAACATGTTCTCAGAGTACAGTAGCACATGTCTGTAACCTAGTTACTCGAGAAACAGTGTTAGAGGGATCGAGGGTGTAAGGCCAAGATAGGCAAAATCAGCGAGATTCTAGCCCCAAAACAAAACATAAACCAAATGGCTGGGGTCATGGTTCAAGTGGTAGAATGTTTGTATACAGCCTGGGGTTCAATCCCCAGTACTTAAAAAAAAAGTTTGAGGTGTTTTTTTTTTTTTTTCAGATACACTTGGAAACCATTTCCATATACATCTATATGTATATGTGTGTGAAATATATCTTAGTTCATTACCCAAATCAAAGTCTTATACATCTACTCTTAGGCAACTTGATCTTTCTTTGAACTATCAAATACATTGTCATAGTATTTAAAGTTCTGCTGATGCTTTAGAAACTGTCCTCAGCTATGAATTACATTCAGAAAGAGTCTATTCATGTGGCTGCTCTATCACAATCAATTCTCTTTCTGAAAAATTCCACAGGTTTCTGTGGTATAACACTGTCCATCTCAGTGGCTCAGAATACCAAGCCTTCTAATGCTCAGGACCAACGCCCATCTCCAACAGTTTTAGAGTCACAGTATTGAATTTTATTCTACAATATGATCTACACGTGTGTTTTAGCCAATTTTTTAAATACTCTTTTCCCTGAGACAGTTTTTGCTTCTTACTAAGGGACTCTGTTGAGCATCTCCTGGGATGGGAGATGGATCATTTTATGTCAATCTGTTCGACAGCCCAATGTCCTTCACTTCACTGTGTCTAGGTTTCAAAAATTTATTTCTCTTTCTCATTACTTCCTTTGGTGTGAAGGAATCTACAGCTGAAGTACAATTCAACAAACTACAACCAGTTGGAGAAATCCATCCTAGGATCTGTTTTGCTAAATAGTTTATTGGAACACAACTATATCCATTCATTTTCTTGCCTCTAGCTGTTTTCACTTGATAATAGGTGATTATTTAAAATATACCTTTAGAACAAGATCAAAATGTACATCTAATACAATGTTAAACCAAGAACATAATTTTTAGAGTAAATACATTTAAATAAAAATCAGAGGCAGAATGCCTTATTTACTAAGTAGTAAAATCTTATTTTTTTCAAATCCCACAAAAATAATAAAAGAAGCCAGGTGCTGGTGGCTCACGCCTGTAATCCTAGCTACTCAGGAGGCTGAGATATGAGGATTGTGGTTCAAAGCCAGCCTGGTCAGGAAAGTCTCTGAGACATATCCCCACTTAACCACTAGAAAACCAGAAGTGGAAATGCTGTTCAAGTGGTAAGGTGCTAATCTGGAGCAAAAGACCTCAGAGACAGAGCCCAGGCCCTGAATTCAAGCTCCATGAGATAATAATAATAATAATAATAATAATAATAATAATAATAATAACAATAATAATAATAGAAAAGCTTTCTGATAACAACTAGAAGAGCAAGCTGGCTTGTATGTGATATCTACTAGCTGATATCTATCAACTGCCAAGTTGATATTAAAAAGTACCAGCATGCCCTCTTGTGGTAGGTTCTAGTTATTGTCTTTTCTACTTGTAATTTCACAGTTTTGGTATAGATCCATTAAATTTTATGTAAGTTATTTTGCAAGAGAATATTCTTCCTTATATTTCTTCTATGATTGATTTATATAGAATAACAATTGATAATATATGCTGTAATTTGCAAAATGAACTACTAAAATAACCCTGGACCATAAGGAAATATCATTGTCACTGGGGCAAACAGTAGTCTCTTAAGAACAGTAAATAATCCCTCATTTGTAATCCACAGGACTCTCTTATTTTTGGAAATGAAATACAGATTATTATATTCTTGCATAGCAGGATCTATCTTTAAAAACTTCAGATGTGACTTTATAGGTAAATGTAATGTCAAAGTTCACGTAAAAATTCTCCTAGGTAGAATGAAAAGGCTTTGAGAAAGTCAACTCTGCACGCCAGTTTCTGAGTGCATTCTTCTAGGGGTGCTTTGGGTACTTGTTCATTTGGCTTGGTGAATTCACTTTTTCAGGATATGACACAAATCTCATGGTCGCATCCTGGCACTTGTGAGACCAACTACCTGTTATATTGCTCTGGACTAAGCACTAGTTAATTTCCCTTTCGTTATACACTTTCCCTTTCTTATGTTTAAACCCTTCCCAATTTACATAATACCTACTGAGAATTCAGAATTTGGAGATCAGACTACTTACATTTTTTTTTATTTTAGTTATTTTAGTTCTGAGAAGCAGCAAACTGTACCCTGAAGTTTAGCTCCTTGGTAGACTGAATACTTGGCACTAAAGGTGTTGGGGAAACCTCGGACCTTCTCTGTCTCTTCTCCTATCCTTCTATCTCATTCTTTTCTCTCCCCTGTAGTGAGTTAAGAGGAATCACAGCTCCTCTTCTTGAGGCAGAACATAAAAACTACAACTCCTCTCCTTCAAAACAAGCTATAAAACCTTGAAATGCCACTCTCCCTTCTCATTCCAAAGGATCCTCCCCCATAGGCTGGAGAGAAGGCATGCTACATAGGTAAGCCAAGAATATTCTAGACAAGATTTGCTCAGTTTTATCCTGAAGGTAATGCCATTAGGTCATTTTATCCAATCTCATTTCTTCACAGCTGATGATTTGTCAAACCTAAGCATAGATGCGAGCAGTTTTCCTGAGTCTTAAGGTCCTTATTCCTGAAGCATTATGTCACAGGAAGCCTTGTTTAAGTAAATTTGCTGTTTTACTTTTATTATGTATGCATTCATTAATAAGGGCAACCTCGTATAATTTATCATGAGGATTAAATGTAATAACAATGAAGTTAACATTATACCAGTACTATTTCCAGGTTTTTCTGAATATGTTTTAACAGTAGTTTTCTTAGTAATTCTCCTGTTTTGTCATTTTCCTAGTAAAGTTTGCTCTGTTTTGTTAATCATTTGTTTGCATTTGCCTTTGTTTGGTGTGTGGCAATAGAAAAGCTTAATTTATAGTGTAGGTCTTGCCAGGCAGTAGCTCACACCTATAATCTTAGCTACTCAAGTGAAATCTGGAAGATGTAGGTATGAAGCCAACCCAGGCAGACTTTACCTATGAGCATCCGCAAAAAACAGGACTAGAGGCATGGTTCAAGTGGAGAGTACTAGCCAAGCAAACAAGCTGACTCCAAATCTTAGTTGTGCCAAAAAGTACAAAATTAAAAGAAAGCTCAGCATTTCTATTAACTTCTACAGAGAGATTGTACTATGTGGCCAATGCCTACAAAATGTAAATAAAGTATGTTTCTACTAGTCAGGTATAAAGCTTTGGACATTCTTTTTATTGCATTGCTGGAAAAGTATCCTGATATACTAAAAGTATGAAGAGAAAAACAGTGTAAATATTTATTGTTTTTTCAGTGGTCAGGAAATTCTTTGCATTGGTTTTGTGAGGAAAAAACTTTCATATTCTGTTTTGTGTTTAATATTTTTATTTTTATTTTATGTTATTTTGCAATGCTGTGGATCAAACCCTAAAACCCCAACCATACCTATTTGACTATCTGAGATGAAGAATAAACATTGAGTTCCATATATCATCACTAGGTAGAAAAGACAGTACAACTATTGGAAAGTACTCTAAAATGTTTAGAGCCTAACTTTTTCTTTTTCTTTATCTTTTTTGTGGTAGAGGTAACTGTCCTGGGGTTTGAATTCAGAGCTTTGAGATTGGGAAGTGCTCTACCACTTCGGTCATCCTTAAGACCTCTCTATTTAGCTTTAATTTTTTTAATTTTTATCAGTGATGGGACTTGAACTCTGGTCCTGGGCTCTGTCCCTCAGCTCTTCAACTCAAGGTGAGCACTCTACCACTTGAGCAAAAGTGCCACTTATGATTTTCTGGTGGTTTATTGGAGATAAGAGTCTCATGGACTTTCCTGCCTCGGCTGGCTTTGAACCTTGATCCTCAGATCTCAGCCTCCTGAGTAGCTAGGATTACAGATCTGAGCCACAGACACCCAGTTTAGCTTTGTTTTTTTTAAGCAATGTATTTTGCCCAGGGCCAGACTCAAACCATAATCCTCTTACCACTTGCTCCTTATAGCTGGGATTACAATTGTTTGCTACAACACACAAGTTTGCTTTTTGAGAAAAGATCTAACTTTTTGCCTAGGTTGGCTTCAGAGTTTGTTCCTCCTATATCTTTATCACATTGATGAGATGATGGTATGTACCATGTCTGATCAGAACCCTCCTATACTTGCTCAGAAATGTTGTGACATCATATCTGATTCTTATATTCAAAAATTAGGATTAAACATGCTTGTCTCTTTTTGTAGAAGAATATTCTTATATTTGGAGCTGTTTCAATCTCATTAGATGTACTCAAATGCAAAATAAACTAAATATGTTTACAAGGACAGAGAGAGACAGAGAGGCAAAGAGAGAATAAGGAAAAGATGCTGTTCGAGCAGGTAATTCTAAATAATTTTAATAGATTTTGTTTTTACTTATTCTCACTCTGGTATCCACAATTGCTGTTTGTTACCTAGGAAATAAATGCTAACACTATAGTAACTTGAAAGGCATTAGAATGTGGAAATGGGGAATATGTTAAATTTAGACCAAGTGATTGTGTCACATTATCAATCTTTTTTCAGTGGGAGCTACTTTCCTTCAACAGATCTTCCTTCCACATCACATGAAAGGCCTCATCTCTCTTCTTCATTGCCTGGCAGGTGTGAGACTGTAGACTTGATCCCCAGCATTCAAAAAAATTAAAAATTAATTTTAAAAAACTGTCCAAAACCAAATCAAACTGTTTTGGTTTTGTTTGTTCTCAAAATAATTGTCTTGGATCACTACGAACAGAGAAACCTCCAAGCAGGAGCTTGCACAAAGATCCCACCCCCACCCCTCACTCTCCATCTGAGCAGAGAGGTTCCATCCTGCCAAAGCCACTCGGCCCCATGGCGCGAACACCAGAGCTACACGGGTCGCCCATAGAACACCAGAGCAGAAGACCTGCAAAGAACTGGTGCTCATCTGGAGAGTGCAAATAGAGACAAACCCCAGAGCTCACAACCTGCTCAGAGGCCCCTCCCTTACCTCCCCCCCCCCCCCCCCGCGGAGGCAGGAGACCTGAGCAGTGTCAACTGAGGCAGAGACAGAAGAGAAACATGCAAAGCCACCACCGCCCAGCCCAGCCCACAACCACCTCAACTGAACTCTGATTACAATGGCAACCAACAACTACATCACACAGAAACAACAACTAGCTCCAGGGTGAATACGCCACAGGGGACAGTATATCCCTCAAGGGAGACCAGAGCTGGAGGGAATCCCCAGACTCTGACCCAGACCCCCTACCCCAACACCTGGACCACAGGACCCACTAAAACTGGGAACTGTTCGAGAGCGCCACCAGCCAGGCTAGAGCAAGAGAACCCCTGGAAGGGAGCTTAAATACCCAAGCCAGGAACAGTGCCCCTGGGTCAAGACACCCAACAGTGGAAGAAATTTGAATTGTGTACTCCATGCTGCGTAACCTAGGTGGGATACACAGCAGCACAGGCCCAACCAGCATGCCCCACAACCGGCCAAAAATATATATATATATATATATATATATATATATATATATGTATATATATATATCAGGAGCCCATAGCAGACACCAGCATCTGGGAGAGTGCATACAGCACATCCGATCTCGCCAAGAGCACCTGTGAGGAGCAGTCTAGGCTGCTCAACCCTTCTAAAGGCGGGAGCTGCCAGTGATCTACAGCAGAGAGCAGAGAACCCTATGTGGGTCAGACCAGCAGCTGGAGGTCGGCCCCCAACAGAACCTAGATCAGGTACAGACTCTCTCTACCAGCACAGAAACAGCATCCAAGCAAAGACAGACACCTATTAACCAAAACAAAATTTCAGATTAGTCTCCAATAATCCCTGAATCCCCTTGCGAAAATCACAGAGAAATTACAAGGTTTATCAACACCCAGGATAGCAAGCTATCCCCAAAAGCCAGCAGCCACCCAGGGGAGAGTCCCAGTGGGAGCAAAGCAGGAATGGAAGACAAAAGCTACATCCAAGAGATACTGGAGGCAATGACTCAAGAAATAAAGTGAGAAATAGACCAGAAATTGGAAGAACTACAGGGTCGAAATATCGAAAGAGATGCAGGATATCAAACAGGAGATGCATGCAAAAATAGAGGTAGCACACGCCTCACTAAGAGGTGAGATTAGTGCCAAAATAGAGGCAGTACACACCTTATTAAGAGGTGAGATTAGTACTTTGAGAACCAACATCGAATCCATAAATGAGTCCATTTCCTCCATGCAAACCACAATGGAAGCCACAGTTAACAGAGTGAATGAAATGGAATGTAGAGTGTCAGATACAGAAGACAGAATACACCAACTGGACCAAAAAATGACAGATATGGAAAAATCACTTGAATTATGCCAAAGGGAAATTCAAGAGTAAGCAGATAGTGCCAAGAAATTTAAGCTTTCTATAATTGGAGTGGATGAAGGTGAGGAATATCAAAGCAAGGGAATGCAACACCTATTCAACAAGATAATCGGTGAAAATTTTCCCCATCTCAAAAAAGAACATCTTACCTACATAACAGAAGCATACAGAACACCTTACAAGCAAGATCCCAGGACAAACACTTTTATACACATTATAGTAAAAATGATAGATCTGAATAATAAGGAAACAATCTTGAATGCAGCAAAAATGAAGAAGGAGCTATACTACAATGGGAAAAAAATTAGAATCACTGAAGATCTCTCCACACAAACACTGAATGCAAGAAAGGCCTGGGAAAGTACCATACGAGCCCTGAGAGCCAATAACTGCCAACCCAGACTGATATACCCAGCAAAGCTAGCATTCACATTCGATGGAGAACTGAAAATTTTTAATAGCAAAGAAAAACTAAATGAATACATAAACATTAAGCCAGCATTACGAAGAATACTTAGAGGGGGAACACAACCTGAAGAAAGCAACAAGGAACAGGGACCTGCACCCAGACAGACATTAATAGAAGTCTAACTGAGCAAGCACAAGAGGAAAGGAAAGAAGAAAAACTTAGGAAAACAGGGAATTATAGGGACCACAATGTATCTCTCTATACTACTTCTTAATATTAAGGGGCTTAATTTGCCAATCAAAAGAAAAAGAACTGCAGATTGGATCATAAAACATGACCCATCCATCTGTTGCCTTCAGGAGACCCACCTCTCAGCCAAACATACAAACAAACTCAGAGTGAAGGGTTGGAAAAGGATCTACCAATCAAATGCCCCCAGTAAGAAAGCAGGTGTAGCAATCCTGATATCTGACAAAATAAACTTTTCATTAAAATCAAGACAAAAAGACAAGGATAGACACTACTTATTAATACAGGGAACAAACCAAGAGGAGGATATTACCATCATCAACTTATATTCCCCAAACATTGGTGCACCCAGATATGTTAAGCAAAACTCTCAAACTTACAGAATAAAATAAATCCCAATACGATAACACTAGGAGATTTTAACACTCCACTCTCACCAAAGGACAGGTCTACCAACCAGAGGATTGGCAAAGAAGCTATCGAATTAAGTGAGGCCATACTTCAAGCAGAACTAACTGACATCTACCAAGTATTTCACCCTAAAACAACATAGTACACATTATTCTCAGCAGCTCATGGAACTTTCTCCAAAGTAGACCATATTATAGTTCATGCAAGGAACTTAAGCAAATATAAGGGGATCAACATAATCCCCTGTATCCTATCTGACCACAGTAGAATCAAGCTAGTTCTCAATAACAAAGCATACCACAGAAATTACTCAAATACATGGAAATTGAACTGCACACTTCTAAGCAATGCCTGGGTAACGGAAGAGATCAAAAAAGAAATTTAAAATTTCCTACAACTCAATGATGATGAAAACACATCACAAAGAAACTTGTGGGACCCAGCAAAAGCAGTCCTGAGGGGCAACGTTATTGCCCTCAGTGCCCATATCAAGAAAATAGTGACAGACCACGTAAATAATCTCATGTTGCAATTAAAACAGCTAGAAAAACATGAAAAAATGGAACCTAAACTTACTAGATGGAGCCAGATAACCAAACTAAGAGCAGAGATTAATGAAATAGATAATCGGAGAATCATAGCCAAAATTAACCAAACAAAAAGCTGGTTCCTTGAAAAAATAAACAAAATTGATGGACCATTGGCAAGATTAATTTAAAAAGGGAGAGAGGAAACCAATGTTAACAAGATTAGGGATGCCACAGGAAAAATCACAACACGTACCCAAGATATTCAAACAATTTTAATGGACTACTTTCAAAAGTTATACTCTCTAAAGAAAGAAAACCTGGCAGAAATGGATGCATTTTTAGAGAAATACAAGTTGCCCAAACTGAGCAAAGAAGAAGTAAATCAATTAAATAAGCCAATATCCTACAATGAGATACAGGAAGCAATCAGAAATTTTCCAACAAAGAAAAGCCCAGGACCAGGTGGATTCACAACAGAATTCTATAAGACCTTTAAAGAAGAACTAATACCCATACTCCTCAAGTTCAGAGAAACAGAGAAGGAGGGAGCTATCCCAAACTCATTCTACGATGCCAATATCACACTCTTCCCCAAACCAGGCAAAGACCCAACCACAAAAGAGAATTACAGGCCAATTTCTTTGATGAACACAGATGCAAAGATCCTTAACAAAATTCTATCTAACAGAATCCAGAAACATATAAAAAAAAATCATACACTATGACCAGGTAGGCTTCATCCCAGAGATACAGGGATGGTTTAACATACGTAAGTCAATAAATGTAATACCACACATCAACAGAGCCAAGGTCAAAAATCACATGATTATCTCCACAGATGCAGAAAAGGCCTTTGATAAAATTAAACATTCATCCATGCTAAAAGCTCTGGAGAAAATAGGAATAGAAGAAACATTTCTTAAAACAATAAAAGCCATTTATGACAGACCAATAGCCAATATTATACTTAGTGGGGAAAAGCTACAACCAATTCTCCTAAAATCAGGAACAAAGCAAGGATGCCCAGTCTCCACTCCTCTTCAATGTAGTCCTGGAACCCTTAGTCAGAGCAATAAGACAAGAAAAATACATTATAGGGATCTGCATAGGGAAAGAAGTTAAACTATCCCTTTTTGCAGATGGCATGATACTATACCTTCATGATCCCAAAAACTCCATCCCCAAATTCTTAGAAATAATAAATCACTACAGCAAAGTAGCAGGATACAAAATCAACCCTCAAAAATCAGTCACTTTCCTGTACACTGACAATGCACAAGCAGAGAGGGAAATAAAGGAAGCAACCCCATTCACAATAACCTCCAAAAAAATAAAATATTTAGGAATTAAACTAACCAAAGATGTAAAAGACCTATTTAATGAAAATTATAAAAAGCTAAAGAAAGAAATTACAGAAGACACTAGGAAATGGAAAGACCTACCATGCTCTTGGATAGGCAGACTTAATATAGTGAAAATGGCAATACTGCCAAAATTAATATACAAATTCAATGAAATTCCTATTAAAATCACAATGACATACATCTCTGAAATACAGAAAACAGTCCAAAAATTCATATGGAACAACAAAAGACCTAGAATAGCCAAAACAATTCTAGGGAATAAAGACAACATGGGAGGGATATCCATGCTGAACTTCAAACTCTACTATAGAGCCATAATAACAAAGGCAGCATGGCACTGGCACAAAAACAGACCCGAAGACCAATGGAACAGAATAGAAGATACAGAAATAAATCCACATGGCTACAATCAGCTGATATTTGACAAAGGAGCCAAAGACATACAATGGAAGAAACACAGCCTCTTCAACCACTGGTGTTGGGAAAACTGGGCAGCCACATGCAGAAGACTAAAAGTGGACCCCAGCCTATCACCATGCACCAACATCAACTCAAAATGGATTAAAGACCTTAACATTAAACCTGAATCTCTGAAACTACTGCAGGACAGAGTAGGAGAGATACTTGAATTTATAGGCACAGGAAGAAACTTCCTGAACAGAGTTCCAAGGTCACAACAATTTGGAGAGAGACTCAACAAATGGGACTACCTTAAAATACAAAGCTTCTGCACAGCTAAAGCTATTGCAAACAAGCTAGAAAGACAACCAACTAATTGGGAAAAGATATTTACCAGCAATATATCAGACAAGGGGTTAATATCCATTATATACAGGGAACTCAAGAAACTAATCCCTCCCAAACCTAACAAACCAATTACTAAATGGGCAAGGGAACTAAAGAGAGATTTCTCAGATGAAGAGATAAAAATGGCAAAGAAACACATGAGGAAATGTTCACTATCCCTGGTTGTGAAGGAAATGCAAATAAAGACAACCCTGAGATACCACCTTACCCCAGTCAGAATGGCCCACATCCTAAAGTCAGCCAATGACAAATGCTGGAGGGGATGCGGAGAAAGAGGAACCCTATTACACTGCTGGTGGGAATGTATACTTATACAACTACTTTGGAAAGCAGTCTGGAGGGTCTTCAGAAAGCTAAATATTGACCTCCCTTATGACCCAGTCATACCACTTCTAGGGATCTATCCTGAACAACAGGAACCAGTATACAAGGACACGTGGACCTCCATGTTTATTGCAGCACTGTTCACAATAGCCAGGATATGGAAACAACCCAGATGTCCCACCACAGATGAATGGATCCAAAAATTGTGGTATCTATATTCAATGGAATATTATGCAGCCATTAGAAATGACAAAATAATGGCATTTGCAGGGAAATGAATGGAAGCTAGGAGAAGTCATGTTGAGTGAGGTAAGCCAGGTGCAGAGACAAACAGCATGTGGTCTCCCTGATAAGTAGATGTTAAATCCAAAATGTTAGGTGATATAACAAAATTAACAGGACTTGAAACAAAGGACTTCTACTCATCTGGTCGAATCACTACTAAATAACCCCATGCTGCTGATCACATGTATGGTATATATGTGCACACCGGAGGGGAACCAGGAAGACGACACAGAACTAGAGGGACTCAGGGAAAAACATGTAACAGCTGGACCCATCAGCTGCACTGGACATTGACCAAAATGAACTAAGCAACTTAATGGCATTGATGGGAGAGAGGGAACTAGTGGGAAAGAGGGAACAGCTGATGCTATGCAAAACAAAAAAATGTACATACCACCCAACATGGAAGAAATAACTGTATCGCAAAGTTCATAGAACTCATAAATGTTATAGACCGTGATAGACAATTTGCTCCAGGAAAGTTAGAATGTGTTTGTGACTTTAACTGAGCATCACTATCCCACAATACTGTGAAATTTGGGAAATTATGTAACCACTTAATCACAATAAAAAATTTGAAAAAAATTGTCTTTTGTTTTTTAAAAAAAACTACCTTTTAAACATCTGTGTCATTTAGCTCTCATTAAATAATAAATAATACAACTGTTTTCTGGGTACATGTTTTAAAATAATCTTTCTTTTTTAGAAAGAGAAATTCACTGCATGATAGGCACTCTGAAGGCTAACCGTGAAGCATTTTAAGCTGATGTGATATAGGATAGCAGTGTTCTTTGTAGCATTAACTTCCTTACCCACAACCAAACAGCTTTCACCTACCCAGATGAGATGAAACAGCTGGAATACATAATTTTTTCTTGGTGTCTGAGAAAAGAACTTAATGCTGCAAAGCTAAATGCCTTTAGGAGGGAAAATGGGACCATGTGGATGTTTGGCATCAAAACCAGAACTATCTTCCATCTCCACATAGTGTTCCCAAACTCCAAGCCATTTTTTTATGTTGTTTTCTTTATTTCTCCCCGTCCTCTTCCTCATGGCTCTCTGAATTATAATTAAGGACCTGGAGGACAGATTTGACCTTCACTTGTACTCATTATTTAGCAATATGTGAATTCTAACGAGAGATTGTTCTGCTTATTCACAAATGATTGATTCTGCTGCTTCTTTGGTGTTCCCGACACAAATCTGTGGGCCGCTGGTAATTGTCTTACCAACAGGAAACTCTTAAAGGTGAACTGCCTTCCAAGTAGTTCAAAAGCAAGCGCTGCTGGGTACACATCTTATTTCATTCATCTCCTATTGTTGTCTAAAGCTAATAAAGCTCAAGATCCAGCTCTCTACTAATACTTTGAGAGGATGTTGACCATCCTTGGAATATGTCTCTGGGAGAGCCAGATGAAGGGAAGAAAGACTATTATTAGTCCTCCCTCAGTATCTGCAGAGGATTTGCTACAGAACACCCCTCCCCCAACACATACACACGTACACACACACAGAGATGCCAAAATCTACAGATGTTCAAGACCCTTATATAAAATGACTTAGTATTTCCATATAACCTATATGTAGTCTCCTATATATTTCACATCAAATCTAGATCATTTACATTGCCTAATACACTGTTTGTTTATGAGACAAGGTCTCTCTATGCTGTCTAGGCTAGTCTCAGTCTTATGCCTAGCTTCAATAACTAATATAATGTGTTAAGTAAATAGATGCTACAATAAATTGTTAGGGAATAATGACAAGAAAAAAATCTGTACATATTTAATACAGACACAGTTTCTCTTTCAAATATTGTTGATCAATGGTTGGATAAGTCCATGGATAACAGAAGCCATGGATAAATTAACTTGACTTTCTTCCTAACTAAATGCCCAGATAGAGCAAGCACCTCTACTGGTCTGGGCTAAGTAAAAAAGAGGTGTACTGTTTCTGTAGTTCAACAGGATAGCTGGATAAAGCTGATAACAATATAAATGTATCTCCTCTCTGTTCTGCCCAAAACATCAGAAAAAAATGAGGTGCAACTCACCACCCAAAATGAAACAATTCTACTAGTAATATATGCAGACATACAAGGTGTCCTGAGAATGTGCAGAAGCAAAACATTATTTTCCAATGAAATCCCTCCCAGTTCTTGCATAGTCTTGGATGGGAAGCTCTTTCTTCTGCAACCTCCTTTCTTTTCCTGCCTCCAAGATGGCCACATCCCTTTCAAGGGTGCTGCCTCTGTTCTATAAGTAGACAAGCAATACGATCCTTGAGACCATGGGGAGCATTTGCCTACACAACTCCACATCCATTATGCGTGCATTCCCCCTCATAAGAAGCCTAGGTTGGAACATTTAAAATGAAGGTAATAGCTTTGTCTTACAGCATTAGTGTCTGCTGATAGCATAATAAATGTATATGATATTTCAAACTTTGCTCACCAGAGGTAAAGAGGAGAAAAAAATTCAGTGATCCATTGAAGAAATTCAATGTGTCTTTGAACCAGGAATTGTAGTATATTCTGGGGCTGCTAAAATAAATAACTTATAGCCACAATGCCAGTGTCTATGAATACAGAATTTCACTGGGAGGTGTGGCAAAATGGTAACCAACATATAAAAAATTAATGGTGATATAGTCTTGTAAGAATCTGCATCCAGACATGAACAAAGCATTGTGTTAGCCCTCAGGAAGGTATTACTCTCTAAGAGCATCAGCAAGTGAGATGCATAAGAGCATAAGAACAAAATAAAAAGCAAGTACCTTGATTAATTTTCCTGGGTCATAATATCCTGACGGCCAGTTCCAAGATGGATCTATGTCATTTTACACAAAGGGTTCCCATTCTTTATATGGAGTTTCACCACCATGAAAAAGACACAACCGGGCTGGGAAGGTGGCTCAGTGGTAGAGCGCTTGCCTTGCATGTCTGAGGCCCTGGGTTCGATTCCTCAGCACCACATAAGCAAAAAAGAAAAAAAGCCGGAAGTGGCGCTGTGGCTCAAGTCGTAGAGCATTAGCCTTGAGCTGAAGAGCTGAGGACAGCACCCAGGCCCAGAGTTCAGGACCCACGACCAGACCCCCCCCAAAAAAAGAAAAAGACACAACCACAATATGCCGAGTGGACAGAGCAGGAGCAAAAGGTAGTGGGGCTTACACCATTCTCGTATGTTACCTTGACAAAATCACCACAACAAAGCACCACAGACTAAGTGACCTAAGCAACAGAACTATATACTTCATAACACTGCAAGCCAAAAGTATAGATTGTCAAGAGATTGATCTTCTAAAATCTCTATTCCCCCCACCTATCCCTCTCTCTTTTCCTTCTTCCCTCATTGGCTTACATATGGCCATTGTAGAGGCAGAAAGGTCTAATATCTTTTCACTAACCATCACAAATGTCAGAGCTGACACCCCTAAAGAAAAGGTAAGTGCTACCATTTGGCTCTTCAGCATTTCTCTGAAGGCCCTGTGCTACTGCTTGGTCTTCAGGTTAGTGGTATTAAGAATGCAGTGGACTATGTGGAAGGTAGGGTCTAGTGGGAGGTCCTTAGGTCACTGAATGCATGTTCGTGAAGGGGACTGTAGGACACTGGTTCCCTTCTGGTTGCTTTCTGACTAGGAGGTGGGTGGTTGTCCTCTATCACACACTCCTCCCACTATATTGTGCTGCCCTGCCACAACTCAATTGGCCATGGACTAGAACTTCCAAACCAAGCCAAAGTAAACCTTTTCTGTTAATAGGTTGACCTGTTACTGTGACAGAAGGCTAACTAGCACAATAGGTTAAGAAGGGAAAAACAACACATTTGATTGAACTTTTATGGGATAAAAAAAATCTTTAGAAATCAAAATTTGAAGGCCCAGAAAAAAAAAATGTGTCTTTATATACTTAGGTTTAATGAAGAATGTAGAGTTGTGCAGAAATGCAATTGGACAAAATGATCTGAGGTGATAGTAATAAACTGAAGCATCTTAGTAAGGTCTGTCTACTCAGATTCTCAGCTAATCTATGTAAGAATGCTTCCTCCAGGCACAAGGCAGTATCCTGGTCACAAGAGGGACTTCAAGCAAAAAGGGAAAAGGTCAAAGCATGACATTTCTAGGCTTCATAGTTTACTTTGGTGGAAAAGATTTTCTACAACTCACCTTAGGAGAGAATTCTGGTTCCTATGACCTGAATTGGGGGAGAAGTGAGAATTGGAGAAAGAAAGGTAAGAAAAGATAACAAGCATCTATTTCTGAGACTTTCCAGTCTCCTTCATTTCAAAGTACTCAGCATGCCCACGTGCCACACTTTGGAAAATGTTTTTCTGAGCCCCAATACTATCTCACTAGTTTGTCTTCACATAATCTTCGTATTTCCCTTAAGTATAAGGACATGAATCATACTAGATTAGGGCCTAGCCATATGATCTCATGTTAACTTAATTATTTCAAGGCCCTATTTCATTAAAAGTCTGGTGATATTTAATTGAGGATCAAAATTGGGACGTATGAATTATTAGGAAGAGGATACAATACAATTCATCCCATAATGAAGCCTTGAAATATTTGGTAAATATGATCAGTAGGTTTCATGAAAAAGAAAACAAGGAAGAGGTAAGGGAGCAAGGGAAGGAGAAAAGGAAGAGGAAGAAAGAAAAGACAGGAAGAGTGAAAGAGAATGAGGAAGAGAGAATTACTTTCACTATAAACATTTAAAGACCACATATAGGAATAGATATAGGATATAGCCTATTTATTAAATCTTTATTTCATATATATATTGTGTCTGCTTTAAATTTTTTAATCATATGAAACATATATGTATATTTTTATAAAATACATGTAATTAGCCCCTGCATCCTAGTATCTCAATGACCTTCCTATTGCTGAGGACAATTTGCAACGGAAGATTCATGAAGGCTTTACAATCCAAAGATTATAAAGATTCTACTTTCTTCTCTCCCTCTGTGGATGCTGTATTCTACCCTGTGTATAGCAGCTTTCCTCGCACGGTTCCTATGACAACATCTCTCTGGGATATTTTTCTGCTCTCTTTAGACATCAGTGATATTCATGCTTCTTCTGTTATCAAACAAATAAAAATATATCAAATAAAGTCAAAAGTAAAAAGGCTACCTTTGTTTACTGGCAAGGCTACCTTTGTTAGCAGGTTGGTACAGTCATAATGCTGCACCAACTGAGAGTAAAATGCTTTAAACTGTTTTATTTAATTGTTACAAAGCATTATCTATGCTCATTTTTTTCCAGCACAGTAATTGCTAACAGGTACAATTATATCTTATAGTGGTCATCACTACTACAATGCAAAACAAAGGTGCAATTCCATTTGGCATTTGGTTAATGGAACTTTCTGAAATTCCTTTTCTTGATATTTCTTTTGGTTTTATTGTCAGATATGATTTGCTTTACTAGATTCTGGTATGTAAACATTGGGAATCTATATACACAAATTAATCTATATACTAGGGACCAATTGGCATATGAAGTATGCTTAATAGCCAAAAAGCTGATCAGAGGGTACTCAGTAGTATATCCCATTTGTGAATTTCATTTCCCTAGAGTATAAGTACATAAGTACATATATAAGTACATAAAAGATGGAATGTTGGATCATAAGACAGTGCTATTAATGATCCTGTATTATGTCTCCAAAAATTTTGGGGTATTATTATCAACATCAACATAGAAGTTTATTACATAGGGTGTTAGGGAAAATTTTTATGGAAGTTTAACATTTCCTTCTTTGTATTAGTAGCATATAAATAAATATCTACCTCAACCGGTAGACCATAAAAGATCATTACAAGGGCAAGTTGCAGATTCCAGAACCAGTATCCTAGTGCTCCTCCCCTGTGCTCCTCCTGTGATCTGATCTGACCAAAAGTCCTGACCCTTGTCCATAGAAACACTCCTATTTGGGGAGAACTTTTCATGAAGATTTTATATATGATTAAGTGTGAAAATATTCTAATTATTCAGGTTATCTAATTTGTGTCTCTTTGTTAACAGATATTCATTAGCTGAGAATAATTGTGTGTGTGTGTGTGTGTGTGTGTGTGTGTGTGTGTGTGTGTGCATGCACGCACATGCGCACAAGTGCACGTGCACAGCACTGGGGCTTGAACTCTCAGGGCTCTAGTTTTTTCTCTCAAGAGCCACATTTCCACTACTGGATCTTTTTGGTAATGAACTTAAGAGTCCTAGAATTTGTGTGCCCAGGCTCGCTTTGGACTTCAACTTGCAAATCTCAGCTTCAAAAGTAGATAAGACTACAGGTCTGAGCCACCAGTGCCAGGCTAGAATAGTATAAATATGGTCTTAAAAGTGATTTGGCTACAACTACTTGGTAGCAAGAAAGTGAGTTAGAAATATAGCATTGTTATCTTATGAATAGAGGATTCCAGTAAAGTCCAAGTATACCTGTTTGTGGGAATTATTAGTCCAAATTCTCATATTCTATTCTTCAACACATACTCATAATGGCTAGTTTATATAAATCCCTTCTGTTATACCGCAATTGTCTTCACTGATGTGCTCTTTGATCTTTATGTGAGTTCAGTTTATTGGCCAGAATACCATTTAAAGGTGACAAAGAATCCTCTGTTTCCATAAACCCCTGTTCATGTACTTAGACATGAATATTCACAGAAACTTCCAGACTTGTTTATTTTCCTTTTTAGGAAGGCTTAATTTTTTTAGCCCAGTTTCATGTTCACAGTAAAACTGTGAATTTTCCCTTTCTCCACTTCAGCTTTTCCCACTATGATCAGCCTATCTCCAACAACATATATTGCTTTAAATGGATGAATTTTCATTGATAAATGATCACAGTCAAAAGACAAAATTACCACAGATTAGGTTAAAGGTCTGACTGGTTTTTATGTAAGATTCTGAAGTAAGCAGAGGATGAGAAACAGTCATGTCAAAGTTATTTTCTTAAGAGAGGAGAACTTCCTCATCATGCTGATTGTTTCTCTGGACAATTGTCCCATCTTTTTGAGGTTAATTTGGCAATCTGTAACTTTACTACCTATAAAGAAGGGTACTTGTGTCTGACCAAACTTAGTACCTTCTGAATCTTTTTCTCTCTCTAACTTCCCTCCTGAGTTTCTCTCCTGCCATCATCTTGAGTTCTGGGGACAGGAACTATCAATAACATCTTTATGAGAAGGGACTGAAACTACCCCCAAGCAACAGTGTGCCTCACAGAACTAATCATTCCCCAAAGGAAGGCAATGGCCCGTGATGTTGAAGCTGCATCCTGCAGCAGAAGCAATCATCTCATGGAGACCAGAGTGTTCTCCTCAGGAGATAAAAATGATAATAACTTCTCTAAAATCCCACGCAGAACCAGAACTCAAATAATGATCCATCAGACCACTGACATGATCAAGATTACCTATTCTTAGAATTTTTGTTGTCCCATTGAAGAAGAATTTGAGGTTATCTAATCCCTTTATTGTCCTGACATAGTCACATTAAATAAATGTGTTTTCTTTGTCCTCCACTACTTGTCTCTTTAGTTAGCATATTAGGATTTAGCCTGTTGGAACTCTAGAGGCTAAGGCTGTTACCCTAAAATTCTCTAACATCTCTGTTTTGGTCTAGGCTACTAAGTCCTACTTCAGGAGATTAATTTAAAAAAAGTCCTCCCATAAATTTTGTTTAACATCACCTAATATCTATAGGTGAAATTAGAGTTCATCCTGGGTACTATACCTTCTATGGGTTTTGACTATTCACTTTGCTTATTTATTCTTCCTTTCTCTTATTTCCTGGAAACCTCTAATCTTTTTTTTTACTTTCTCCATAATTTTCCCTTTTCTAGAATTCAAATCAAATAATCCTTGAGATTATTTTAACTCTTCAATAATTCAAAGACTATATATATATATATATATTTAATAGAAACTTACTTTGAATTTTAAAATGTTACCTTTAATTGCCTAGATTCAGTGGGTGCTCTCTTTTGACACCATGCAGGTTCAGTGAACTACAGCTCCCAGTCAGTCACATGATCACGAGAGTAAACAAGTCATACTTTACAATAATGAAATATACATAGGCAGACAGATAGAGATGCCCATACATACATACGCCCACACCATGGCCAGCATTTGTTATTGTTTGTTTTGTTTGTTTGGTGGTTTTTTTTATGATTCTGATTGGCAAAGTCATAAAGGAAAAGAGTACACCCAGCCATAGGTACAGGCATATAATAGAAAGCTCATGGAATTTTCTAACATTAGAGAGATTCATGCTAGGTAAAACAGAGCAGGAGGTGAAAGGTAGGTATAATTAGGTAGTCACAAAAGTGTAGTCTGCTTGATTATTATTATCTCAGTTGTGATTCTGAACGTGCTCTAGAGAAGTTGTCATCACTTGAGGAGAGCAATTGCATCCTTGTGGGACAACTGCTCCTCCTGCTGCATACAGCCTCATCATCGTAAGTGAATGGTTCTCATTTCATGGTGTGATCTGTCCAGAGAGGCTGTAATGCCCCTTGAACCTAGCTTTGAGCCCTTGTCATAAAGATGTTACCAATCAATCCTGTCATTCTTAGTCCAGGATGACTCAGGCAAGAGATTAAAAGCAAAGGAGACAGATGCAAAATGAAGCAAAGATTTTAGGTTAGCTTTTGGGCCCATGTAAAGAGTCAGTGTTTTTCAGGAAAAAAAAATACTTTCTAAATACCTGTTAAAATGTCGTGCTTAGCTCTTTAGGCATATTTGGGTTTTACTCATAAATACGAAAAATCTGAGACAAAGAAAAACAAAGTTTTAGAACTTTCTTTGATGAGAGAATGTGTAAATACATAAAACAAGAAAAACATCTTAGATGGGAAGACTTGCTAAAGGAGAGAGGAGGAAAGGGATTACAGAGCTGAGCATTGCAAAGGACCCCAGTGTTTATTTTTGATGAGAGCACAATGAAATGCCACCAGAGCTGCCTAAAAAGTGGGAGTAGAGGAACATAGTAGAGGATGAGATCTTGTTCAAAGTGTACTGTATGTGTCTACTGACTTATTACAATGAAACCCCCTCATGTTATAAATGTATGTTAATCATAAAACAAAATAGAAAGAAAATGTATTAATCAGTATTTCAAATTATCTTACTTCATAGACAAAGCTCATATTCCTTAGTATGACTAGAAAACATAGCTATCTACATGTCCCAATTTAATCCTTCATTTTATGATGTAAAAGAGATAGTCACAGCATATCAGTGCTGAGAGTTACATTTTCGCAAATGTTAGAAGTCATTAAACATAGGTTTTTGAACTTTATTTTTTAATTGTAAAGGTGATATACAGAGGGGTTACAGCTACATAAGTAAGGAAATGAGTACATTTCTTGTCGAACATTGTTAGCCCCTTCATTGATTTCTCCTGCTTTCCCTCCTGACTCTCCGCCCCCCAAGTTGTAAAGTTCATTTCTAACATAGTATCTCATGAGTATCACCGTTGCCTTGGTTCATCCTTTTAAACATAGTTTTTAGGTATGGTAAACACAGCTCTCTTTTTTTCCCCTTTTGGCCTTTTGAGTTCAGGACTTTATTTGATAGTCATTCACCCTACCAATGTGAGCTATTTCCCCTGGCCATGACCCATTTTCCCTGGAGTTATTTTTCTGAATAGGGTCTTGTGTTTATGCCTCAGGTAGCCTGTAATGCAATCCTTCTATTTATGTTGCTCATAGCTGAGATTCAGTCACATACCACCATCATGACTCTCTTTTTATTGGTTGAGATGGAGACTTCATGAAATTTTTGCCTGGGCTAGCCTCAAACCACATCCTACTGATCTCAGCCTCCTAAGTAACTAGGATTACCAATCTAAGCTACCATTCAGCAACCTGTCTACTCTTAAAAGTTAAATGAGCCCAACTTTCTTCCCTACCCTTCATCTCCTGAAAGAGCTCTCACATTTCCATCTGAGGCCCCAGGCATTTTGCAAAGACTTGTGTTACAACATACCTGATTTTATTCCTAGTTTGGGTTTTTACTAAACTATCCTCCAGATTATGAGCTTATTGATAAGATTTCTCATTTACATTTGTCTCCCTTGCTAGCAGAGAGCATGGCACAACGTAGGAATTCAATCATTATACCAGGAGTGAATGGCTCTAGGAAGCTAAAAGCTCTTTCCCTTTCTTATATCTTAAGATCATCCTTCCTCTAAGCATCACTCACAGTTTGCCTAATCAAGCTTTATCCGGGAACCTGAGTTTTTCTATAATGAGGCCTTCAAAATTAAGATTTCTCTGCGCTGGGAATGAAAATCAGTCCTGCCTCTATGGAATCTTTCCTATAATTTTGATCATTGCTATTAGCA
Organism: Dipodomys merriami; assembly: GCF_024711535.1. Taxonomy (NCBI): domain Eukaryota; kingdom Metazoa; phylum Chordata; class Mammalia; order Rodentia; family Heteromyidae; genus Dipodomys; species Dipodomys merriami. The sequence continues at coordinate 104,888,391 of NW_027203381.1, read as the reverse complement.
GGCTTTCTAGTTTGGGCCAAAACTGTAACTAAACTCATTTTTCTACTTCTCTATCATGTCCATTTTCCCTAAGGCAGGTGAACCCAGGTTTTAGTGCTGGGAGCTCCAGGGACACATCTCTTCTTTTCACAATCACGACAGAGGGAAAGCCTTGTTTGCCTGTAAAAGTGGTGCAACTTTCATTTTCCAAAGCTCGTTCCTCAGAGAGGTTTAACATATATATATGTTATATATATATATATATATATATATATATATATATATATATATATATATATATATATATACACACACATATATATACATAACATACATAAATACATAATTCAAGGAACAACGAACCTTTACAAAATCCCTCAAGTACAGAAACCAAACAAATCTTAAGTCTAAGTATCCATATGTTAGTACTTTCTGATACAGAAACTTGAAATGGTCAGTGCTCTGGGCTGACTGGTAAACCTAGGAAGGCGCTCCTCTGCTCAGCTGACACTAGTAGAGATAGATGTGGGAACAGCTGACAAGTATCATTGTTGATGAATGGACAGAATGGCCAGGTTTCCTTACCACATATATGTACCTGAGAAGCAGCCTTTTATTTTTTTTTAATCATTCAGAACATCCTGGACAGTTCATGATACAAACAGGCAAACCACAATGACTGAAAAACACTGCTTTTGATTTTAGACTATGAAACTCCAAACAGGGAACTGCTTGACCTGATTTCTAATTCCACAAACAATTTGGGGGAAATAGTCATTGCTTTGCTCTAGTCTTCCCAGAATAAGATCGCAACATCCCTAAGGACACCAAATGACACCACCACCCCACCGCCAAGCTGGCACCAGCAAAGACATGGGCTATTTGCAGAGAGTACGCCGCCTCTGCTGTGAGTGGGCAGTAAACTACCAGGGAGATGCGTGCTGCCTGCCTGGAGACAGGGTTGCTAGGTACCTTTGAAGTAGCGAGACCGAGAGGTGTACGTTATTTCCCCCACAGTTCTTATTTTACACAGTGACGGTTGCAGCCTTGAAACAAAAGTGAAGAATAGCATCTGTGGTGTTAGAAATAATGGCCAGCCCAGTGCCCTGTGGGGCACAAGGAGTGGGGTTGAGGCTTTTATCAGGAGCAACAGAAGAAAAAAAAAGAAGTAATGTGATTTGGTTTCACCATAATTGCTTAAGCAGCCTGGGTGAGAACTAATGAGTTCATCTGGCTCCAGAGAAACTCCACCTCTTCCTTTTTCCAGAATGGTACAAAAATATCAGCATTGCATCATCAGAAATCACTCCTATTGGTGGCCTGTCTTAAGGAAAGCAGCAAGCTTCCCTCTGAAAACCACTAGAATCTGCAAAGATCCAAGAATTTACATCCTTCCATGACAAATAAAGTGTCTCTGGCACTCCTTTGACACTTGAAAACTCAGTGTTTGCCCATCATTATGTCATAGAAAGATTTTTGTGTTTAAAATGAAGGAGTGATGTCATACAGAAAGAGGAACTTAAGAATAAGTTATGGGCTGTAAGGCAGGATAATAGATCTGTTATTGTTAGATTCAGGATGTCAGAACCAGGATGTTCAATGATGGTACCTTGACCCTGCCAGTCCCTCACCAAGTCTCAATGGCACTAAGGACTCAAGTACATGTGCTCAGAAAGCTGGTCACCTGATTGTCCAAAGGACAAAGTCAACATTGAAGTCCCCAGGAAAGGACTCTGAATCCATGTTGATAAGTACTCCAAAATTATAAATCTATAGAAAAGCTAAATAACGCTGCTATCATATGCTTGTATGTCTTCAATAGACAGACTCTTAGCAAGCTCTGAGAATTAGACACATTGATGTAGAAAGAAAGAACACAGGTTCAGATCCTGTCTTGACACTCACTTCAAGTCCTGACTGATGCATAACAGCTTTGTGAATGTTATTTACCTGCTCTGTTTCAGATTTGACTAGGAAATGAGGTGCAAACATTCATTCCTTTGAAGGATTTATAGGAGGATGGGATGTCAATGTGAAGCACCTGCGTAGCACCTGAGAAAGAGGAGGCACAGGGTAAACGGTGGCACATGTCATAGTTGCGTCTCATGCCCCGAGAGTCTTACCTGACTGCCTTTACAAAAAGCATTGTGGGGGTTACAAAGATGTACAAAGCATGACTTTTATCTTCTAAGCCATCACAATTGAGTTTACTGGAGCAGGTAGGAGGTAGTGAGGGGAGTGGGACTTTCCGAAGCAAGTGAGAACAAAATGACACTATATAATTAGATACCAAATCCCGCTGTACAAATTCTAGGTGGGGTAGAAATTCAGAGAAAAAGAACAATGAGGATGGAGCAATAACTTCCACCACTAAACAGAAAAATAAACACAAATGTGATTTGCCAACTGCCAATGTTTACTCAGAACTCATAGTGTAGATTTAACAGAGGCAAGTACATCAAGAAATGACTCACTTTAATACTCAAAAGACATGAAAAAAACTGGGAGAGAGCTAGGGAAGGGATGAAAAGAAATGTACTCAAAAATTAAATAAATAGAAATATACTCATTACTTGACTTAAGTAACTGTAACCTCTCTGTACATCATCTTGATAACAATCAAAACAAGCATCAGTGATTCACACCTGTACTCCTAGCTACTCAGGAGGCTGAGATGTGAGGGTGACAATTCAAAGCCAGCCCAGGAAGGAAAGTCTTACTCTTATCTCCAATTAACTACCAAAAAAAATCACAAGTAGACATATGGATAATGTGGTAGAGTGCTAGTCTTGAGCAAAAAGAAGCTCAGAGACAGTGCCCAAGAGCCCTCATTGTTTTGATTTGCATTTCTTTTATGGCCAGAGCAGTTGAGCATTTCTTCATATATCCATTGACCATTCTCATTTCCTCTTCAGAGAAGTCTCTCTTTAAGTCTTTAGCCTACTTGTTAATGACATAGTTGTTTCCTTGGACACTTGTTTTGGGGGAGGAGGGGATTTAGTTTTTTGAGCTCTAAGTATATTTTAGATATTAGGTCTTTGCCTGTTGTGAAGAAAAATTTTTAATTAAAAATTCAAAAATATTTATCCCAGACACCTGGGACACATGTAAAGAGAATCACAAAATAGTGCAAGAGTACACTCAGGATCACCAAGTGGCTGATTTACGTTCAATCTTTTCACAATATGCAATTTATTGTCCTTCAGAAAGCAGTACTTCAGGACTACATAACATTAGAACACAGAACTGATGGGTAGGAAGCAATTTAAACAACTGACATAAAGTTATGGATACACAGAGGAACAATGTAAAAACAACTTAAGGAAAACTATTTAGCTCAAAGAAAATATAGATATGAAGAAGAGTAATCATGTTTGTATAATTGTATTCTATAAAGTATACCTGTGAATAGAATTTTCATCATCATAAGAAGTTTTCACTAAGATAAATTATGTTTTAAATATAATAGAATGTTGAAAAGAAAAATAATTCATGTGATAAGGTATAAATATGAGAAATAGAGAAAAATGATCACATTCCACAGTGGAAGATAAATATTAATAGAAAATGACTGAAACAAAAAATAGAAAATAGAAACATCAGCATAAGCTGGGCACTGGTGGCTCACACTTGTAATCCTAGCTACTCAGGAGGCTGAGATCTGAGGATTGCAGTTCAAAGCTAGCCTGGGCAGAAACATTTGTGAGACTCCTATCTCCAGTAAACTACTCAGAAAAAGCTGAAAGTGATGCATGCTGTGACTCAAGTGGTTCTCAAGAACACTAGCCTTGAACAAAAGCTCAGGGATAACACCCAGGCCCTGAGTTCAAGCCCCAGGACCAGCAAAATAAAGAAAAAAAGAAAAAACAAAGAAACATCAGCACATCATTTAGAAATGTGAAGGTCATATATTGAAAAAAAGAGAGAAGAAAAGTTGAAAGTGGTTGATTCTGGGTAAAGAGAAATAGAGAAAAGGACATAAGAGGAAAGGTTTTTGGCTTGGGTTTGGTTTTTTTGCTTGCTTTGTGGAGTTTTTGTTTTGTCTTGCATCATCTTATTATTTTATTCTTTAAACATTACATATCCATAATTTTGATTTTTAAAGAAAAATTAAATGGAAAAAAGTTATGAAGGAAAAAAATCAAAACCTGTGGTTTGCCCAAATGACTTATGACTGTGTCTCAGAAAAAGTGTTCTAATGATAGCATCATATAAAAATTCCTCTCACCTCTCATGTTGTAATCTCTCTTCTAAGCTTGCCATAGAGTTTCTAGCTCAGCTTATGATTCCTACCTCCAAATTCTTCATATCAAGTTCTCCCAATGAGTCACCTGCAGTATTTCTTGCTTGAACCTGTTGTTAAATTTTTTGCATGATTAATTGGAATCTCTAATTAAAACACAAAATCCTTAAGTATTAGAAGTAGGCATTGTGAATATCAGGGCTAGTGGTTCTCCAATGCCTGTAATCTTAGTTACTCAGGAGGCTGAGATATGAGGATTCTGGTTCTAAGCCAACCCAGACAGGAAAGTCTATAGGACTCTTATCTCCAATTAACCACCAAGAAGACGGAAATGGAGCTTTGGCTCAAAAGGTAGAGCACTAGCTTTAAGGGGGGAAAAAAGGAAAGGAAAGGAAAGGAAAGGAAAGGAAAGGAAAGGAAAGGAAAGGAAAGGAAAGGAAAGGAAAGGAAAGGAAAGGAAAGGAAAGGAAAGGAAAAGAAAAGAAAAGGAAAGAGGAAAACCTCAGAGATAGAGCCCAGGCCCACTGTTTGAGCTCCAGGATGAGTACCAAGTTTAAACGGAAAAAAAGTGGGTATTATGCTTCTCTAAAAGCCCTAGCACTAGATACCTTCAGGCAATTAATTGCGTGTACAATATTTAACATAGTCATTTTATACTAGTCATCTGATTTAATGCAAAAGCAAGTGAGCAATATAAGTTTAATAACTACCATTTTGCAAAGGAAGTCATGGTAAGGAATAACCCATAGCCCTGGATATAAGAAGTATCACATTTCTTTACTTGATTTAAATGAATTTGAGCTGCTTAGAGCAGCAATCACCTGACAGGAAATTCCCTTGCAATTACTTCTGGAGATCTCACCTCGATTCACTTTCCAAGTAATAAAGAAAATCAGGGGTATCTGTATCTTCTGCAGTTTAAAATACTGAAAGGAAAGTATATGTCTCCCACCTCCATTAATGCTGTCATTATTCAGGCTCACAAGGTCTAGAACCTCTGGGAAGTAAGTAGTACTTCTGATACCTTGGACCAAGGGTTTTGTCATCCAAGTTCTAAGATGATAGCTCCTAGAGTCTTTCTTTCCTAGCGTCCTATTGCATGCACTCCCAGGTGGGTTAACAAGTAGTACCTTTACTACCTGTTTGGAAACCATCCAAGTTCTCTTCCTTCTCTTTAAGACTGAAACCTGCAGTCAGTTCTGTCTCTACTTGTTAGCACTTCCCAACTCTTTCTTTTCTTTTAGTCTGTGAGATGTGACATAATCACTACCATGGGTCTAATCATCCCAAACCAAACTAAATAAAACAACAAAATGGAATCAGGTTGTCAGCTGGCGACATTTGCTTTCCATTCAGCAATCTAAAGCCCAGGGGGCAAAAGAACACAATGGTTTGGCTACTTTCTTGGAATGGGAAATGGAAAAACACCATTTAGCAAAGCAAACAAAGTACAGACGTTTATTTCAGAGAGGAAAAAAAAGGACTTATAAATACACACATGGGGGAATGAGAGAAGGAAAGTAAGTTGTGGTCCAAGGGTACAAAATTATTAAGAGAAACTTTAGAGAGCTATGCACTAGTACAGTAACTACAATCAGAAAAAGTAACAACAATGTAAAATTCCATAATAACTTAGGTAGTAAATTGCAAGTGTTTCAACACACACACACATACACACACACACAATCACATGCACACACATATGAAATAAGCAAGTGAGGTGATTACTTACATTTAATCACTCCATGTTGTATACCTATACAAAAACATCACTCACTATTAATATATAATTTTGCTTTTCCAACTACAAAGCATTATAATTATATATTCCAATGTAAATGTACATACATAGTACAAAACAGAGGAACAGATATATATATATATATATATGTATACAAAATTATAACACACTTTGAAAGGATGTTGTGAGAAAAGAATATTTTCACTGCAAAAGAAATAACTGTCACTGTAAAGAACCTGCCTGATCCTCTTCTCTTGTGCTGTGGCCCTTGAACTACATTCCAAGCACAGGGAAAAAACATGTTTATAAAAACTGCAAAGGTCAAGGTCAGTAATGGAAATTGATTTTACATGCTCAGCAGAGTGTTTTTAAGGCCATGGAATAGTCTAAGGGAAAAGAAATCTATTTAATTACTCAACAGTCTTTTGAAGTCCATTAAAAAGGCTCCACAATTGTCTACTCCCCTGAACCAACTTAACATAAATCCTTCCCATTAAAGAAGTACTTCTTAGAAATTGCACAGAATGAACTTTCTAAAAAGGTAAAAACTGCCGAAGATAAACTAAAACTGAGAATAATGATTCTTACAAGAAGATAAGCTGCTTCCTTTAAATGTTTTTAATGAGACAAAAATTTTTACTTGAAGCTGCTGTTACCTGAATAGTAGAGAACTTTTATTTTTCTCCCTTCAGTTTCTGTTTCATGAGATAATGAAGATGAAATCAATAGCTCCTGCTTCAGGAACAATGATGATATAGATAGATATAGATATAATTATTTACTTATTCTTTTTTAACTTTCAGTATATCATGCTCAATACTAAAAGCTTTCTCTGGGCTGGGAAGGTGGCTCAGTGGTAGAGCACTTGCCTTGCATGCTCGAGGCCCTGGGTTCGATTCCTCAGCACCACATAAGAAAAAAGCTGGAAGTGGCACTGTGGCTCAAGTGGTAGAGTGCTAGCCTTGAGCTGAAGAGCTGAGGGACAGCGCCCAGGCCCAGAGTTCAGGCCCCACGACCGGACCCAAAAAATAAATAAATAAATAAAAATAAAAGCTTTCTCTGTCTTTTCAAGCAAATTCATAATAATGTGAAATATTTTTACTATAATTAATAATTGACTACATTTAAAATTCTTACCATTTTAGGTAAAATATGAAAAAGGAAATAAAGGAAATAAAGAAGAAACAGCAGTGTATAAATTAGGTTCTATGAGCAGTAGATGTAAATGACCACTTATTTATGCAATCAAGTATACTTTCTATGACAGGGCAGGACTCAAAGGAGCCTCTGGAAACCACCATAACTTTGGGAGATCAGGCTGAAGTTCTAAAGATTACTATGTTTATGAGATCATTTATTCATTAAATTTCATTTAATTAAAGTTCTTGAATAAGTGCAGAGTCAAGCACTATAGTACAGAATTTTAGGAGTTTCCAAATTTAGCATAATTAATTAATGATGCACTAACTATATAGCTTCTATTCTAAGACAGGCACTTGGAAATCATGATGAGTGGCTTATGTTACCATTATTAGTTTGAAATAAATCAAAATTCGGATTGATTTAGAGAGGTCTTTCCCCAGGATAACAAGATTTAATTATGTCATAATTATTATGTCAAGGTAGATTTTCATATAAGGCTATTTTTCCCATTTTATCAGAACTGAAGTTTCTTTCTTCTTATTTGTCTCCTGGCAACCCATGCCAATGACAGGTACTTCCTTCTACTCATCCTAAGATTATGAAAGGTGCCATTTTCTTCTTTCAGACTCTAGTCTCCAGCCATGTTTTTGTAAAGCACTTTTAAGGATTTAGATTTGTTTTTTGAAAGTCATGTTATTTTCTTGCATTAGCTAGGCCCACCTCAGTCAATTATCCATGACTTTCAATAAAGTTGAATTTTTCTTGGTCAGTTTTCAATATGATGCTGAAAAAATGGTTCACCAAAAGATAGCCATGTTCTAATCCCTAAAACTGGTAAATATTACCTTGATTGAAAAAAAGAGTCTTTACATATGTGCCTAAAAAATTAAGGAGCTAGATTTTAGGAGATTACCCTAGATTATTTGCATAGGCCCTCGATACTGGTCAGAAAAGAGAGACCAAGGGAAATTTGGCACACATGGAGATGGCAATGTGAAGACTGAAGAGGATTTAAACATGGGCACTTGAGTGATGTGACCACAGACCCAGGAACAATGGTATTTATCAGCAGCTGGAAGTGATAAGAAACAGATTCTTCTTTAGAACCCCAAGACAAAGCATGGCCTTGGTAATAATTTGGGGAGGGGAAGGGAAAAAACAAATGGTTTAAATAGGGATACAGGTGGACCCATTGCAACAATTAGATATACAAGATGCTATGTCAAAAAATGAGCTTTACTACTTGGGGAGGGGGATGTAGTTGTGGAGATGGGAGGGCAGGGATGGTAGGAGAAAAACAAGGGAGAAGGCAACAATGCTTGATAAGAAATGTACTCATTACCTTCCTTGTGTAATTATAACCCCACTGTACGGTATTTTCACAATAAAAAAAAACTTACTAAAATAAAAAATACCTTGATTTCAAACCAATGATAGCAACTCTTGATTTTTCTGGCCTCCAGGAATGCAAAGCAATAATTTTCTGTTGTTTCTATGGTTGTTGCCAATTTTTGTAGTAATTTATTAGAATAACCAGAGTAAACCAGTGTATATCTGTATTAGTCGCCTTTGTGTTACTGTAATGAAATACCTGAAAAAGCTAGCTTTATAAAGATTATAAGTTTATCTAGCTCATGCTATAGGAAGCTTGAGGGTATGGGTCATACTGCAGCTCAGTTCTGATGAAACCTGTAGGCAAACAGCAAATAACAGGTGGTAGAACTGCTGGTAGAGCACTTCTTCCAGCACTTCAAACAGCAAATAACAGGTGGTAGAGCTAGCTGTCACATATCAATCCAACAACAGAGAGAGAAGATGGCAAGGCCAGGCTTGTTTCTTTTACAGTAGCGCTCAGGTGAGAACTACCAAACAGGGCACACAAGAACTACCATAAAGACTGCAGGAGAAATTGCTCATACTCCCAAGGACCTAAGGATTTCTTACTGTGCCTACTTCCCAAAGGTCCCACCACTTCCCATAAGCAGCCCCTTAGGGACCAATGGACCTATCAAGAATATAAACCAGAGGGGAAGAGTATGGGAAGGGATGGGAAGGGGAAACAAAGAGGAGGAGGCAACTATGCTTGATAAGAAATGTACTCGTTATCTTGCCCATGTAATTGTAACTCCTCTATATGGTATTCTCACAATAAAAATAAATAAATAAATAAAAATTAAAAAAAAGAATATAAACCACATTCAAATCATAAAACTATCCTATTCTTGACTCCTAATTCTCTAGGACTTGATCAATCATGTTGTTCCCAAGAAGCAATATAGAAAAACTAGAATTTAAAATGCCCTTGAACAATATCAAGAACATGAGTGTGATGAATCATTTTAAATATTACCAAAAAGTTAAAGATCCTGAAGTTCCTACTAGACAAAATAAATAATACATCTTATTCACTGTGCCAGCTCATACTTGTGATGCCAGTACTTAGAAGACAAAAATAGGAAGAGCTCATTTTGAATTTGGCCTAGGCTGCATAGTAAGACCTCATCTCAAGTACAAAGACACACACAAACAAAAAGCCTTTATCACCACATTTTTAATATAGTGATATAAATTTCAGTGTCCAATAATCTGAACAATAAGTGGGAGGTGAGAAAAAATCAACAAGTTGTTTTTGTATATTGAAAGAAAAGTATCAAGCCAAATCAAGTTTATGATTCTTGAGATGTGAGGATATGTATAAGAAACAGCAAATAGAAGAGAAGAGTGAACATGAGAGATTTGATGAGGTCCAAGAAGAAATTAGCAAGGCTACAAAGACACTTTACAAAGAAATTCAAATAAAGAAAATAAAACTTTTTGCAAGTTTCACTTGTTATGGGTGTGAATAGCTCTTAAAAGCACTTAATCAGATTTAGCTTTGAACTTTGTAAAAAAAAAAAAACCCTGTTATTATAAGCTGGACGCCAGTGGCTCACTCCTGTAATCCTAGCTACTCAGGAGGCTGAGATCTGAGGTTCGAGTTTCAAAGCCAGCCTGGGAAGGAAAGTCCTGAGACTCTTATCTCCAATAAACCACTCAGAAAACTGGAAATGGCACCGTGGCTCAAGTGGTAGAGCGCTAGCCTTGAGCTGAAGAGCTGAGGGACAGCACCCAGGCCCAGAGTTCAATCCCCATGACCGACAAAAAAAATGTTATACAGAGGGGTTACAGTTACATAAGTGTTTACATAAGTTTCTTTACCTAAGGGTACATTTCTTTTGAGACAGTGTCACCCCTTCCCTCACTCCCAGTTTTTCCCTTCCATCCCCATCCACAGACAAATTTTGTGTGTGTGTGTGTGTATATATATATACGTGTGTGTGTGTGTGTGTGTGTGTGTGTGTGTGTGTGTGTGTGTGTGTATATATATATATATATATATACACAGAGAGAGAGAGAGAGTTCATAGTGTCCAGAGAGTACCATTGCTACAATTGTTCACCCTCTGTCTTTCCATTTCTGTGCCTTCCCTTACATAAAAGTGAACAAACACAACCAAAAGAAAAGAAAACCAGCAAAAGAATGAAAAACTTATTTCCCTTTGCTGGAGTTCATTTCAATAAATACTAGTTTGTATGATCAGATGCATTGTCCCGTTCTGTTCTTCTCCTCTATATCCTCCTTTAGTATCACTGTATGTGAGTCCCTAGAGACCTGTATAATTTATTATGTCCCTGTGTGTTTTAGATCTAGCTTCTGCATATAAGAGAAGGCATGCGCATTTGTCTCTCTGAGCTTGGCTTACCTCACTTATGATGATTTGTTCTAGGTCCATGCATTTCCCTGCAAATGGCATATTATTCTTTCTAATGGCTATGTAAAATCCCATTGTGTGTAAGTACCACAGTTTTTCATCCACTCATCTGTTTCCACAACGTGGCTATTGTGAATAGTGCAGCAATGAAAATGGATGTACAAGTGCCTTTATGGTATCCTGGCTTATGATGTTCTGGGTAGATACCCTGGAGTGGTATGGCTGGGTCATAGGAAGATCTTTATTTAGTTTTTTGAGGAAGCTCCAGACTGCTGTCCAGAGTGGTTGTACTAGTTTACATTCCCACCAGCCATGCAATAGGGATCCTTTTTCCCACACTCCCACCAACATTTGTTGTTTGAATTCACAATGGGGTAAGATGGAATCTCAGAGTTTGGCCAGGGATGATGAGCATTTCCTCATGTGTTTTTTGACATTATTTCATCTTCTTCTGAGAAGTTTCTCCTTAGCATTTTTGCTCATTTAGTGATTGGTTTAGTAGCTTTGGGAGGGGTTATCTTGAGCTCCTTGTATATTTTGGATATTATGACAATATCAGTTTATTGCTGGTAAAGATCTCCCAATCATTTGGCTGTCTTTCTAGTTTAGTAGCTGTGTCCTTTACTGTGCAGAAACTCTTTAGTTTAATTTCATTTGTCAAGTTTCTCTACTATCTGCTGTGCCCTGGGACTTTTCAAAAAGTTTCTGCCTATGCCTATGAGTTCTAGGGTTTCTTCTACTCCCTCTTGCAGTAAGTTTCAGGTCTGACTGAGGTCTTCGATTCACTTGGAGTTGGTAATTGTGCATGGTGACAAACAGGAATACACTTTTAGTTTTCTGCATTTTTACCCAACACCAACTATTGAAGAGGCATTACTTTTTCCACTGTCTATCTTTGGATCCTTATCAAGTATTAGATAACTGTAAATACATGGTTTTCTTTCCAGGTCTTCCGCATTGTTTCATTGACCTTCACACCTATTTTTGTGCCAATACCAAACTGTTTTTGTTATTTTAGCTCTGTAGTAGAGCTTGAGGTTGGGGATTGTGATACCACCACCAGCAATACCTTTTTCTGCTTAGAATTGCTTTGGCTACTCTACGTCTTTTGCTGTATCATATGAAATTTTGTATTGTTCTCTATCTCAGTAAAGAGCTTCATTGGATTTTGATGAGGAGTGCATTAAGTTTATAGATTATTTTTGACAGTATGACCACTTTTACAATATTAATCCTAACCATCCATAAACATAGAAGATCTTTCCATTTCCTGATGTCATCTTTGATTTCTTTCTTCAAGTTTTTATAGTTTTAACTATAAAGGTCTTTTGTTTCTTTGGTTAGGTTTATCCCTAGATGATTTTTGAGGCTATTGCAAATGGGCTGTTTTCCTGATTTCCCTCTCTGCTTTTGCATACAGCAAGGCTACTGATGGGTTAATTTTGTATCTTGCTACTTTGTCAAAGTAATCTATAAGCTCTAGTAGTTTGGGGATGGAGTCTTGTGGGTTCTTTAGTTATAAGATCATGTCATCTGAAAATAGAGATAGTTTGATTTTTTTCTTTTCCTATGTGAATCCTTTTTATATTTTTTACTTGCTTTATTGCTCTAGCTAGGAATTCTAGGATTATATTGAAGATGAGTGGAGACAGTGGACATCCTTGCATTGTTCCTGATTTTAGAGGAAATGCTTTTAGCTTTTCATCTTCTCTATGAAGATGTTGGTCTGTCATATATAGCCTTATTTTGAGGTATGTTTCTTCTATTCCTAGCTTCTCCAGATCCTTGAACATAAATGATTGTTGGGTTTCATTGAAGGCTTTTTCTGCATCTATTGAGATGAACATGTGGTTCTTGTCCTTGGCTTTGTTGATGTAACATATTACCTTTATTGATTTATGTATGTTAAACCAGCCTTGCATCTCTTGGATGCAACCTACTTGATCATAATGTATGATTTTTTGATTACTTACTGAATTCTGTTTGCTAGTTTTTATTCTATTTGCTAGTATTTTATTAAGTGATTTGCATTTGTATTCATCAGAGAGATCCAGTGATCGTTTTCTTTTTTGTTGGATCGTGCATGACTTGGGGATGAGAGTGATGCTGGCGTCAAAAAATTAGTTTGAAATTGATCCTTCTTTTTCTATTTCATGGAAAAGTTTAAAGAGATTCAGTGTTAGTCCAACTTTTAAAAGTCTTATAGAATTCAGCTTTGAATTCACATGGACCTGGGCTTTTTCTTGGTGGAAGACTGCAGATTACTTCCTCAATCTCATTTCATGTTATGGACCTGTTTAAGTGGTTTAAGTTATATCACTTTTAAGTTTATATCATATTTAATTTAAATTACATTTTATGCTAGAATATGCCATATTGTCTTTTCAGTCCCTTAGTCCCACATGCTCTTCAGTATGTGATCATGGACTCTTCTGTTTAGAGATGGAGACAAATTTTCCTCCTTGAAACTAGCCTATTCTGTATAATTTGCTTAATCAGCAGAACATATTAGAAATGACGTGAAATTCAAAGAATCCCATGCCTTAACACCTAGGTCTCTTGGAATGCTCTTGAGATACTATCCTGCAGATCCAGCCATCATATAGTGAGAAGCCAAATCATATAGATAAGACAGACCTATCTGAGTCCTTTGGAGAGTAGCCCAATCTCCTAGCTAATAACTACCATTATTGTTAATCCTGTAGGAGAGGCATCTTTGCATTAAACTCATCAAATTTTCAACTGTCTGATGAACAAGTTGTCTGTCTACAAGGTCTAATTGTAATTACAAAAAACTGGTGAGACTTTTGGGCATTTACCCAAATGTTTACAAACAAGACCACACTAAAGCTACCAGCACAACTATGTTTATTGCAGCATTATTTACCATAGCTAAGATATGGAACCAACCCAGATGCCCCTCAGTAGATGAATGGATCAAGAAAATGTGGTATATATATACACAATGGAATTCTATGCCTCCATCAGAAAGAATGACATTTCCCCATTTGTTAGGAAATGGAAAGGCTTGGAAAAAATTATATTAAGTGAAGTAAGCCAGGCCCAAAGAAGCATAGGTCCCATGGTTTCCCTTATTTGCAATATCTAGTATAGGTATGAGTCAAGCAGAAAAGGTCAGATAATGTGATGTTAGGAAAATGAACCCTTAAATATGTATTTTAATGTTTTCGTTTCTTTCATGCATATGTTTCTAACGCATTTATAAGATTATTTCTTTGTTGCTTTGTATGTCCCTCCCCCACAGTGTAACCCCCGCTTTCACTATATTTGATGTCAGTATAACTTGTGGAGGAGATGGGGGCAAACAAGTCGTTTAAGGATTCAGGTGGACCGGTTGCAACAATGAGAAGTACAAAATGTCATGTCAAAACCAGCTTTACAATGTCGGTGGGGGGGGGGAGGGGAGTATAATTGGGCGGGGGGAGGGGGGAGGCTGGGAAGGGAGGTGAAGGGTAAACAAAGGAGGAGGCTGCAATGCTTGGTAAGAAATGTATGCATTATCCTGCCCATGTAATTGTAGCCCCTCTGTACAGTATGTTCTCAAATAAAAAAAAAAAAAAAAAAAAAAACTGGTGAGAAATGTCCAACTGTGACCAGACTACAAGAGCTTTGGATTAAAATAATTGTTTTCTTTTGGTTACATTTTCATTTCATATTCTTTCTGATGAGGAACTATTTATCATAGTCCTCAATGATTGTGGAAATGGCCAGATTCATTGAAGCATGACTTGGACTTAGGTACCATACAACTCAATTACTAGACAGTCAAGATTCAGAAGTGACAATGACAGTCTTAGTGACTATCATCTCCTACCTCAAAGACAAAGATGAAGTGAGAATGGCCAGCTTCTGTAGAGAAAATTGCCTGAGGTGTGGTGATATTAAGGAAAAGCTGTGTTCATCAGGAGTTCTATAAAGATACTGAGGATATGAAAGAAGATTGCCAAAGACCCACAGAAAGGGTTGTGGGAGAGGTGAGCAATGGGAAACAGTGAGGTGATCACAGAAAGCATAGGCAGAATGAAGAGGAAAATATGAGAGATGCCTACAGAGACTACATTCCAGACCTATTAGAGAAATTACTGGCCAAAAGGTTCTATGGATTTTTTTCAGTGTCAGCTTGGGGCTCAGGCCCCAAGTGACCCATGGTATTAGTCTGTGACCCAGACTGTAAGTACTGGTTGACACTGGCTAGAGCACTTGTGTTGTCAACTGTTTGGGCTATGAAGTTTTGTTCTACAGTCTTTGGATGAAGTCCCCAATAGAAAACAGGCAAAAGAATTATTTCTATGTTGCCATAAATTTAAATCCTACATATAGTGTTGGCCATCCACATGGAGGGCTTTTCCCCCAACTTTGTCATCAAAACTGAAATTTTACATTTTGACATATTTTTTCAACATTTCTTTTTATTCATTGCTCACCTCCCCCACCCTTCAAAAAACAAACTCCTACAATGAGGGAAGTGGGTTCTTTGAGAGGCAATTAAGCCATGAGCTCTCATGAATGGGACTAATATCTTTATAAAAGGAACCACAATGAGCTCGCTTGGCTCTTCTATCAGATGAGAGCACAGCAAAATCAACTATCTATGATGAAGAAGTAGATCTTAAATCTGCCACGGATGTCCACATCTCTAGAACTGCAAGAAATAAGTTCCTAACTCCTTAACATCTAAAGTACTATGTGTCAAAAGAAATTCCAAGAAATGGAAACATGTTTTTTGTTGGTAGTGGTGGTTATGTTTTGGGGAGTTGTTTTTTGTTTGGTTGGGGGAGTGCCTTTTTAGGGAATAGGGGCACAGATAAAGAAGGAGGAAGAGCCAGGCACTAATGGCTCACGCCTGTAATCCTAGCTACTCAGGAGGCTGAGATCTGAGGATCACGGTTCAAAGCCAGCCCAGGCAGGAAAGTCCGTGAGACTCTTATCTCCAATAAACCACTAGAAAACTGGAAGTGGCGCTGTGGCTCAAGTGGTAGAGTGCTCGCCGCCTTGAGATGAAGAGCTGAAGGATAGCGCCCAGGCCCAGAGTTCAAGCCCCACGGTCGACAAAAAAAAAAAAAAAAAGAAGAAGGAGGAAGAGGAAGAGTGAACACATGCAGTCATGCATACACTATGTGGAAAATTAACTATGAACTTTTGGACACAGATGGAAGGGGGAAAACAGAAGAAAGTGAAGAACGGGATAACATTGTCCAAAAAAAAATTGTGCTCATTACTTATGAAATAGCAACCTCTTTGTACTACCTTAATAACAATTCATTGTGTTAATTTGTCTTTTAAAAAAGAAGCAAGTTTCACGCCCATTTCTATGGAACTTTGTTACAGTAGCCTTAACAGACTGAGATACTTACTGTTGCTGAAACTACCTTTGCCGGTGGTTATTTACCATTATCTTTTGGTGATGACTCTTTAAAAGACCAGAATGGAAAAGAAACTTGAGAGATCATCTACCATAATGTTTCTCAGCCCTAGGTGCCTAATAAATACCACTCAAATTTATCTAATTGGTCTAAAATAGGGAACAAGCCTCACTAGACAATCCCACATATTTAGTGAACATTGTAAATGGATCTACTTCAACAATTGTTAGATAAAGGTCAAAGAACTCAGGAAGATTGCCTAAAGTTATATTGCCTACAAAGTAGAGGAAGAAGTGGGACCCAGAACCTCAGGCTGTCAGTCTTGTGCTCATTTTTTCTGTGTCAGGTTGCTTTGACCCAGTGATACTGTCTTTTCTCCTGGCTTTATTTGGCTTTTGACTCAGTCTGACTGCAAAATGTAACCAGCATGATCTCATAAGTAACCACATGTTCATGTCTCAATGTCTAGGTAAACCCAGACATCTTTTGTCCCATTTTTAAGTTGCTATGCATTACCTGAAAAGAACATTTATTGGTTCCTGTTGGCACCTACTGTTTTCATGGTTCCTATTCTTAGCATGGCCATCCTTTCTTTCTTTTTGTTTTTTATTTTTTATTTTATTTTTTGGCCATTCCTAGGGCTTGAACTCAGGGCCTGGACACTGTCCCTAAGCTTCATTTGCTCAAGGCCAGCACTGTACCATATGAGGCACAGTGCTACTTTATGTGGTGATGAGGCATCAAACCCAGAGCTTCATTCATGCTAGGCAAGCACACTACCACTAAGTTACATTCCCAGTCATGTCATCTTTATTTCACTCTTTGTTTCATACCATGTCACCCAGAAAGGCTGTTCCCTATGTTCCTTGAATTGCCTGCCTTAACATTCTACTCCAGACTCAGAAAATGAAATCATTTGAAATTAATGCTACTTATTTCCAAGTGTTTTCTCTGCATATCACCCATCCACTGTCTAATTTTTGCCTCATTTTGGATTTAATCCTTTCACGGTTTTCTACTGTATTTTCTATTTGTCTTCCTGTATTCTTTTTTGTTGGTGGTCGTGGTAGTATTGGTGGTCGGTTGTGGGAGTTGAACTCAGGGCCTGGGAGCTGTCCCTGAGTCATTTTGTGCTCAAGGCTAGCGCTCTACCACTTGGGCCACAGTGCTACTTCCAGGGTTTTTTAAGTTGTTAATTGGAGATAAAAGTCTCACAGGGATTTTTTTGCCCACAATTGCTTTGAACCGAGATCCTCAGATCTGAGCCTCCTGAGTAGCCAGGATTACACCGGCACCCGGCTACGTGTCTTCTTTTTCTAGATACTACTTTTCTACTTTTCTTCCTCTCAGCCCACAAATTTGGTAGCTTTTCTGGTACTAAATGTAATTTTTTTCCTTAAAAATCATTGCCCCATTGAGCTATACGTTATCTTATGTCTTTCTCTGACTTTTTCCACTGGAAGATTTTCAAAGATTGTTCAATGTTTTTCTGCCTATCATCTATAATCTGACCTCCATCTTCCATCTACTTAAATTATTTTCTCATTTACACATTTTGGTTTCTTGCCAAAATCCACAGCTTATTTGTTGTCTTGAGACTTAGGAGCTACCTCTTTCCCTCTCTGACTTTCTCTCTCTAGCTCTTTCTAGCTCAATTTCCCTAGAATTTGCACTCTCTCTCTCTCTTTCTCTCCTCTGTCTCTGTCTGTCTGTCTGTCTGTCTGTCTGTCTGTCTGTCTGTCTGTCTCTCTCTCTCTCTCTCTCTCTCTCACACACACACACACACACACACACAAACCCACCTCTACTGAAATTTCTAGCACAACTCAATACGCCAGGTTGAAAGGCCTTACTGCTCAGTGTGGTCATGAGCCAGCAATATTGCTGTGACCTAGAAGCTTACTAGAAACACAGATATTCTGAATCAGAATCTCTGTTTTAATAACATAGTCAGGTGATTCCTATACATGTAAAGCTTTTGAGAAGCATTGCTCTATGTGTCTGGCCTTAGTCATTTTCTGTAACATTTCTCTCTATTCTTTTTTTTCCTTCTTTCTATTCTAAACTGTCTTATCCAAAACTCTAAGCATTTTAAGCAAAAATCTCAGAATCTATTTCTCTGACCATGGGCTCCTTCTACCTTTACATTATGTCCCTGTTTTCAAGAAGCTTTTGAACAACTACAATGAGTTTTTAATAGACAATGTATCAGATTCATAATTCCTGTTATTCTCTAAAACTATTTATTCTTTCCTATCTCAATTATCAACACTCAGCCATCCTAGGTTAATATTTTGTTAAATTTCATCTTTCTCTGCAACCATAATCTTAACTGAATCTATGTTTAAATTTTGTATTTCTAGTATTTAATAAACATGACTATAAAGAAGTAGATAGATAATAGGCATAGTTAATAGGAAGATATATATAAGGACAGGAATGAAGCCGGGCACCGGTGGCTCACGTCTGTAATCCTAGCTACTCAGGAGACTGAGATCTGAGAATAGCAGTTCAAAACCATCCCGGGGAGAAAAGTCCCCGTGAGACTCTATCTCCAATTAACCACTCAAATACCAAAAGTGGTATTGTGGCTCTAGTGGTAGGGCACTAGCCTTGAGCACAAAGAGGCTCAGGAACAGTGCCCAGTCCCTGAGTTCAAGCCCCACAACTGACTGAAAGAGAGAGGAAGAGAGAGAGAGAGAGAGAGAGAGAGAGAGAGAGAGAGAATTATCGACAGATATGTACAGCTACAGTCATGAGTCAGAAAATCTAAAATCTAAGATCTTTATAAATATAATTCAATATAAACTTTCCTTTAGATGCTGGGAATGTAGCTCAGTTATAGAACAATTGTCTGTCATGACCCAGGCCCTAAGAGTGGCCACCAATATTGATCACCTCCCCACAAAATGACAAACAAACCAACAACTTCCCTTTGTTAAACAGAAACTTATGATTATATCCTCTTTTAGACTTAGGTCACTTTTTACCTGGATATCTGCCACTTCCTAAATGCTCTATTTGCCTGCTGCTTACTGGTACATCTCCCAGTTACCCCAGAACCAAGCAGAAAACTTATCAAAAAATTCCTAGTTTTTATATAGCCCTTTGTAGTTTACAAAGTACTTTTATATGAATTATCTTATATAACCCTCAAAAAAAACAACCACTACCACCACATATATGATCAGGTTATTTGCATGTTTATCTTATAAACAAAATAAGATTTACTTAAAAGTATCGTATGACTTATTCAATACTTCAAACTGACTCCTTATAATTATCCTGTGTATTTTTTCTTTCAAAAGCCCAGATAGAGTCTCCTCTTAACAAAACACAATGTTGATGTCTTCTAATTACCTGCCTTTCCAGTTTTAACTCCTCCACATCCTATTCTTCAATTACTCATCATCTTCAGAATGTACCAGTGCTTTGCCAGCTCCGATTTTGTTCACTGTTACACCACCTACAATATCCACCTTGGCCTTATCACACAATAAAACTGGACCCTCGAAGACCTGCTTAAATGGTCTTGCCTACACGAAGTTCCTTCCTAATCAATTATAACAACCCTAATTAGTGATTCTTTCTCTTTTACCAAATCATTTGGATCACAGTGAATAAAAATACGATTTCTGGAGTCTGTGCAACTGAAATGCAGGCCTGGGTATGCAATTTATGAAACTTGGGCTTCAGTTCTGATCACTAAAATGGAGATGATAGTCATATGTATCTCATCAACTTATCATAAAATACCAAGCTCAACAGTAGGAGATCTAGCGTGATGATTGAACTGGTAAGAATTCAAAGGAGAAATAAATAATAATTGAATGGGGAAAGATGGTGATGTATGCTGTCTTACCTGATCACCTATTTAAAGGTCTTCCGAGAAGTAAAAAATAAGCAGGGTTTGGTCAATTTGCACTAAAGAATAAGAACCCAGAGGAACAAAATACATGTATAAAAGACTAGAAGAATAAAAAGAGTTGGTATGTTTGTAGAATAGTCATGCCATACAATGGATTTACAGTCAGTGAAAAATAGAAAAATAAAGATATATAACTGGAGAGGGAAATGAGGCATCTTATGAACTAAGGAGCCAAAGTATTTTATTGAATTTAGTGGAAAGTACTGAAACATTTTGATTAGGCAAATACAGTTCAGTTGTTTGTTTGTTTGTTTTGGGGGGGGTTCGGTCGTGGGGCCTGAACTCTGGGCCTTGACACTGTCCCTCAGCTCTTCAGCTCAAGGCTAGCGCTCTACACTTGAGCCACAGCACCACTTCCGGCTTTTTTCTTTTTGCTTATGTGGTGCTGAGGTATCGAACCCAGGGCCTCAGGCATGCAAGGCAAGTGCTCTACCATTGAGCCACCTTCCCAGCCCCACAGTTCAGTTTTGTTCCTTAGAAATGTAAAGCCAAAGATCAACAAAATAACATAGGGAGGCTGGTTTCTGAAAGGGGTAGTTGGAGTCAAGGGGAGAAGAGTAAATAAATGAAAATGAGAAGAGGAAAATGTAGCCAAGAATTCAATGTAGATCCTACAAAATTAAGAAAAGTGAGGGAAGATGTAAATTACAAGAAATGAGTGAGAATATTGAAAGGAGTGACACTGATCAAAATGTATTGTATTCACAAACTGCTTTGTTAAATGGCAACTCCTTTTTAAACTACTTAAAGATAATAATTTTTTTTTAATCATACCAAGTCTTACAGGGTATTTCTACTTAAAAATAAAAGAAATCTAGCAAGAAGGAATGGAAGGGAGGGAAGGAGAGAGGAAAGACACTGTAGAAACGAAATAACTGTTCAAACATCAGTGGATGGGTAAGAAAATTAGAGGCAAATTACATATTCCAAAGGCATGAGCCTCAATAAAACCTGTCCCATACACTCTACAATATTGATACTGACACTATACTGTTCATTTGTAGGGTCTAAGGTCCTTTCCTTTGAACTGAGGTGAACCAGTCACTACAGCGCCAGTGACAACGTAAGATTTCCAAGGCTGTTACAAAAGGCAGCTGGTCCACCTGCTATGTGGAGGCCAGGAAAGCACACGAAAGACCCCTGTTAAAGTATTCAACTCGCTGCTTCTGTAGAGGTACTAGCTTGTAGCCAAAATCAACTTCTAGACTTTTGTATAAAACTTCAAATGATTCTAACCTTCAGTTTTGAGCCACTCCAGCTAAGACAGAGTAGAGTGCTGATCTCTGCCAAAATACAGACTTAACAGCAAATTGAATACTGACATTATTTAAAGTCACTCAATTTTGGAATGATTTATTGCTTAGTATTGGATAAATGAAATACTAAGTGTTAGCATTAATATCATGTCTGCTAATTGCTACATGCCTGCTACAAAGCAGCCTCTCTTTCCTTCCTTCTGAACTCCACCTTTCTTTGAAGCAGCTAAATGCCCAGTTACAAAAGCTTTTTTCCCCTAGATACTTTGCAGCTAGCAGTTGCCATGTGATTCATTTCTGGCTAATGAAATATAAATGCACATTTACTGGTTAGGACTTCCAGGAAAGCTATTTAATTTCTAACAAAAAAAAAAAAGATTCAGAATTTACCTTTTGTCTTCACCTTTCTCATCTTACTGCCTAGAAAAGAAATATGTCTGGACCCATCCTTCAACAATGACGAAAAAGATCTGGCTTTTTGAGTGTGCAACTAACTCATGGAGTCACACAGTGCCCTGCACTGGGGTCGAATGCCCTGCCATCCCCATCTTGAAATTCTCCAGGTTTGAAAAAAATATTTTCATTTTTCACTAAACATCATAACTTACACAACTTGTGGTGCCATACAAAAAGCTGGAAGGTAGAAGA
Organism: Dipodomys merriami; assembly: GCF_024711535.1. Lineage (NCBI taxonomy): Eukaryota > Metazoa > Chordata > Mammalia > Rodentia > Heteromyidae > Dipodomys > Dipodomys merriami. Next base: position 104,866,318 of record NW_027203381.1, on the reverse strand, counting down.
AGCAATTGGTTTTCAAGACTCATGGAGAAAACTATACCAGACCCAGATTTTTTCTCCTGTACTTATTAAAAAAAAAAAAAAAAGATTCTTGGAAGTGATGCTGTAGCTCAAGTGGGAGAGCACTCACCTTGAGCTGAGGAGCTCAGGGACAGTGCCCAGGCCCAGAGTTCAAGCCCTGTGACCAAAAAAAAAAAAAGAATAAAAAAGAATCTTCTCTCTGTCTCCCTCCCTCTCCCCTCTCTCCTCCTCTTTTACCCTCCCCTCGCCACTTCTCTTAGACTCACACTAGGCAAGCATGCTCTTACATCCCCAGCTACTGCCATTCTTTAAGTCACTGCATAGACCTTAGTGTACCTTTCTTTTACCAATTAGTCTTCCTTCTTAAATGAGACATGATTGTTACTGATGTTTCCTTTGGTAAAATACTGGACTCTAAATAAGAGCCAAGACATTTCTGTGTATTCACCCTGGAGCTTTGAGCAGAGCTGAGTGATAATCACCTGAGTGATTATCAAATCCAGACACTAGGTTACAGGCAGGACTCTGACCTCTAGGGAAATACCATTTATTAGTGAACTCAGATACATTTTTTTTAAATATTCAACACAACATAGTCATTAGAATTGCAGTGCTAACACAGCATTTAAGGCAGAGTGGGTGAAGGAAATCAGTCAATAAACATAACTATTGAACATTTGACGACTATTGTACAGGCTTGCCATCAGCCCAAGAATGTGATTTGCTCCAAGAACTTTATGATGCCTCTTATAACGGACATGTGTTCATTTTACCTACATTTGGGGGCAGTATTTATATTTGCTTCAATTTCTTATTTTCTTCCAAATTTGTGATTTAAAAAGTATAACTATAGGGCTGGGATGTAGCTCAGTGGCAAAGCGCTTGCCTAGCAAGTGCAACGTCCTGAGTTCGATCCCCAGTACCAAAAAAGAAAAGACAAAAAAAAGTATCACTATAATTATACAGACATTAAAAAGCTCAATGATTTCAGGTGCTAGGGGTGAGAAAGAATGAACAGAAAGCACACAAGGGAATAGTGGAAGATAACCAAACTGCATGATACGAATGTGACTGTAGATAAGCGCTATTGTGTGTTTGCAAAAATCCATATACTATAAAACACTAGAAGTGAACCCTGATTGACACTATAGACTCTGAGTGTTAATTATGTGTCCATGTAGATTTGTCATCATTCATAACAAACATGCCACTCTGGTATGGGATGGTGGTAGGGAAGTTGAGTGTGTGTGAGGAAGCAGAAGATATGTAAGAAACTTCTATTTTAATTTTCTGCTCAATTTTCTGCTGTGAATCTAAAGTACTCTAAAAATAGTCTATTAAAAATAAAATCTATGAAAAGGAAAACACTAGAAGATATCACACCTTTAAGTACATTTATAAAATGCACTTATACATATTTTTCTTGCTATATTTGACTACTGGGTTATTTCCCCTTGTTTCTTTTCTTTTTTAATTTCATTGTATTGTAAAGATGCTTTATAGAGGGGTTACAGTTACATGAGTAATTAATGCATTTCTTGTTGAGCACTGTTCCCCCACTTTTTTTTTGTTCTCTCACTTTTCCTTCCCTCCCCCACCTCCGCCACTCCTCCCCCCACCAAAGCTGTAAAGTTCATTTCCGATATGGTGTCTTCTGGTATCATTATTGCAATGGGTCATCCTGTGTCCTTGATTCAGTGTTTCGTTATTCTCCTTCCCCTCCCCAAATTAGACAAATGTATATAAAGATGCAGGGTCTTTTCTTTTCTTTTCTTTTCTTGAATCAGGGCCTCTCTATATAACTCACTTTGGCCTTAACTCAAGATCTAAATGCCTTAAACTTCCAAGTGTTAGAATTTGAAGTGTGAACCATCAAACCTGGTGAGTTTATTTTATTTCTTGATTATCATATTATTTTAGCAGTGACTTAGCCAGAAGGAAGAAAAGAAGGAAGATTAATTACTTGGCCTTTGAAATCAGACAGACTGCATGAATAAGTCTGGGCTATGTGACACCTCCGAACCTCAGTTTGTAAACTTATGAAATTGGTATACTAACAGTCCTTATTTCATTGCAGTAAGTGAGGAAATGGAGGTTGCTTGTGCTTGTTGTATGTGTATTTTATACTAAAGAAATATTAACCCAGAGGACAGTTACTGATCTATTCTCTCAAAGTTTAGTAACTACAGCTCTACTTCCTTTAGGACAGTAAACTTGCACTCTCAGACACTATGGTTCTGTTGGCTCTAAACCATCCCAACTGCTGGTAGAACACTGGACACAGTCCTAAGGTAATCAACCCATTACACTGTACAGGCCAGCGTAGTTTTCTTTAAGATGGGCAAGCTAACCCAACTCAGTCCAAGGAGACGGAGCCAGACTTTGTTGAGACTTCCAAAACAGAAGCAGACACTCTTTCCTGCTGCCTTTAAGGCTATAAACATGTCAAGTGAAAAGGTACTATGGTCATAACAAGAAGAGAAACTGTCTAATAACAATGCTAAGGAGAAGATGAGCAGGGTACTGCAGAGAGAGAAACTGAGCCTCAATGACATCACCCAATCAATGTGACTCACTTTCAGTCAAATGATGGATTAAATATTTGCTATACATTAGAAATAAATAATCAAAAGTGTAATTTTAAATGCCATTAAAATGAAAAAAATGATTCTATTTTTACTGGCACCAAAAATATGAAATGATTAAGGATAAACTTGACCAAAGATAATAAACCTGTAACACAGAAAATCATATACTATTGTTGGGGAAAAAAATTTTAAAGACCTAAGCAAGCAGAGATATACAATTCTTCCAGATTAGAAAACTAGCTGTTACTAAGATGCCATTCCTTTTCAAATTATTCTGTAGATTCAAGACTTCTTTTTTAAAAAATCCTAGCAAGCTATTTTGTAGATGTGACAAGCTGTTTCCAAGATGTGTAGGAAAGTGCAAAAAAAAATTAAAATAAACAAACAACTAAGAGTAAAACAGAACAAAGGCAGAGAATATTTTCTGTGTGGTGAGTATTTTATTTGAAAATAATTTCTAGAAGTATGATTAATATAAAAAGAAACACATTTATGAAAAACAATAAGTGATTAAAATAAATTTTATCTCTCAAAAACCTTTTAGATTTCAAATATTTTAAAATTCAAGGCTAAGATAATGGTTCAAGTAGCAGAGCAGCAGAGTGTCTTACTAGCAAGTGTTAAGCCCAGAATTCAAACTCCAGTACCACAGAAAAAAAGCAAATTCAAACTTTTCATGAGTTTGAAAAATACATAGCGAGTCTACTCTTCAGAGATCAAATGAGGCCAAAATGAGATGAGATGGGATACTTGCTGATAGCATATCCTGGACAAGAAGGAAAGAAAGCCAGATTTAATAAATAATACTGGAAGTAAATAATAAAAATTAATAAATAGTGGAAATTAATTCATGGTAAAGTTAGAAATAAGTAAATGGAAAAATAAACTACTATATGAAGATATTTTACAAATACTTAGGTTGTTATGTTTTAGTAGAGCAAAGAGTAACAGCATCAAGTTTTAGAAGCTCCAAAAAATACACTGAACTGAGAATAAAATGCTGATATAAACTTTAATTCTGTATCAGACCATTTAATGTTGCCAGTTAACTTTGAACAGATAAAGTCACTGTTTAAGCATTAGTCTATTCAAAAGCAGGTCATTAGAAAGAACTTTTAAGATGTTTACCAGAACCATGCCAGATTATTGTGTTTTGGTACAAAGAAATAGGGGCTCTAAAATGGTCTTGCCTCTTATAATAGAAAAAAAAAAAAGGTGTTAACATATCTTTACTACTGCCTATGGATACTTTTTGCTTTTCTTTCTTTTTGTATCTTTCTGCAGTGCTCCAAAATAGCTCTTAGTATATCACATACATGGAATCCATCATTATTTTTCTCTACCAATTTCCAGCACAATAATGCAAGATCTATAGGTAAACAACAACAAAACCATGTGTTCCATGATCTCATCAGAAATAACTAGTCCAAGTCTACCAATTGTCCTTTCTCTAGTTATACTTGAAAAGCTTTCTTTCATATTTTTATAAATCTAATCCCTTGCTTATTTGGAGAGCTATTTGACTCATAATGATCTTAGGCAAAAATGACTGCTTAATCTACCTCTTCTCTGTGTGTAAAACTGAAACTAAAAATAACAAAATTTCATGGTCTTTGAAAATACTTCATCTTTTAACTGTGAAAGAATGAGGTAAAGGTACTTCATTATATTCCCAAATGGAAGATCTTTTCATACATGGCTCCACTATTTAGAGTATGAGAAAGATGATGTCTCTCCTTTGAGGATCATATTTCTGAGTTCATGATCTCATGAGGCTTTCTTTTCTCTTTTGTTAATCTAGAATGCTGTAGGGAAGTGCAAAAAAATTTGAATAGACAAACAGCTAAGAGTGAAACCGAACAAAGCCAGAGGTCTAATGGTTCAAATGACCTGTTCATCTTTACTCATGTGTCTTAGGCCATTCTGAGGTAGAAGCTTCATATAATTAAAGAAAATTGCAGTTGTAGTATCTCATGTTATACAATTACTTTAGCACAGGTTCAAAAAAATTAGACCATGCAATCCTTCAGACCATCAACATTATATATCAGAATCTGAACTCTCTCACACAAACCTTTCAGACTCACAGAATGCTTTGACTTGGCTGTTCCTTTTAGTTTTAAATACAAGAAAGAACTCTAATGATCACAACTTATCAACTTGCTAAGTTGCCTTTGGTAAGTTGTCCCTGACTGGGTTGTCCTAACTCTTTTGAGCCGAACCTCTTTCTGATTTCTAAAACCATCTAGAGCAATGCTAAATACGTAAGTAAACCAACAAAAACTGCAACTCTAATGATCAAAGTCATCTTTTCTTTTAATAATTCTTATCTTTTATCTTTCCTAATAAAATGTCAACTCATATGTATTTCCTTAAGTTTTCCTTGAAATCCTGAAACACTGTATTTCACAGACATTTAATCTACTCTGTCTCCAATCTTTATGGAAATAAAACTCTCTAGACTCTTAGAGAGGTATGAATTTTGTCATCTTCAAATGATCTCTCACTTTGTAGTACTCAAACCAGAAATAAGTAAATAAAATTAGTTATCTATATTCAAAGTCTCAAATAGGTTTGCTGCTTTCTGTAAAATCTCTTAAACTCAGACTTTCGAAAATAGTGTGAAGGGCTGGGAAGGTGGCTCAGTGGTAGAGAGATTGCCTTGCATGCATGAGGCCCTGGGTTTGATTCCTCAGCAACACATAAGCAGAAAAAAAAAAAAAAGCCAGAAGTGGCACTGTGGCTCAAGTGGTAGAGTGCTACCTTGAGCTGAAGAGCTGAAGGACAGCGCCCAGACTCAGAGTTCAGGACCCACAACCGGACCCAAAAAAAAAAGAAAGAAAGAAAATAGTGTGAAATGTCTAATCTTTTATTGCCAGCATAATTGATATTTCATCACTTACAGGTTATCTGCAAAAAAAAAAAACAAATATCTTTATCTTACAGTCTATGGTATATGGAAGTAAAGGGGAAAAGAAAATGACAATCTGTGGAGAAATATAGAGAATAATAAGGATACCAATAGTGATTTCTTTTTTTTCTTTTTTTTTTGTTTGGTCTGTTTTGGGGTCCTGAACTCTGGGCCCGGATGCTGTCCCTCAGCTCTTCAGCTCAAGGCTAGCACTCTACCACTTGAACGACAGAGCCACTTCCGGCTTTTTCTGGTTACGTTGGTGCTGAGGAATCAAACCCAGGGCCTCATGCAATGCAAGGCAAGCACTCCAAGGCTGAGCCACTTTCCTAGCCCCAATAGTGATTTCTATACACTGTACTTGCAAATGGGATTCTGGCAATGGCATAACGTATTTGGAACTCAGAAAAAAATTATTTCATCTAAAATGAATAAAAGTTGACATCTTTGAGTGGTATCTCACGTTTAAGTAACACAAAGCAGCTGCTGGCTGGCTACAGCAATTCTTTTGACACTTTGAAATACTTGGCTTTCAGTGAACTAGTGTGCTGGCCAACAAAAAGGAAAACAGTGTAAAAAGCAGTGGAGCAATGAAATTAGATAAGAGTGTTTTATGTTATAATCTAACACCACAAAAATAACAAACTACAAAGCTATGTACTAAACTGCTTTCCACTGAATTCTGCAGGTGATTTTCCTTACCTCCAGAAAAAAATGTGTAAGTTCTATGTTCATGCTAAAGAACCTACTGCTTCAAAATAATAATAATCTATTGGAATTAACATTGTTTTTTTTCAGGTATCTATCATTCTCTTAATATAAGATTAATCTTAAACTGGGTACTGGTGGCTTACCCCTATAATCCTAGCTACTCAGGAGGCTGAGATCTGAGGATCATGATTTAAAGCCAGCCCAGGCAGGAAACTCCTTGGGATGCTCAACTTCAATTAATCACAGAAAAAGCCATACATATGGCACTGTGGCTCAAGTGGTAGAGCACTAGCCTTGAACAAAAAGAAGCCCAGGTGCAGAGTTCAAGCCCCAAGACCAGAAAAATAAAATGAAATAAAAGATTTAATCTTTCTACAGTTACCTTAGAGAGTCTGTTGATAGCTCTGTTGGGTGTCAGAAAATGACACCCTCCAATATAACACTTAAGCTTATAACTTTGATAAAAGGAAAGTAAAGTCTTAGAGGCTGCTTTAAAAGCAAAGTTTTCTTTTATTTTATATAAGTTGTATATGTCACATATATGTATGTATTTGAGGTAGTGGGAGGAGCCAATGCAATGGCTAGTCTGTATTGGAAAGAAGAAACTTTAGAACATGATCTGAATACATTAGTAAAGGTCCCTGCCATCTGGGCAAACATCCAGTTGTAATGAATTCCACAACTTGGACATAGCTGAGTTTCACTTTTGTGCAACCAGAACCATAAGACAGTCCAGTTGACTTCTTCACAGATGCAATACACTACCAGCTTGTTGGTGATGGATGGAACCAAATTAGGATGTTCCTAGGTGCCTAAGGAGGACTCCGTCGCTTTCTTGTGGTAATCATGGTCTCCCTTTCCATCTCAGGAACCTTCTCTCCTCAGTAGGAATACCACCTCTAGACACCATGGACCTAACCACAGCTTCCCCATTAGGACTTCGGGCCTTCAAGGCCTGTGCGGCCAGCGTTCCAGCTCCCCAAAGTAACCTTGAAGCCCTCGAGCCGGTGATAAACACGGGTTCTGGGAACATACTGGTCAGATGCAACATTTTATTTCAGTCCTCCCTTCTCTCCAGGTACAGAAAGTTTTTTCTCCATAGTTCTCTTTTTATCAAAAGACTGAGTATGCCAAAAAGGCACACAATTGCCTTTGATTCCTCTCCCTGAGATTCCAGTAACTAGAACAGATGAACTTGTATCACAGAAGGATAAGCAATGTTACTGTACTTATCAAAAGTTTGTCACAAGCTATTTTATGGTTTTAAGTTCATTCGAATGAAAGACTCATTTACAAATGACTATCTGTTCTTTAGGCCTAATGAATCCCGTCAGTCACTACTATTCTCCGTATTGCCAACATTCCCCCATTTCCCGGCTGTTATGAAATAGGACATACCATGCCTAAATCACACTGTGCTTCCATCCCTCTTACATTTTCTAATACCTAATCTTTTCCCACTCTCCAATTCTTTGTCTTTTTTTTTTTTTTCTCAGTTGTGGGGCTTGAATTCTGGGTTTGGGCGCTGTCCCTGTGCTCTTCAGCTCAAGGCCAGTGCTCTAATGCTTGAGCCATAGTGCCACTTCCAGTTTTCTAGTGGTTTATTGGAGATGAGAGTCTCATGGACTTTCCTGCCCGGGCTGGCTTTGAACTATGATCCTCTGATCTCAGCCTCCTGATTACAGGAGGCCCCTGGCTTCCTTTGTCTTCTAGACCTACACCCTGCATTTCAAATTTCTGTACTTCCTTTCCCTTTTGCACAATTTACCTCTGTCTTGGAAAGCATCTCCTTAGCTACTCAGAAGGCTGAGATCGAAGGATTGTGGTTCGAAGCCAGCCCATTAAGAACTCTCTGACTCGGGGCTGGGAAGGTGGCTCAGTGGTAGAGTGCTTGCCTTGCATGCCTGAGGCCCTGGGTTCAATTCCTCAGCACCACAGAAGCAAAAAGAAAAAAGCCGGAAGTGGCGCTGTGGCTCAAGTGGTAGAGCGCTAGCCTTGAGCTGAAGAGCTGAGGGATAGCGTCCAGGCCCAGAGTTCAAGCCCCACAACCGGACCCCCCCCCCCAAAAAAAAAAACAAAAAAAGAACTCTCTGACTCAAAGCTGGACAGGGAACAAAATTTGCTGAACAAAAATCACTTAATGGGGTTGGGAATATGGTTTAGTGGTAAAGTGGTTGCCTTGCATGCATGAAGCTCTGGGTTTAATTCCTCAGTACCACATACACAGAAAAAAGTAGCACTATGGCTCAAGTGGTAGAGCACCAGCCTTGAGCACAGAGAGGCTTAGGGACAGTGCCCAGGCCCTGAGTTCACACCCCAGGACTGGCAAAAAAAAAAAAAATCACCTAAAAGTGACTATGACATCAACTCAGAATGTAGTATTTTTTTTGTCCAAGACCAGGGCTGAAACTTGGTATTTAATGCTTTTGGCTCATTAGCTGGTGCTCTACCACCTGAATCATGTCTTCAACCCTTAAAAATATTTTTAAATCTGTTTCTGAGATGGGTTCTCTTTATCTTTGCCCAGTTAGCCTTGAACTCATGAACTGGACATATTAGCCACCTACGTGGATGAGATGACAGATGTATATCACCTGTAATCACAAAGAACAGTAGACTATTCTACAATCCTGCACGTATGTTTAAAACTTAATGTAAGCCCTGCTAAGAATCTATACTTGTCACTGCACAGTGCTTGTTAGCCCAATCAATCCAGAGGTAAGGGTTATTTCTTTTTAAGATTATCCTATCAAGCCGGGCGCTGGTGGCTGAGATCTGAGAATCTCGGTTCAAAGCCAGCCCGGGCAGGAGAGACCGTGAGACTCCTATCTCCAATAAACCACTAGAAAACCGGAAGTGGTGCTGTAGCTCAAGTGGTAGAGCGCTCGCCTTGAGCTGAAGAGCTCAGGGACAAGTGCCCAGGCCCAGAGTTCAAGCCCCACAACCACCAAAAAAAAAAAAAAGATTATCCTATCAAGGGAAGATGTAACGCTGTTCAAAAAGAAATCCACTCATTTATGTAACTGCAACCCCTCTGTACATCACCTTTACAATAAAAAAAATAAAAAGAATTGTTAAAAAGATTATCCTGTCACAAAGCCTTCCCATTTATGATCATCTCAACTTCTCTAATGAATAGCCAGTGCAATTTGAAGTAAATAATCATTACTGATTTCCTCAAATGTTCATTTTTAAATTTTTTAGCTTTCATTGTTCTGCAAATATTGCTGGTAGTTGTGGGAGCTTGTCCTAGGACTTAATCCTTTTTATCTGGCTAGAATTTGTAGTGGTTCAACAAATCTTTTGTATCAGACTTTTTCTTTGGTCTCAAGAGTTGGGTTTACCAAGAATGAATAGTGACTAAACTGAAGGATAGTCTTGTCCCTAATTTCTTGTATTTTGGAAACAGAAGGAATCCTAAACTTAATTATTTACCTGAGGAGGGATATCAAATTGTATAGTTATCTTGTTAATTTGGTAAACTATGAAAATAAAATAAATTGAAATTATTTGTGCAGCCAAAAAGAATAGAGTTGGGTTTAACAGCATTAAAATTATGTGTTATAATTTTTTATTTTCTTTTGTTTTTCATATTTTTATTATCTTTAAGTAGGTGTACAAAGGAGTTGTCATTTTTGAATATATCTTGATCAATGTTACCCTTCAAAATGTTTACCCATCCCCCCATCCCAATCCTCTCATTCTTAATTTTGTAGGATATCTATTGGATTCTTGGCTATATTCTCCTTATCTCCTCTTCATTTGTCCACCCCATCCCTGTCCAGCACCCACTTCTTGGTGTTTATTTTGTTGAACTTTGACTTTGTCCTTTTTTGCGGGGGGGGGGGGTGGAGAGGGGAGAGGAGGAGAGGTCACTTGTGGGGCTTGATCCCAGGGCCTGGATGCTGTCCCCAAGCCTCTCTGTTCTCAAGGCCAGTGCCCTACCACCTGAGCTAAAGAGCCACTTCAGTTTTTGAATGGTTAATTGGCCAGGTTCAAGCTACAATCCTTAGATCTCAGCCTCCTAAGCAGCTAGGATTGCAGGTGTGAGCCACCAATGTCTGGCTTGACTTTGCCTTTTAGGAATTATACTATATGAGCTCTCCGTTGAATTGATTGTATTACAGTCAATCTTTTTTTTTTCTGTTTTTGTTTTTTTTTTGGGGGGGGTCCGGTCATGGGGCCTGAACTCTAGGCCTGGGCGCTGTCCCTCAGCTCTTCAGCTCAAGGCTAGTGCTCTACCACTTGAGCCACAGCCCCACTTCTGGCTTTTTTCTTTTTGCTTATGTGGTGCTGAGGAATTGAACCCAGGGCCTCAGGCATGCAAGGCAAGCACTCTACCACTGAGCCACCTTCCCAGCCCCTTTTTTTCTGTTTTCTAAAGTAAACTGTAAACTCCTTGCAGTGCGAGACTATGATTGTTAAATGTAGGTGTCCACTTTGACTGAGCACTCAGCTGTTTAGTTGAACATTTTTCTGGGTGTGCCTGCAAGGGCATTTTTGGTTGAGATTAACATTTGATTCTAGATGTTGAATGAAGTAGGTTCTTCTCCATTGTGTGACTGTGACTCATCTAGTCAGTAAAAGGCCCAAATAAAACAAAAAGGCCGGCCTCCCAAGTAAGAGAGCTTTCCTTTCTGATTGCCTCCACACTAAGACATTGGGCTTTTCCAGGACTTCTAACTCCAATAGGAATATTAGTTCTTTCTGTGAGGAGCGTGCTGGAAATTGAACAGATATTCTACGGGTTTTCCTGCTTCTTAGATCTTTAGAGTCACAAGAGCTATACCATTGGCTCTGCTAGGTTTCCAACTTCTTGATCTATCTTACACACTTTAGAATTTGCAAGCCTCGATGACTGTGGGAGCAATTATTTGAAACAAATCTCTTTGTACATATTAAAACATGCTTTACTAGTTCTGTTTTGCATTCCTAAGGACCTATTAAAATAGATACTTTATTACGAAGTCTATGAAAGAAGTAGTATCCAATACAGTACTTAAGTAGTCTCCCAAATGGAAGTTTGATTATTATGTATTTGATTATGAGAAATAAGGAAAGTTAGGCTTTGGGAAAAGGAAAAGTTGGGATTAAACTGAGGTTTGTTGTGAGAAAAGTGAATTTCTTGCTTTTAAAAAATAAATGCAACCAAAGGGTCAGACATAGTGTTTTATACCTTTAATCCCTGTTACTCAGAAGGTAGAAGTAGAAAGATTGTGGTCTAAGTCCAGCTCAGGCAAAAGCACAAGGCTGTATTTGAAAAACAAACTAAAAGCAAAAGCATTGGAGGTGTAGTTCGTGTCATAAACTGTTTGCCTAGTAAGTATAAGGCCATGAGTACTACCAAACAAAGAAAAACAAAACTAGAAACTTAGCCAACTGTACAACTTGTGGGGGGGAGGGAAAGTGAAAGAAAAATGAGGGAGGGGGGAACAAGTTCCACAAGAAATGTACTCACTATCTTATGTATGTAACTGTAACCCCTCTATATATCACCTTAACAATAAAATTAAATTTAAAAAGAAAAAAAACAGCCAGGCACCAGTGGCTCACACCTATAATCCTAGCTACTTAGGAGGCTGAGATCTGAGGATCATGGTTCAAAGCCAGCCGGGGCAGGAAAAGTCTGTGAGACTCTTATCTCCAATAAACCACTCAGAAAACCGGAAGTGACACTGTGGCTCAAGTGGTAGAGTGCTAGCCTTGAGCTGAAGAACTGAGGAACAGGGCCCAGATCCAGAGTTCAAGCCCCATGACAAAATAATAACAAAAATAAATAAATAAATTTTTAAAAAAGAACAAACTACTGAATTAGAATAGAATTTAACAAGTTTATATGTTTCATTTATCCAAACATTAAATTTGAACATATCTCTTTTTAACCTTCATTATCATGTAACAGGCTCCTCCTCTTACAACTGTCAGTCTCTGCTTTCCATTATTCTTAGCCAGCATAGTATATATTACCTTTGTGTGTGTGTTTATGTGTGTATGTTTGCCAATTCTGGGGTTTGAACTGAAGGCCTGGGTGCTGTCAATCAGCTTTTTTGCTCAAGTGCAGCACTCTACCACTTGAACCACAGCTCCACTTTCAGATTTTTTGGTAGTTAAGAGTATCATAGACTTTCCTGCTTGGTGGCCTTGAATCATGATCCTCAGATCTCAGGCCTCCTGTATAGCTAGGATTATAGGCATGAGCTACTGGCACCGGGCAGATATATTACTTTTATGTTGTTCCAAAACTTTCAACAGCTCTTACTTTGGTATTTAACACCTCATAATTTAAATTTAATCTGTCTTTTCACAGTTGTCAGCAATTTCTTAACCAAATTCCATGGTCTTCCTGCTATGTTGGTTAATATGTATTCCTTTGCTATACATTGCATTCTCATTCTAACAATCCCACCTTGTTCTTGGCCAACCCAAGTTATCTCATGGATCAATAGAAAAAGCACCAAGCATGAAGTTAGGAAACTTAGTTCTAGTGTTTTACAATACCTCCTTGTTATGAGACATGGGGCATAGAACTCAATTTCCTATCTGATAATGAAAAAAAGACAATCTTTTTGAGTTCTTTTTTCAATGAATGTTTTGGTTTCTTTGCTATTTAGGACAATTTTTTCATTCATTCATAGCTATTCTTACAAAAATATTTTATTACCATATATTAAATTGTCCAAAATAATGGATTTCATTATGATATTTCCATCCAGACATGTAAGGCTTTTTAACCATATTGTCCCCTGTAGTATTCTTCCTTAGAATACTACCTTCTTCCAACATCTTTCAATTTTCATATGGGTTTCATTGCTTTTACATATGTGCATAAGATAAACTTTGATTATATCTACTCTCCCACCTTCTTTTTCCCTTCCTATCTTCTGCTGCCTTACCCCTTTAACAGTCCCTCTTTTATGCTTATGTCCTTTTTTCGGGGGGTAGGAGAGGGTCTACTTCCTCATATGAAAGAAAATCGGTATTATTTGTCTTTCTCACATGCCTTTTGTATTTCTCTTTATTTGGCTTATTTCACTTCACATGATGATCTCTAGTTCCATCTATTTTTCCAGAAACAACATGAATGAAATTAATTAATGAAATTAATGAAATGAAATTAATTTCATTCTTCTTTATGGTGAAACACTTCATTGCATACACATGCCACATTTGTATATGGTCATCAGTTAATAAGCAACTACATTGATTCTAAAACATAGCTATTGTGAACAGTACTGTGATACACATAGGTGTGCAGGTATCTTTATTTATTACCTGCTATATTCCTTCATGTATATACCAAGGGTGGTATAAAAGAACCACAAAGAAGTTTTATTATAATATTTTGAGGAACTTCTATACTAATTTCCATGTTAGCTGGACTAATTTATATTTTGACTGACAAATAAGGTCCTTTTCTCCCCCACATGCTTACCAGTGGAAAAAAAATAGTCCCAGAGTGCTTCTTATGAGTAATTAACATCTTTACTCCCACTACCTCAACCCTAACAGCTGGGCAAGTGTACTGAATGTCTATGCCATGCATTTGATACATGTTATTTTTATGCTGTCTTACTAAATATAGTAATAGCTCCTTAAAAGCTAGGATTTATGTCTATGTATCCTTGACAGATAAAGTTCTCAAACTTTGAAGAGTACAACTTGATATACTTGCTGAAAAGAATGTTAATCCCCAAGCTTCCCATCTATGACCCCTCCAATTATAATTCAGCAAATCATAATCTACTAAGTACTCTCCTTCCTGTTCCACAATTCTAATTCAGGTGATCTAGAGATCACGCTTTGAGCAAATACTACTCTACTCATACACATCACAATTTCTGGCTTACTTACACAAGCTCAAAAAGCAGTGTTTAAAAATCATTTTTTCATTCTGAGGGATAGGTACACTGACATTGACAAAGATCTAAAATAGAAAGTGAGTCATAAGACATGGGTAACTATAAAACAGTCTGTATATATTATCAAAAATAATACTCAGGAAGAGGAAACTAACCACACTGCCTAATAGATCAACTACAAATACCAACGGTATGGGATGAAACTATAGCAATGATGAAGGGAAGACAAAATGTCAGAAGGAAATGGTATTTTTCAAAGCGTTATGATTAGCTAAATTCAGAAAATTTGTTTGGACCCCTGATAAGTAGAATAGAAACAAAAGCAATCAATACCTTCATATTCTCATTCTGTTTTCATTCTTTACCCCAAAGACAGTAAGCCTAAGAAAGAAAGAACAAAACTAATATCCTTAGGCAAGAAATCTAAAGTAAAAGAATAATACCTTTGAGGTAAATAAAATATCTAACTTTAGTTATTTGTAGATCTAGTGTACACTGTGAATAATTTCTGAGAAGATATTTAAAATAGGAGAAAAGGTAAGAATGGGCAAACATGACGTCTTGATTTTGAAAGAAGGAAAATTGGATTTGAAAAACTATAGACTAGATCTAAACTCTTTTAGCACAGATTATTAAAAATCTTGCCAGCATTTAATGATGTAGCTCAGTGGCAAGACCCTTACCTAGCAAGTGTAATGTCCTAGGTTCAACCCCCAGTACAAAATAAAGACCAAAAACTATATATATAGATATATAGATACAGTTAAAAGAAAGAGAGAGAGACAGAGAGACAGACAGACAGACAGACAGACAGACAGACAGAGATATGAAAACTTGGAGCTAGTTTAGGCACACCATAGTCAAAAGGCCAAACTGCTTATTTTTGTTTGTGACAGATCAGGAGATACTTCCGGTGGTTTTTACTAAGGACCTTAAAAAGCATTTGAAGCTAGGCACCAGTGGCTCACACCTATAATCTTCAGAAGGTTGAGATCTGCGGATTGCGGGCTCAAAGCCAGTCCTGGCAGGAAAGTCCATGGGACTCTTATCTCCAATTAACCACCAGAAAACCAGAAGTGGCACTGTGGCTTAAAGTGGTACAGCACTATCCTTGAGAGAAAACGCTTAGTGCCTGGGATCTGAGTCCAAACTCTAAAACTGACCAAAGAAAAAGAAAAAAAGAAAGTAAAAGCATTTAACAAACTAATGGTATTCCTATGAATACGTTTTTAAGTCAACTTAATAACTCAATTTAGAGTTGGTTGACTCATTTTCCTCAGATGTAATTAACTATGTGTATTCATTCAGCAAATATTTAATGAACATTTTTTTTTACCACTTATTGGGAACTGTTTTAGGTAGGAGGAATCCAACAGTGACTAAATCAATCTTTTCTGTCAAGGGTTTCCAATTATACATAAATGTATTCTATGTCAGGTTACTGTAAAAGAAAGAGTTAATTAAAGAAGATGAAAGGGGAAAAGGTCTCCTTTAAATGTCTCCTTTAAAGGTTAGTCAGAGAGGTTAATAGGATATGGTGATAACTGAGCAGAGACCTGAAGGACTGATGGAATATACTATGTAGTGACCAAAGAGAAAGAAGACCTGACATGAAACCTGCTTGACCAAGAGGCTGTGCACTAGGCCCAGTAGGTTCTCCAAAGATGTCCATGCCTACATTAGTCTGATTTTCCTTTCTGTAACAAAATATCTGAGTCTACATAAGGGGGGGGGGAAGGAGGGGGGAGGATTGGGTGGGGGGAGTGGGGGGAGGCTGGGAAGGGATGTGAAGGGTAAATAAAGGAGGAGGCTGCAATGCTTAATAAGAAACGTACGCATTATCCTGCCCATGTAATTATAACCCCTCTGTACAGTATGTTCACAAAAAATAAAAATAAAAAATAAAAAAATAAAATAAAATAAATAAGGAGATTAAAATATCAGGAATAAACATAGAATACCATATACAAAACTATGGGTATGCATTGCACAGAAAAATACATCCTCTTTTTATGGGTTTCTAAATTTTATTTGATAAATGAAGAAACTTTTATCCCTATGTGATGTATGTTGCATATGCTTGTACCAGAAATATTAATTACCTTACAAAAGGAAGAGGGTGAAAGACAATAAAAACTGTCATGTTTTCTTCTTTTAAAATATTTTACTGACATAAATCAATTGTACAAAGGCACTTCATTGAGATATTTACAGTTTAAAAAAAAAAACAAAAACCTAAGGCAGTGCTGGCTCATGCCTGTAATCCTAGCCTGCTAAAGAGGCTGAGATCTGAGGCTGAAATTCAGAGCAGGCAGGAAAGTCCATGAGACTCTTATCTCCAATTAACCACCAAAAAGCCAGACATGGAGCTGTGGCTCCAATTGGTAGAGTGTTACTTGAGCAAAAGAGCTCAGGGACAGTGCCTAATCCTGAGTTCAATCACTACAGCCAACAACAACCACCCAAAATAATCATTTATTGTGCTCACAGTTCTAGAAGTTAAAGATAGTCTGCTTGCTAGCAGAGTCCTGAGAGATGCAGGGTATAACATACCAAGAAATTAGAGTGTGGTGGTCTTCTAATGTCTTTCTCTTTCACAGACCACCAGTATTTAACCATAAAGGACTATTCTGATGACCTTATCTAATCATAATCTCTATTCAAAGCCTTATTTCTAAACACCAGAATTTTACTAAAGTTCTATCCTCTTAATTCCTCACAATGGGAATTAAAATTCAATGTATGATTCTTTGGTAACTTTAATAATATAATGCTCTAATTCTTAGAATCTATGCATTTGTAATTTTAATATAAAGGAACTTTGTAGCTAGAACTAATATTTCAAACCTTAAAATAGATGATCCTAGGGGGCAACTGGAGGAAAGGGTGTCATTGTCCAAAAAAAAGTGTACTCATTACCAGACTTATGAAATAGAAACTCTTCTGTACAAAACACCTTAATAATAACAATAAAATTATATTATAAAAAATAGATGATCCTGGGCTGGGAAGGTGGCTCAGTGGTAGAGTGCTTGTCTTGTATGCATGAGGCCCTGGGTTCGATTCCTTAGCACCACATATGCCTAAAAAGCCAGAAGTGGTGCTATGGCTCAAGTGGTAGTGCACTAACCTTGAGCTGAATTGCTGAGGGACAACGCCCAAGCCCAGAGTTCAGACCCCACAACCAACAACAACAAAAAAAAGATGATGCTAGATTACGCGGGCAAGGCAACCTCATTACAAGCTAACTTCTCTGCTGCAACAAGAAAAAAATGCAACATAAGGAGAAATATCCAAATATGAGAAGGATACCACATATTGATGAATTTAAAATGAAGGGTGCTCTAGTCAAGGACCACAGAGATTCCTCGAAGACTCTCACAATGACCTCTAGCTGACAAGTAGCAAGGAAACTGGAACCTTAGTTGTACAAACTCAAGGCAGTAGATTCTGCCCCAAATCAGAGAAAACAGCTAAGTCAAGCCAATCTCTGTGTAGATAAAACTGTGAGACAATAATTTATATTGTTGTAAGCTACTAACTTTATGACAATCTATGATCATTTGTTAGACCAGCAATATCAAACTAATATAGACTAAGAAATAAAAGAAGAATGTGGCAGGAAATGAGTCAAGACATGTAGGGAACATGGGTTGAAGGAAGAGGAAAAATAAGGATGTAGTGACCAAGAAGCTTTATAGACCACTGAAAGGTCTTCTAACTATAGGTGAAATGGGAAACAAAGAGTGTGGGGCAGAACCATGATATGAGCAAATACACACTATGAAAGAATCCTTCTGAACTACTGTGCGTAGAATCCAGTTAGACAGCTGCAACAGTTCATGTAACAGATTGGCCTAGAAAATCATCATGGAGATGGGAATAGTCAGCTTCAGATTATATTACGTCAACTATATAAAAATCAAAGGCCAAGCCTGGTGGCTCATGCCTATAATCCTAGCTACTCAGAAGGCTGTGCTCTGAGGATGGTGGTTCAAAGCCAACCCAGGCAAGAAAGTCCCTGAGACTCTTATTTCCAATAAACTACTCAGAAAAAGCCTGAAGTGGCTCTGTAGCTCAAGTGGTAGAGTGCTAGCTTTAGGCGCAAAGAAGCTCAAGGATGGAGCCCAGGCTCTGAGTTCAAGCTCCAGAAACAGTCCCCCACCTCCACCCCACCCCCGCCATTTATTTGTTTTTGTCAGTCATGGGGCTTGAACTCTGGGCCTGGGCACTGTCCCAAGCTTTTAGCTCAAGGCTAGTGCTCTACCACTTGAGCCAAGCACCACTTCTGGTTTTCTGGTGGTTTATTGGAGATAAGACTCTCACAGACTTTCCTGGCCAGGCTGGCTTTGAACCTCGATCCTCAGGTCTCAGCCTCCTGAGTAGCTAGGATTACAACCGTAAGCCACCAGCACCCAGCCAAAAAAAATTTTTTTAAAGAAAGTAGGCACTTTGATATATATGTATATATGTATAAATATGTATATATGTATATATATATATACATATATATCACAAGATGTGTCAAGAGAGATGTTTATGGAGGGTTTAAGGGATGTGGAACAAAGAAAGGAGTTATTGTTGATGCCAAAATCTTGGGCTTGAGCCATGGTTAAATAATTCTACTAAGAGCCAGGCGCTGGTGGGTCACGCCTGTAATCCTAGCTACTGAGGAGGCTGAGATCTGAGGATCACAGTTCAAAGCCAGCTCGGGCAGAAAAGTCCTTGAGACTCTTAACTCTAATTAACCACTAGAAAACCGGAAGTGGTGCTGTGGCTCAAGTGGTAGAGTGCTCACCTTAAGCTGAAGAGCACAGGGATGGTGCCCAAGCCCAGAGTTCAAAACCCACGACCGACCAAAAATAAAATTCTCCTAAGATCACAAAGGATGAAGAAGAAGTTTAATGAAGTTTAGGGTCGGGGAAGATCTGGGTTCATCTTGGGACATTTCTGAAATGTGTATCAGACAGCCAAGAGGAGATACTCATCAATCTGTTAGATACACGCTCTGAAATTTAGAGGATTATTTGGAGCTGTGACTATTAATGATGTAGTCCTCTCACAAGGAGTATTCAAAGCCATAAGGTCATCAGTTCAAACATTAAGATAAAAGAAAATTAATATAAAGAAACAAGATTGGTGCTTCTGGCTTACACTTGTTTTAAAAGTCTTCCCTAGATTGTGTTATTCTAACTTGTAAAGACAAGTGTGTTTTGAATTTTGCCCTTTAAAAAGGAAGTTTTCCTTTTCTTTCCTTTTTTTTTTTTTTTGGTAAGGACCCGCTATATAGCCCAGGCTGGCCTTGAATTTGTGATCCTCTAGCCTCAGCCTTTGGAGTACTGGGATTATAGCTATACACTACCACAGACGGGTTCACCACACCAAAGAATTTTTAAACATTTTTTCATATGACTTTACTGAATTGCCTGTCTTAAGAGTAATAAAATTAAATACTATGCCATTACAGAATATTGAAAATAATCATCATTAATTTGGGGCTTTCCTAATTCAACAGATCATATCAGTGGAAAAACTCTAGTGAAATTAGACTAAGCTCCACCTCCTTATTAAAGGACAAGTGAACTGTAGTCTCTCAATTGCACTCCTCCTGAGACATTTTAATGTCTTAAAATTGTGCATCTATTTATGTAATATGTATACTAAATATCGGATAAGAAGGATTCTATTTCAGCTCTTCAGTGTCCTAATAATTTGGTATTTACAATTGAAAACAAAAGCAAAACAAAACAATTACCAATACAACTTGGTTCTATTTCTTCCTTACATTTTACCATGTGTATTTTAGTATAGTTTAAAATTAGTTTATTGTTTTCACAAATATTCCTTCTGTGAAAAAAAGCACTTGGAAGAACTTTAATATAAAATTGCTGAGAAAAATCTTTGTCATGCAATCTCTCCTGGAAATACAGTATTCGCTCACGTACACATACTTTACAACACACACCAAAAAAACAGAAATCTTTCCATAAAGTAGTGAAAAGCCTAACCTGCTGCAATTAGCTCCTAAAGCGCTCTTACAAGCACACTACTGCAAAGTATTTTTGCCAACCACATCACAAACAATTATTAGTGTACTAACTTTAGTTGGTGTTTTAAGCTACTCCAGGGTGAGGGGTGGGGTGGGAATAGGCTCTTTATGGCATCATCTCATTGGATCATCTGCTGACAAAGCATATTTTTAAAGCCTAACCATAATCACTCTAATTAGGCCATCAAGTGTCAGGACTTGCTGTGGGAATTTGATTAATTCTAGCCATCTCTGTGGTGTAACTGATGCTGCTTGCATTAAAGGAGTGACTCTTCCCTGAAAGCTATTTCCTTACGTTTATGGCCTCCCCTCTTCCACTTGACTGTATTGAAAAAATCGTGAGGAAAGATTGCAAGATGTCCTCAGAAGTCTTAAAACTTCCTTTCAGCTGGGAGTCAAATCACATCCAAACCTTTTACATTCCAATATAACTACTGCCTTTACATCTTTATGTGGCCCTTAATTCATAATATAAATTGTAGCATGGAAAAAAGACTGCTCACATATGTCTAAGTAACTTTGTCTAAGTAACTTTATAAAGGATAGAAATTTTTTCACAGATCCATATGCTGGGAGGTTCAAGACCAAGTAGGACTAGTTGTCTGGTGAGGGTAATTCTCTGTTCTGAAACAAGCATCTTCTTGCTGCATTCTCTGGAGTAGAGGAGTACTGTGCCCTCACACTCCCTACATTAACCCCTTTTAGTAGGATTTCTGATCTCCTTCAGGAGGGTATTCTCATCACTTAAGTGCCTTTTAAAGACACCATCCCCCAATACTATCCCTGTGGCAACACCTGAATTTTGGAGGAAATACAGCCTAACTATATCTGTGAATAGACTGAAACCAACTTATTGGGGACTGGGCCTCCCTCAAACAAAAGCCCTAGAATCAAAATCTGAGGTTTCCCAGAGAAAGAGAAATTGTGCCTTAAGCCAAAAATATAGATGTTTGGGGCTCAAGAATACAATTTCAGCCTGATGGCCTTATAAGATTTTAGACTTTCCAGAATCAAAAATCACACAAGCCCATTGTTCAACATCAACCAATCTCTCTTCAGTTCTCCTTTCCTTTCTTCTCCTCCCTTCCCCTCTGCCTCTCCTCCCCTTACTAATACTTTTAGGCCATATTCCCGAACAAAGGCATGTTTCTCTGCTGGCCCAGAGAGTATCAGACTGTTGTCAACAATGTAACAATGGTATCTCTCCTGCATAGCAGGAAAAATTTTCACAAGAAGAGTCCAATAACAAGCTCTACTGGAGCTCAGAGTGTATACGGCCCAGTTAAGTAAGATGTAACCAAATTCTAACTTTTCCAATAAAGGATTTGAGACGTTTTAGTATTTTCCTCTGAAAATGGTCGCCATGTTTGGGCCATCAGGTTGTGGCAGAAAGAAGCATTTCAACAAGGAAACAAACTCAAGAGTAGGCGGCCAGTATTTGCAGATTCCAAGGCTTCACTCATGGAAAAAGATTGTAATATGACTTTTTTTTTCTTGGTGGCTCTGAGGCTTGAATTATTGTTTTTACATAATAAAAATATAATGAAGACTATAAATTTATACTGATGGTTTGATCTCAGGGTGACGGTATTAGGAGATAGTAGAACCTTTAGTAGGTGGGGCTAGCAGGAGGTCCTCAGGTCATGGGGAGCATCGTCTTGAAGGAGTCTATGGCTCTGGCTGCTTTTTCTCTTTTATTTCCTAGCCATGAAGTAAACAGTTTTGCCATGCCACCTGTTCCTTACCATTGTCATCCAATATGAACTAATATTGTGGATTCACATGAACATGAATTGGATGCTTCAACCCCATGAAGCAAAAATGATTGTTTTCTCATAATTATCACAGGAATTCCATTATAGTAATGGAAAGCTGACAAAAAAATATACCTAAGTGCTTTTAGAATTAACAAGTTTTAGAAGTCACTTGCTTGACATAGAATGATCCTCAATTGTTAAACATTCCTCCTGATCATTAAAAAGATCCTTCTATGTTCACCATAAATGTGATGGTTTTAGGTCAGGCACTGGTAGCGGTGGCTCCTACATGTAATTCTAGCTCCTCAAGAAGGCTCAGTTGTAGGGATCATGGTTCAAAGTCAGCCTGCATAGGAAAGTTTGTAAGTCTCTTATCTCCAATTTACCACCAAAACAGCTGGAAGTGGAGCTGGGGCTCAAGTGGCAGAGTGCTAGCCTTGGGCAAAATAGCTCACAAACTGTGCTCAGACCCTGACTTTAAGCTCTAGGACTGGAACTCTTGAACATGCACACACACACACACACACATACACACACACACACACACACACACACGCACGCACACACGCACATGATGGCTTTGTATTCAAACTAGACAGATAAATTGAGAAAAGGGTACCTGAGACAGATCTGTTTTTAATGTGAACTTCTCTGCACCCAAAGAAACTTTTTAACAGGGCTTTTAAATAAACTTTTCATAAATTTAAATTTTATAGTTATTTAATAAAAAATAACATGACAAAAAATAAAAATAAAAAGTGACAGATTTTGCTAATAATTATTTTTGCTTTCTGTGATTTAGAGGATTAATCACAGCAAAGCCTCGCCTCTGTTGTGGTGGCTCATTTTCAAAGAAATCACTTGTGCTAACGCAAATTATACTTATTAACACACAATACCAGTGAACATTTAAAGTTAAACGTGAAAGGAAAATATATGTATATATGTGTACATACATATAAACATGTAATTATATCAACTTCATTTCTTAGTCCAAACTGCTATAACAGAATATACATTAGCTTATATAAGAGAAATTTCTCACAGTTTTGGAAGTTGGGAAGTTCAACATGAAGGTGCCAACATCTCCCCAATGTATGGTGGGGGTGCACTTCCTAGTTTGTGGTCTGTCTTCTTATGTGCTCTAGCAAAAAGCAAAAAAAAGAAAAAAAAAGTGGTTACCTCTCTCATGCCAACTTCTGAAGCCCTACTCTCAAAACCTAATCACATCCCAAAGACCTAACAACAACCACCATCATTGTGGTGATTTAATCTTCAAGATATGAACTAGAGGTGTGAGGCAAATTCACTGCAGAAAAACCTCTCAAAACATTCCTTGAAAAAGATTCCCACTTTACTAGATCTTTTTTTTTTTGCTGTTGTTCCTTGATTTTGTGATTTTGAATATATGAAGCACATAAATATGAAAGACTATTTGAAGCCCATAGATAGGGCTAAAGAAGAGCAAGGTAAATTTTGAAAGGCACAAAAACAATTCCATTTGGGTGAGAAAGAAAAAGAGAAGAATTTTGTGTATACTGATTCCATTTTGCAGTGTCCAGTTACGCTGCATTTTCAAACTTAGTTTTCAAGGGTTCAGGTTTTTGGCGTGTTTTGTTATGGTTATTTCTTTTTTTATAATATGTTGTATGTCTGGACCAGCTGAGTCATAGATTTATAAAAATTCAAAAGAACATTAGTTCTAAGTTTATTAATTTCTGGACACATCTTGAAAACTGTTGGTGACTGTACTTTTTTTTCCAAGTAAATTTATTGTACTAGTTTGGGAGATTTATATCTAGTACTGCTCCATTTTTATATCTACTACAATTCAAAATTATCATTTTGAATCGCACCTACAGCAGTAGTTTAAAAAAAAATCTTTAAGATCCATTAAACAGGGCTGGAAAGTAGGTTCCCAGGCCTAGTGGGCGATAAGGAATCTGGTCAATATATAACTTTAACCATCAGTGCTTGGGGAAGTTGTAGTTTAGCTCGTTCAAGCTTCCTTTTTGGGGGGGAGGGGGGGATCATGACTCTCTGTTGCTCTCTTGGCCCACACTGGGGTCTTGGAAAGTGTGTTCACAAGGCTGGGGACCCGGGGGGGGGAGAAGCGGGGCTTTCTCTTCTTGTTCGAGGAGTCCGTGTTCCCGTTGCATATTTATACTTGGTCAAACATTAACTCTGAACCTCGGGACGCACCTCTGAGCTCGCAGCGTCTCGGCAATGACCTGTGCTCCGCAGGCTTCGTTTCTGCGGCCCACACGCGGCCCCCGAGCCTCCCGGGCCGGCCCGCGGGCAGGACACGGTCCCGCCGGCCAGGTGAGGGTGGCCAGCGGCGCGGAGGCCCCTGTCCCGCGAGGGGGGGGGGGCATGGCGGGGAGGCTCAACTCCAGGGGCCCCGAGAGGAGTTCTCAACGAAACTTCCACCCAGGACAGTGCCAGGGCCGGTGATGACCACGGCGGGAAACGACCAGCACCCGCACCGTTCACCGTCTTGCCCACACAGCCGGGTCTAGAACCTGCCCTCTCCACAGCTGCGTGGCAGAGCCGTGCCAACGTGGCCGGCACGACCCCCACCTTACCCCACCCCCCCCCGAAGGCACTGAGGCCAGGCCGGGGGAGTCCGAGCGGGGATCGCCGCCTCCAGCGAGGCTCGGGGCGGTGGGGGGGAACCGAGCCCTGAGGGGCTTGTGGGCGTGGCGGGCCGAGCGGAGGGCGTGGGGGCCCCCGCGGCTCCCCGCAGGGTCTGGCCGCCACTCAGCCGCGGGCGCTCGGGGGGCGTGGCCAACGTGACGCCCCGCCCCCGAATCCCTCGCCCCGCCCTCCCCCAGGCGCGCGAGTGGATCCCTCGCGGCGCCAACCCTTTCCCGGGTCATTGCCCCTCCCCTTTTCCGGGCCTTCAAGCCCCTCGCACGCCGCCTCGGGACCGCGCTCGCTCGTGCGCGCGCCCGTCGGCCCGCCCGCCAGTCAGTCAGTCCGTCCGTCCGTCAGTCGGTCGGTCGGAGCTCTCCTCGCGCGCTCGGACCCGACGACGCGGGAGCCGCACGCGCGGGAGCAGGCGACAGCCGAGCTCCGGGCTTGCTCAGCTCGGGTGTGTGGCGGAGCGGCCCTGCCGAGCCGGCGTCCTCGGTTCCCGGCCGGGATACCGTCAGGTCCGCGGGATCTGCAGCTGGCGAGCAGCAGCGCCGAGCGGTGAGGAGACCCGGCCGTAGGGGGGGGCGGCCATGGCCGGGCTGCGAGGTGGGGGGGGGGGTCGGGCGCCCGGAGGCCACGTCGGACACTCGCGGGCGGGCGGGACGCGAGGGCGACGGAGAGGGATGCGGATTCGAACTCGGGGACCCGGGCTCCGGCTTGGGGCGCGCGGGGGCGGCACGCGGGCCCCTCGGCGGGCCCGGGGCGGGCGGGAGCCGCCGCCTCCTCGAGGCCGTTGCCACGTTTCCACGGCGCCTGGCGGCCCGCCCCCAGGGTGGGCTAGGAGAGCGGGCTCCGGCCCTTCCTTCGCGTCGGGCCGGGGGGGGGGGGGGGAAACCTCGGGATCCCCGGACCCGGTTCGTTGTCTAGAGGATGGTGCCTACGAGAAGCCTCGGGTCTCGAACCCAGGACCGCCGCGGAGCGCGCCCCCGCCCCCACCCCCGGATGCAGCCGATCCTCGGCTGGCGAGCCAGACGACAGCTGGGAGTTGGGCTCCAGCTGTTCGGGGGCCTTTCCCCCTGAACTTGGGGCCCACCGGGATTGCAGAAGTTGGACACAGCTTTGCAGACTGGATCTGCTCCCCAGAGTGGGGTGGGGATGTGGGATGCGTCCGCACCTAGCGCCCTGGAAACCCCAGCGTCCGTGTGCCTATAGCCGCAGGTTTGGATGGCTTCAGAAAGTCCCAACTCTCGGACCCTGGGAAATTCTACACCTCCTCCGGGTTGGGATCCGGCACTGGAACGCTGCCCCGGGCTGGTCAAGGACTCTTCACCCCCACACACCTCCCCCCTACCCCCCACTCCCCCACCCCCCCCGCCACGGGCTAGAGTTCCCACTCCCCTCCAACCATGGGAACATTCATCAAGAGGCTTATTTAATAGAAACGGTTGAGATTAGCTTTTTGTTGCTGTTGTTGTTTCAAGGGAGAGAAAAAAAAAAAAAACTACAAAGTTATAAACTCCTCTGCAAGGCCGGGGACTGTGAACAAAGTAGAACTTGAGGAGCAGCTTTGGGCGGTGACTACGTCCCAGAATGACGTCACCAAGCAATATTTAAAATGGGAGCTTTTTTAATGGGGCTACTTAAGATGCCCTAGGTCTTCATTGGCTTTTTTTTCTTTCTTTTTTTAAACCTTTTGGTACTCCTAGAATACTGGTCCTGGGGGCAAAGGGGAGGGGGGGGCGTAATTTCTCAGCTGTTCCAGTCATCATTCCTTCAAACAGAAAAATAAAGTCCATATGACTCATCTTGTGTTACAACCAAAAACAGCCACTAAGTGGTTCTTTCCTTCCTTTCTTGATTTTTTTTTGATATGAAACCACAAACAAAAGCAAATGCCCAAACTCTGATTGATATGTAGCGCATATTTCACATATTTAATGAAGAAAGAAAATGACAGTCAAAGAGTTGGTATGTTTCTTTAGTGTGGTTCCTTTTTTTCTTTGGTGAGGTGGAGGTTAGTGTGGTTCCATCAGCAACTTTCTTCCTAAACTGTACTAAATACCAGTGGGTTTTCTTTTCCATCATACCGTGGTGGAGTATAAATATAGCTTTATAAAGTGGAAATAGCTCACATTTTTTGGGAGGAGGTTGTACAGCAGTTGTAGTGGACTAAAGTTGTGTGTGCCCACACACTGTTGTATGCAGATCTGTTCCGAGTTCCTAGTAGTTTAACTGTAGAAAGTGAATTTGGCATAGGGTTCCAGAAGAAAAGGCTTGGGTGTCTTCCCATCCAGCATCAGGGTGAGTATGGCTGCCAGCACACCTCTCAGATAACCATATAGAATTTATTTCACAGTAAGGTTCCTTGTTTGAGTGTGCACACAGAATAAAGAATTCACAGTATGACCAGAGACTTAAAGAACAGTTGGACAAAAGAAAGCTAACAGAATTGGCCATATTTCTTGAATGTGTAGGAAAATAGACTTGCTAAGGTAATTGATTTTTATACTAAACATAGCAAGGGTTGTATGTCTTTAATAATTGGCTCACAAAAAGGTGATGTTGCTTAGTGAATGCTGCATGTGAATAACTCCAAGTTACTTACAGCCAGCCAAATGAATGAGCTCATCCAGCAAAGACAGATTATATATCAAAACAATCCCAGGATACAATTTTTGGCCTTTATGGCTTAATCAATGATAAATCATCAGATCTGCCATTTTAAGATTCCTTCTTTGAAGCAATGCCAAAGTCTAGCCAAATATCTGATTATTTCTTTTAGATTTTCTGTTTGTGATCTTGAATTTATACTCTGTTAATATATGTGGATATTCACTAGTGTTTTTTGTTTGTTTGTTTTTTGTCGGTCCTGGGGCTTGAACTGTGTGTGGGCTTGCACACTGTCCCTGCGCTCTTCAGCTCAAGGCGAGTGCTCTATTGCTTGAGCCATAGCACCTCTTCCGGTTTTCGGTTGGCTTTTATTGGAGATAAGAGTCTTATGGACTTTCCTGCCTGTGCTGGCTTTGAACTGTGATTCTCAGATCTCAGCCTCCTGAGTAGCTAGGATTACAGGCGTGAGCCACCGGTACCCGGCATTAGTTTTTGTCTTTTAGGGAATTAAAGCTCTGTTCCTGAAAGTACTTATGGAAATTCAATATTGAAATTTCTTTATATTTTACTGCTCTATTGAGGTGAATTACATACTGTACAACTCACCTCTTTTTAACTGTATTTTTTTTTTTTGTCTTTTCTTTTTTGGTACTGGGGATCGAACCCAGGACGTTGCACTTGCTAGGCAAGCGCTTTGCCACTGAGCTACATCCCAGCCCAACTCACCTCTTTTTAAAAACACATTTTAGTAGCTTAGTATATTTACAGTTTTGCAACTGTTATAATACTCAGTTTTAAAACAGGGCGCCAGTGGCTCACATCGTAATCCTAGCTACTCAGGAAGCTGAGATCTGAGGATTGCAGTTCAAAGCCAGCCCGAATGGCAAAGGCTGTGAGACTCTTATCTCCAATAAACTACTCAGAAAAAGCCCTAAGTGGCACTGCAGCTCAAGTGGTAGAGCACTAGCCTTGAGCAAAAGAGGCTCATAGACAGTACCCGGACCCTGAGTTCAAGCTTCAGAACTGGTAACAACAAAAAGTAATACTCAGTTTTACAATATTTTTATTGTCCCAGGAAATATTCTTTTTGTTTTTGTTTCTGTTTCTGTTTTTTTGTTTTTGTTTTTGTTTCTTTGGGGTCCAGTCATGGGGCCTGAACTCTGGGCCTGGGCGCTGTCCCTCAGCTCTTCAGCTCAAGGCTAGCACTCTACCACTTGAGCAGCCACAGCACCACTTCCGGCTTTTTTCTTTTTGCTTATGTGGTGCTGAGGAATCGAACCCAGGGCCTCATGCATGCAAGGCAAGCACTCTACCACTGAGCCACCTTCCCAGCCCCCCAGGAAATATTCTTGAATTTACTAGTATTACTCTTCCTTTGACTTCCTTTCTTGCCTCTAAGCCACTAATATATTTTCATTCTGACAGATCTACCTATTCTAAACATTGCATATTAATAAAATATAATGTGTGTTTTTTTGTATCTGGTTTCTTTCCATAGGGTATTTTAAGCTTCACTCATAACTGGCATATATTGGTACTTCACTCCTTTTAATTACCAAATAATATTCCACTACATTGTGTATACCACACTATATTTGTCACTCATCAGTTGATGCACATTTGGGTAGTTTCTGCTCTGACTATTTGGAATAATGTTGTTAGGACCATTTCTGTGCATTTTTCTTGGGCATAAGGTAAAAAGTGGAATGAGTGAAGAATATGGTAACTTATGGACTTGCAAAACATTTCCAAAATGACTGTACAATACACCTTTTTGTGTGGTTTTTCCAAATCATTTTACTGAATTTTAAAGGTCAATTGTTGTATCTAAGTATTGACATGTATAGTAACACCTATATATCATTGTGGTTCTTCTTGAGTGGTATCTTTTAATGTTATTTCAGTCAACAGCAACCATTTGGTGTGCTCCATATTCACAAAGATAAGTACTATGATTCTCAGGCAGTATTTTATAATAGGTCTTTGTGGCCTATATATGACGATTGTTCCCAATTCTAGATATGAGCCTGTGAAGCACAAGATAAAACTGGAAGGAGAGGAATCTGGAAGGAGGAATGTTTTGCAAAACTTTATCTTCTACTTTATATACATTGTTTTTAAGAAAACATGTTTTATCTTTGCAGGGAAAATGAAGAATGAAATTGCTGCCGTTGTCTTCTTTTTTACAAGACTGGTTCGAAAACATGACAAGTTGAAAAAAGAGGCAGTTGAGATGTTTGCTGAGAAATTGACTCTGATACTTCAAGAGAAGTACAAAAATCACTGGTATCCAGAAAAACCATCGAAAGGACAGGCCTACCGGTAACAAATTGCATTGTATGGTTGTATTGTACTAAGTGAAGAAATAGTTTGACTCTGAAATGAGTACAAGGCTAGAGGAGTGAAGGCTGCCTGGACCGTGCCAGTTTTATCTGCAAAATACATAACTATCAGCTGGCTAGGTATTCTCCTTACTCATTTTAAGATGTAGGTATTTGGCCTGATGGCTCCCATCTGTAATCCTAGCTACTCAGGAGGCTGGTGTCTGAGGATCATGGTTCAAAGCCAACCCAGGAAGGAAAGTCCCTGAGATTATCTCCAGTTAATCAAAGTGCAGGTATTTGTTGATGGGAGTCCTACTGCTTAGTCTTGAGAGGCCAGTGCCATAGGCTTGTAGGCTCTTGTGGTTATAGTCTGGCTCCTGACTGAGTACACTCCTATAGCATAGGTACTTGGGGCTTTTCACAATTCTTAAGCACTTCTAATCAACCATAAATGGGTATATAAGGTTTTGAGGAAATAATTCTTGTATGTAAAAGCATATTATATGCTTTTTTGTTTGTCTGGTTTGTGCCTTTCCTGGAACTTGAACTCAGAGCCTTGACACTGTCCCTGAGTTTCTGTGCTCAAGGCTAGTGCTCTACCACTTTGAGCCATAGCACCATTTCTGTCTTTTGGTAGTTAATTAGAGATAAGAGTCTCATGGATTTTCCTGCCCAGGCTGGCTTTCAACCACACAGTCCTCCAACCTCAGCCTCCTAAGTAGGTAGGATTACAGGTATGAGCCACTGGCACCCAGCATATTATTACATATGTTTTAAAGAGACAAATTTTATGGAAAAATTGAGCCAAGGTTAGTTATTAGATACCTGGTATGTTCTTGACACTGAGAAGACTGATTTTATTTATACTATGAACAATTCTTCGTGATAAAAGCTACTAAAATTGTAGATGAAGGTAAGTTATCTATGATCCACAACTGGTAAAAACTGGCTTGGGAATCCTTTCCTTTTTTTTTTTTCTTTTTTGTGCCAGTGCTGAGGGGGCCTGAACTCAGGGCCCAGGTGGTGTCCTGGAGTGCTCTAGCACTTGAGCCACAAAAAACTTCCAGTTTTTTGATGCTTAATTGGAGACAAGAGATTCAGGCATTTCTGCTCAGGCTAGCTTCAAACTGACGATCCTTATATCTTAGCTTCCTGAATAACTTGTGTGAGCCACTCATGCCTAGCTGGTTTTCAGAATTGAACTCAAGTCTAACTCCAAATTCTCATAAGCTTTCTTACATCATTGTTTTGGCACTGAGAAGGTAGATACCTCTTATTTGGAGCTGTCTTTTGTACTCTGTTTTATAAGTTACATTTACAGCTAGAAGTAACCTGACCTGTCATACCTATTCTCTAATATATATCTCACTATTCTAGAAGCTTAAAAGCCCTCTGTTGCTGCTTTTCCCATTTGTGGATGTGCTACAAAAACTCAATGTGAAGCTGTGTAATTATGGCTCATTCCTACAATCCTAGCTGCTCAGGAGGTTGAGATCTAAAAATTATGATGTGAAGCCATCCTAGAAAGAAAGTATGAGACTCTTCATCTCCAGTTAGCCATCAAAAAGTTAGAACAAAAGTACAGCTATAGCTCAAGTGGTAAAGCACCAGCCTTAAGAGAAAAAGCAAAGAGAATGCAAGAAGTTCTGAGTTCAAGCCCAAGTATTAGCGTGCACACACACACACACAGAGTTAAAAATGAAACAGTTGTTTATAACTATAGAAATCCTTTTATTTGTGTATATTGTCCCCCAAGTTTTCCCCACAGATCAATAATTCAATACCTTGTTGTAAAGAGGTCTTCCTTTCTCTCACTTAATGACAAATATAAGACTAATTGACAAATCTAGGCAGAAGATGACAAGGAAATGTTTACTTTTCATTTGCTTAAAACTATATGAGCCCGACTTTTCTATTGACAAGATAAGAACCAAGGTAATTACTATATTTTCTTCTTGTTTTTATCCAACGAGATTTCTTAGTAGAATGACTAATTAAAGTAGAAATGTAGATGTTAATGTAAGCATGACTCATTTTTCATCTTCTCATTTGATTTTTTTTCTGCACATCTTCATATCTGATAGAATAGTTTTTTGTGAGTTAGAGCTATTGAGGCTTTTTACGATGATCTATTTGACATTGGGTGAAGGATTTGGAAGTGCTAAGCTACTGTTACTGAAAAAAGGAGGCACAGTCAAGTTAAATACTTCAAGGTCAGACAGTGTACAATTTCATTTCCATTAACTAAAAGGGAAAAGGTAGTCAAACAAGATATTGGCATGTGACCAAAAGAATCACTTTAAAACTTTGAATAGGGGCTGAGAATGCGGCTTAGTGGTAGAGTGCTTGCCTAGCACGCATGAAGCCCTGGGTTCAATTCCTCAGTACCACATATACAGAAAAAGCCACAAGTGGTGCTGTGGTTCAAGTGGTAGAGTGCTAGCCTTGAGCAAAAGAAGCTCAGGGACAGTGCCCAGGCCTGGAGTTCAAGACCCATGACTGGCCCAAAAAAAAAAAATTTTTTTTTAAAAACTTAGGAGTAAAATCTGTAGACTGCAGTGGGAAATAAAAATGAGAATATAGGATTGAGGGTCTCTTCAGTTTATGGTTGAGGCTAATTGCAAAAACTTGGAAAGAACTCTCAACATTAAGTAAATGATAGACTATATGTGCAAGTTTTAAAGTCTTGTTTTTGAAAAGTAAGTAGATAATGTATAAGTAGTCAATGTGTAGAATGAAAAATAGTATAAAATATGGTATCTAAATTTGGCAAAGCAAAATCTAAGTATATTTACATATAATTTTTAAGTTTAGAACCTGCATCGCTCATTGTGGAGAATATATTTAAAAGATATATTTAGCTATATGCTTAAGATATATTTTCATGTCTTGAACTGCTTTTGATGCTGAGGCACATTGGAGACATACATAGACACACACACACACACACACACACACACACACACACACACAAACGCACGCACGCGCGCTTGAATGCCAACCTTGAGCTCTGTCTCTTAGCTTTTTTGCCCAAGGCTGGCACTCTACCACTTGAGCC
The DNA here is from genome assembly GCF_024711535.1 of Dipodomys merriami. Lineage (NCBI taxonomy): Eukaryota > Metazoa > Chordata > Mammalia > Rodentia > Heteromyidae > Dipodomys > Dipodomys merriami. Next base: position 104,833,796 of record NW_027203381.1, on the reverse strand, counting down.
ACAGCTCTACTTTCAGCTTTTTGCTGGTTATTGAAAATGAGTCTCTTTCTTGCTCAGGATGGCTTCATATCATGATCTTTAGATCTCATCCTTATGAGTAGCTAGGATTATGGATGGAGTCACTAATGCCCAGCTTACCCTCTACAGCATTAGAATCTGTAACAGAGTGATCTTACTAACAAAACACCTGGCTTTCACTTTTTTTCTTATGTTGAAAATTAACTTTAGACATTGTAGGTGGGGATGAGAGGGAAAAACAGAGAACAAAGGAAAGGATGACATTGTCCAAAAGAAATGTACTCTTTACCTGACGTGTATAAGTTTGACAAAAATGTCCCTTCTTACAATACTGGAGATTGAAGCCAAGGCCCTAGTATGCTAAGCAAATGTTCTATCACTTCAAACATACTTGTAGCCCTGAGTATCTGTTTCATTTTTTAAAAAAAAACGAAAGACCGGGCTGGGAATGTGGCTTAGTGGAAGAATGCTTACCTAGCATGCATGAAGCCCTGGGTTCGATTCCTTAGTACCACATATACAGAAAAAGCCAGAAGTAGCACTGTGGCTCAAAAAAAGAATGTCTTAAATTTATATAAATTTATATGATTTATATAGGAATTTAAACTTCTCCTGCTGGGCGCTGGTGGCTCACACCTGTAATCCTAGCTACTCAGGAGGCTGAGATCTGAGGATCGCGGTTCAAAGCCAGCCCGGGCAGGAGAGACCGTGAGACTCCTATCTCCAATAAACCACCAGAAAACTGGAAGTGGCGCTGTAGCTCAAGTGGTAGAGTGCTCACCTTGAGCTGAAGAGCTGAGGGACGGCGCCCAAGCCCCGAGTTCAAGCCCCACGACCGACCAAAAAAAAAAAACAAAAAAAACTTCTCCTTCTGTTATCACCTTAACTCATATAGTGGTTTAAAAAAAAAGAAAAAAAAAAAGCCCTTTCTGGGTGTTGGCTCACACCTGTAATCCTAGCTACTCATGTGGTTGAGATCTGAGGATTGTAGTTCAAAGCCAACCCAGACAGGTATATAAATGTGTGATATAGATGTTTCTTTGTCCTTGACTGATTCTGTACTTTTAGAACAATTATGGATGAGGCAAAGGATTTCCTCTTAACACTTTATTGTACTAGACAGAGTGGTCTTGGTGCTGCGTGTATTTATATTTACTCTCATTTTAGGATAATTATGCTAAGTATGCTCCCGGGTTCTCCAGGGTATTATGATTACTCACCTTCACAAATAATGATAAAGTTTGTGATGGAGATTCATATAAAGGTGTTAATCTAAGTCTACTTTGTTGCAGATGCATTCGTGTCAATAAGTTTCAGAGAGTTGATCCTGATGTCCTGAAAGCCTGTGAGAACAGCTGTATTTTGTACAGTGATCTGGGTTTGCCTAAAGAGCTCACACTCTGGGTGGACCCGTGTGAAGTGTGCTGTCGGTGAGTTGGCAAGCTTGGCAGCTGAACTGATTTTGCCAAATACTCTTTTATTTGACCTGCCTGTGTATCTTTACATCCTGGAGCTGGAGCTGGTGGTTTGGCTTTTACAAAAACAAATACGTGAAATAACCGTCTTGGGTGATGATACAGGACTTTATGGTATATATGTGCACATTGGAGGGAAACTAGGAGGAGGACACAGAAACAGGGTAAAACTTACAACAGTGGGACCCATCAGCTGCACTGGAAGTCACTGATCAAAACGAACTAAGCAACTCAATGGGAGGGAGGGAATGAGCAGGAAAGAGGGAACAACTGACACTAAGCAAAAAGAAAGAAATGTATATATCACCCGACGTGAAAGAAATAAATATATTGTCAAAGCTCATAGAACTCATAAAATATAGACCATGATAAAGACAATTTACCCCATGAAGTTTAGAATGTGTTTGTGACTTTAACTAAATATCGCTATCCCACAATACTGGGAAATTTGTGAAATTTATGTAATCACTTAATCATAATAAAAAATTGCTATAAAAATGAAAAATACAATAAAAAATGTGAAATAACCTTCTTGGGGTGATGGTAAAGGGCTAGCCAGTTATATTCTTGTTTGACAATATAAGAAACTTAGGAACTAAATGAAGTTTTCCTAGAGCATTGCCAAGAGTTTACTGTAGATCTAGAAGTAGAGCACTGATATCTAGACTCCTCAAAATTAGTGATTATATTTTATTGGTTACATACTTTCCCTTCAAGTTAACTCCAGATAATAATAAGTAATAGGGGCTGGGAAGATGGCTCAGTGGTAGAGCACTTGCCTTGCATGTATGAGGCCCTGGGTTCAATTCCCCAGCACCACATAAGCAAAAAGAAAAAAAAAAGCCGGAAGTGGCGCTGTGGCTCAAGTGGTAGAGCACTAGCCTTGAGCTGAAGAGCTGAGGGACAGTGCCCAGGCCCAGAGTTCAGGCCCTACGACTGGACCCAAAAAAAAATAAAATAAAATAATGAGTAATAATTTTTGGTGGGTCTGTGTATTTCAAGTGGCTGAGTGATATTTTCCATAATGGAATTTGCTCTATCCTGTGAGATCTGTTTCATCTACATATTAACATTGTGGACTAGGTACCCTTATGTTATGATGTTTTCAAAATGAAAACATTCTTTTAAGTAGTTCACAGTATAATAAAGAATAAAAAAGAGTAAGCAGTTTTATAATCTGAATTATACTAGGAGTTGTACAAAGTACAATGATAGTTGATAGGAGAAAGTTAATGGCTGTGTTAAGGATCAGTAAAGACTATTGAATGTATGATACTTGAACTGGGAGGTTTTTAAAAAAGGAAATGGAGCAGGTGACAGGATGAGAAAGACATTCATAGGAAAGAATAGAATGAACCAAAAGCTTAGAACTCATAACAATTTTCTCTTGCTATACCTATAGGGTGTTTCTCTGTGGTTTTGAGATATATTTACTTCTTTTCTTTTTCCTTTTTTTTAACCGGTCCTGGGGCTTGACTTCAGGACCTGAGCACTGTTCTTGGGCTTCTTTTGCTCAAGGCTAGCACTCTACCACTTGAGCCACAGCACCACTTCCAGTTTTTTCTGTTTATGTGGTACTGACGAATTGAACCCAGGACTTCATGCATGCTACGCAAGCACTCTACCTCTAAGCCATTCCCAACCCCTATTTACTTCTTTTCTATTGACTGCTTTTTGATGCATATCTAACTTTCTACTCTTGTGGTCAGAGCCTTTAACTTCTTCAGCAGTGGTGTAAGTGAAATTATGTAATGTTTTACCAAAAACACCACTAGAAATGACTACCCATTTTGCCAGCATTGTTTTAAACTTCCTGCTTTGGGAAATCAGATGTAGAAGGTGCAGTTTTATAGAGGTGAAGATTCTTCCACGCTTTCTTTTTCAGATAGAAAAATGAAGATTAAGCAACTTAGTTGTGTTAATATCAAGCATCTTTAGATTATGGGGACTCACTTTAATCTGGTTTTAAACTGGGCCACTAAAACTGGCAGAAGAAGCTACTGTACTAAATTGGCCACTTTTTTAGTTGAGCCCAGGTGACTTATTTAATGTTTTGGTGCAGGTCCTGGGACTTGAAAAGGTCTGGGAACTGTCTCTGACACTTTTTGCTGAAGATTACCACTTCAGCCACATCTACCTTCCCACTTCCAGCTTTTAGAGTCTCAAGTTTTCTGCCCCTGATGGCTTTGAAACTTTGTTCTTAGATCTCAGGTTCCTGAGTAGCTATGATTGCCAGTGCATGCCACCAGTGCCATCAAAGTTGACTTTTTTTTTTTTTTTTTTGGTTGATTGCAGGGCTTGAGCTCAGGGTACTGTCCCTAAGCTTTTCTGCTCAAGGCTAGAGCTCTGCCACTTTCAGCCACAGCTCTATTCCACTTTGTTTTTTTGTTTAAGTCTTTTAAGTAGTTACACAAAAGATTTTCAATTCAACATATCAGTTTATAAGTGCTATGCATCTGGATCAGTTTCACTCCTTTCATCATTCCCGGTTGACTTTATTTAACACATCACATATTCTTTAAGGTTGTATAGCTTTTCAACCCATAAAATAATTACAAACAGCATTTGAAAGAGGGTTGCTCAGAAAGTAGAAGTATAATTCAGTGGTAGATCTCTTCCCTAGTATGCACAAGAGTACAGGTTGACCCATTGTAACAATGAGAGATGTACAAGAAACTATGTTAAAAACCAACTTTATAATTCAGCAGGGGAGGGAAGGAGGATAAGGGGAAAAACAAAGGAAGAGGTTAACAATGCTCTATAGGAAATGTACTCATTACCTTACTCATGTAACTGTAACTCTTCTGTACAGTATTTTTACAATAAAGAACATATAAAAAATAAAAATAACCACCACTGAGAAGTAAAAAAAAAATTTTTAATGTCTGACAGGCAAGAGAAAAGCTAAGTAGACCTACCAAATTATATTAATGCACAAATAGATAATGCAAGGATGTTAAATTATCAGGGAAAAAAATTTATATCCAAGTTTAAGAAATCTAATTACATACACATTTTGGGCATTATTTTAAGTGTTTAAAATAAGTCATAAGGGCTGGGAAGATGGCTCAATGGTAGAATGCTTCCCTTGCATGCATGAGGCCCTGGGTTCGATCCTCAGCACCACATAAGAAGAAAAAGCTGGAAGTGGCGCTGTGGCTCAAGTGGTAGAGTGCTAGCTTTGAGCTGAAGAGCTCAGGGACAGCGCCCAGGCCCAGAGTTCAGGCTCCACGACCGACAAAAAAAAAAAATAATAAGTCTTAAATCTTAAAGATAAAAGCTTTAGCTATATGAACATTTTATTTAATTTGGATATTTCATTACTTGATAATGGCCAATAATGAAAAATGAATATGCTTCCATCTTGCTACTTTTAGTAACTATATGAACCTAACATTTTATATGATTAAATTTTGCCAAAATTTGTGTTGTCATTTTCCCCCACATTAATAGAAATCACATTCACTGTATAAGTTGATCATATAGAACCTCTGAAAGAAAGATAAATTAGAACTTGTGTAAAAGTAATTGATGTAAGTTAACAGGGGACATTAAGATATTAAAAAGAAGGATAATTAGAAAGATAAATGGTCTGAACATTAAGGCAATGCTAACAAAGAATAATTGAACGAACATCTTATACCTTGAGTCTTTAAATATAATAACTCATTGGTATATAGAAACTAAGGTTATACAAAAACAAAAATTAAGAGGTACTACAAAGGAACATCTTTCATAGTCTTGAGACATTCTGTCAGAATGAAAATGCTGGATAAGTACATAGAATGCCATATAGTTCGAAAGTTTATCAGTTAAGGCAATATTTGAGGATACAGAATAGATAACATCTTTCCTGTGTTGAAAATGTCTGAGGATAGCTGGCAGCTTTTTTTATGTACTCGGTGTACTTTATAACTTTTTGGTAATTTCTGCAATCTTTAATTTTTTTTTCCTGATCATCGGGCTCGATCTCAGGGTCTAGGCGCTGTCCCTAAGCTTCTTTGTGTTCGAGGCTAGCGTTCTACCATTTGAATGTCAACACCACTTCCGGCTTTTTTCTGAGTAGTTTATTGGAGATAAAGAGTCTCACTGACTTTTCTGCCTGGGCTGGTTTCAAACCACAATCCTCAGATTTCAGCCTCCTGAATAATCAGGATTACAGGTGTGAGCCACTGGTACCCAGCTTGCAATCTTCTTATAAGGAACATTAGATAATTATTGCATAGTAACTAATTTCGTCTTGATGTTTTAGTAGTACGTAATTGAAAAAAATGGAAAGTGTAAAGGTTATCCATTGCTAATTCTACTGAAATACTAGCTGTTCATTCTGATGTCAGGGTAATACAGTTAGTAGCTTCACTTGCTTTGAAGAAAGCCCTCATACTAACCCCAAGGCACAGGCGCAGAACCTTTGTGTTTCTAAATTTCAATTACATATTTAGAATTGTTTGACTAAATTTCCTATGTCTTAACACTTATTAGGCATTAGTAATGTTTATTTTGTGGAATCTATTTGAATAGCGTATATGTTTTCCTTTGTACTTTAAATATTTGTTTTTTAGTGTTGACTATACGCTAATTTCTCTTTGCATAATTTATTTTCCTTTTTTTGTTAAGATAACAGTCATGGTTACATATTTTGACACTTTTTTTTTTTTTTTCTGGTAGTGGGGCTTGAACAAGATCTTAGTCCTGGGCACTGTCCTTGAGCTTTTCAGCTCAAGGCAGGGACTTGATCCACAGCGCCACTTCCAGTTTCCTGGTGTTAATTGGAGATAAGAGTCTCTTGGACTATCCTGCCTGGGCTGGCTTCACACTGCATTCCTCAGATCTCAGCCTCCTGAGTAGCTAGGATTACATTAGACAACTATTCTGTAATAGATTGTATTGGATATAAAGATGTAATAGAGGAAGTGGCGCTGTGGCTCAAGCAGTAGAGTGCTCGCCTGGAGCTGAAGAGCTGAGGGACAGTACCCAAGCCCAGAGTCCAAGCCCCACTACCGACCAAAAAAAAAAGAAAAGAAAAAGAAAAAAAGATGTAATAGAATGCATTACTTTATAGTGTTTTTCGATACTGTTTTTATTGTTAGCAAAAAACAAATGAGGAAGAGAGTTGAATCACTTATATTTGTACTTACATAAACCAGAAGGAGACAGTTACAGGGCCGACATGGAATTGGTTAGGATAATGATCAGAGCCAATTCTCCAATAGTTCCTTTATTGCCTTGGTGCAGTGACTTGTTTGAGCCTGTTTAATTGTGTTTATGGACATTTCTTGCTTTGTTGAAGATTTTAAAAACATTTATATACACAGGTATGGAGAGAAAAACAATGCATTCATTGTTGCCAGCTTTGAAAATGAGGACGAGAACAAGGATGAGATCTCCAAGAAAGTTTCCAGGGCCCTTGATAAGGTGACCTCTGATTATCATTCTGGATCCTCTTCTTCAGATGAAGAAACAAGTAAGGAAGTGGCAGTGAAACCCACTTTGGTGGCTGCAGCCCCAAGTCCTGTATACCAGGTAACCATGAAACTCCTTACATTGGAGGATTTAGCAGACATTTCAGATAGTCCTACTTACGTTGCCCAAGATTTCTGATTTAATATTCTACATCTCAGCCTTTCTCACACTAAGAGGAAACTGCCCCCTCTGAGATATATATATATATATATATATATATATATATATATATGTATTTGTATATATATTCATGAATATTATTCCTGAATAGTAAAGCAGATCTTCAATAAAGTGAGTCTCAATGCCAATTTATATATATATATATATATATATATATGTTTATATATATATATGTTTATATATATATATATGTTTATATATATATATTTGGTGGTGGTGGTGGTGGTCATGGGGCTTGAACTCTGGGCCTGGGTACTGTCCCTCAGCTCAAGGCAAGCACTGTACCACTTGAGCCACAACACCACTTCTGGTTTTTTGGTGTTTATTTAGAGATAAGAGTCTTATGGACTTTCGTACCTGGGCCTGAGCTGGGTTTGAACCGTGATCCTCAGATCTCAGCCTCCTTAGTAGCTAGGATTATAGACATGAGCCACCGGTACCCAGCATAAATATATTTTTAATGAGCCTCTTTCCCATTAAATACAAAATCATGGTGATAAAATATTCCTATAATTGGGGCTGGGAAGGTAGATCAGTGGTAGAGTGCTTGCCTTGCATGCATGAGGCCCTAGGTTGAATTCCTCAGCACTACATCTTCAGAAAAGGCCTGAAGTGGTGCTGTGGCTCAAGTGGTAAAGTGCTAGCCTTGAGCTGAAGAGCTGAGGGACAGCACCCAGGCCCAGAGTTCAGGCCCCATGACCAACAAAAAATATATATATTCCTATAATTTAAGTTCCAAAATTGCCACTCATCTTTATAGTCTTTTTTTTTTTTTTTTGGTCATGGGGGATGAACTCTGGGTCTGGGCGCTGTCCCTCAGCTCTTCAGCTCAAGGCTAGTGCCCTACACAGCACCACTTCTGGCTTTTTTCTGCTTATGTGGTGCTGAGGAATTGAACCCAGGGCCTCATGCATGCAAGGCAAGCACTCTTACCACTGAGCCACTTTCCCAGCCCCCCTTTATAGTCTTTAACACTTCCATTTCTTACTTTTGAGTTTAACCTTCTTGTTCTATCCCTTTTCAGTAGTAAAAGAGAAACCACTAACTTTAATTTTTTTACTCAAACCCAAACATTTTTCCCATTTGCTTTCTGAGTCATATAATTAGCAGGAATGCATTTACAACTCCATTTACTTTCTGGTATAGAACACTAAGTATATTTTTTCCATTTCCTGGAATTTATTTCAGTAAAAATTTTATATATGATTTGAAGCACAAAGGCATTTTTACATCTTTGTGTTCCTCGGCTAAGAATGTCCATTTAATGCACTTTAAAAACTCTTTGATTTTTGTTTTTTTGCTGGTACTGGAGTTTGAACCCAGACTCTGATGATTACTTGGCTGGTGATCTACCACTTAAGCTATGTTTCCAGGGTAGCTTTTCAGTGGTTATTTTGGGGATGGAATCTCAAGGACTTTTCTTTGTAAACTGACTTCAGATTGCAGTCTTCCAGATCTTGAATACAGGCATGAGCCACCAGTGCCAATCTTACACTTTTAAAAAATTTTGACTGAACAATACTCTTCAATAATTAAAAAAAAAATATTTTAGTTAAAGAAACCTACAGAGATCTTTTGAGTTAATCCTTATTTCTGATTTTCAGTAAATTTTAAGTGTACCTATTTTTATATTAGTTTTAATTATCATTTCAATTATGAGACATAATTTGACATTAATTTAAGGTAGGTTTGGAGTTGGATTAAAACAAAAAGTTGGACTAAAGAATAAGGAGCCCACGACCGGACCCAAAAAAAAAAAAGTAGTGGGTGAAAGTTGTTACGTAAGTGATCCATAAGCACATGAAAAGATGTTTAGCCATTTGTCATTAGGGAAATATAAAGTAAAACCACAACGAAACACTACTTTTTCCAAATTAAATAGTCTTTTTTTTTTTTGTTTTTTTGGGGTCTGGTCATGGGGCCTGAACTCCGGGCCTGGGCACTGTCGCTCAGCTCTTCAGCTCAAGGCTAGTGCTCTACCACTTGAGCCACAGTGCCACTTCCGGCTTTTTTCTTTTTGTTTATGTGGTGCTGAGGAATTGAACCCAGGGCCTCATGCATGCAAGGCAAGTGCTTTACCACTGAGCCACCTTCCCAGCCCAAAATATTGGCAAGAATGTAAAGGAGCTAGATTTAAAAAACTAACGCTTCTAAAGTTGAATATGCATCTGCCCAAATAGGCAGCAGTTCTCCTAAATAAAAATTAAAATGTATGTCAAAGTACAAAAATTTGGACATATAGATTAATATGTGTGTTGCATCTGTGTTTTAAGTAAATAGGTATATATGAAGACACAACATACATGCATCTTCAGGTATATTGACAGTGATAAATGGGTTGTTAAATCTGGTAAGAGCAAGGAGTTCCTGCTCATTATATTTTTCATCATTAATGGAATGTTATATAGAACATAAATAATAAACTGGAAGAACACACTGGAGATCACAGAAATCTGAAACTCACAGGGTGTTACGTTCTGAGCAGAGGTCCAAAAATGATAAGATTTTGAATGTGCACTTAAAGATAATCAAAAGCTTTTGTTCTCAAACTAAACTGGCTATAACACAATGAACTAGAAAAGTTCTGGTAGAATACCTAAGGTTTTATTATTGTTCAGTCAGTGGGGCATGATTGTTTGTATTTAAAGTTCTCTAAGTGACCGGGTAAGCTTCCATTCATTGTGTTTTTATCTTTTCTGGATGAGGTCATTATAAATAAGTTTAAGTTCATTTATTTCCTCATTTGTTCCCAAAGCACTGTCCACCTATTATGTTTTTAACAAACTTAGACTTGACCTTAGGAATGCCACTTAGATTTACTCTTAGGATCATAGATAAATGATTTTGCCTTCATTGAGAAATCTGGAAGGTCTCCTAGTTTTTACCGGACACATAACTAGTTTTTCCTTTGAATTAACTATTGTGTTCTTTTTTCTACAGATTTCAGAACTTATATTCCCACCTCTTCCTGTGTGGCAGCCTTTGCCCAGAAAAAAGCCAGGAATGTATCGCGGGCATAGCCATCAGAATCACTATCCTCCTCCTGTTCCATTTGGTTATCCAAATCCAGGAAGGAAGAATAAATCGTATCGCCCAGTTCCAGTGACATGGGTTCCTCCTCCTGGAATGCATTGTGACCGAAATCACTGGATTAATCCTCATATGTTAGCACCTCACTAGCTTCTTTTGATTCTGAGGGTGTAATGTTGAGTAAAAGATAGACTATATCTTATAACACATTACATGTTAAGAGTTCATACTCCTAGTAGTGAAGTTAGATGGACCAAACCATCAAACTTATTTTTCTAGAAAAGTTATTGAATATTCTTTCTTAAAAAGTATATATGCACTTTAGATAAATTGATATAGTTTGAGAAACTTTATTAGTCAAGTGCCTGAATTTTTAATATTGGACTTGAGTATTTATATATTGTGCATCAACTCTGTTGGATACGAAAACACTGTAGAAGTGGACGATCTGTTCTAGCACCTTTGAGCATTTACTTTATGGGAGACTACGTAAGTTATTTATACACAGCAAATCTATTTTATGTCATTGTTTTAGAAGAAATTGTGTGAAATCATGTAGTTGAAATAAAAAGTAGTTTGAGGCATGGCAATGTGTGCTTTTTTCTTTATGGAAAAAAAGAAAACAGGATTATCTAATGTATTTATTTAGTAAAGAAAAAAAGAATTTCAGTATTTCCTTCAAAAAGTCAACTTTTTATTAAATCCCCAAAGATTATATACCAAAGTAGACATAAAAAAGTCCAAAATTTTTTTTAAAAGTCCAAAATGTTTAATCATAATAGTTGATTAAAAATATAAATATATAATTTCTTTTAACTATCCAAGCCATTATACATAGACTTTTTCTCAATGGAAATTTAGTCCATTGTCATTTGATCTGCCATCTGATTTACATGCCTTAATACTATGAATAAAACGTTCTTGCAGCTGTTCTATAATCTGTTCCTTTTGCTTTTTTTTTTTTTTTCAAAAAATAAAAGTCTTCATACTAGAGTTTGGAAATAAAGTCAAATAGCACATTTCATATTCTTCAGTAGTCCTTCATGCTTATACCACTGTAGGTCCATCAGTCTTGTAAGTATACTTCAACTACAAAAGGAAAAAAAGACACATCTATAACATGGTAAGTGGTAACTTTAGGATTTTTTTTGTTTAGGAGTTTTATTTTGGGGTTTTTTCTTTTTGGTTTGGGGTGGTTTTTATGGTGCTAATACTCTGGCTAAACTCGGGAACAGGGCGTTGTCCCTTAGTTTTTTCCATCCATGGCTGGTGCTCTACCACTTCAGTCACAGCTCTACTTCTGGCTTGTTGATAATTAATTGGAGATAAGAGTCTCATGGAATGTTCTATATGAGCTGGCTTAGAACTGTAATTCTCAGCCTCCTGAGTAGTTAGGGTTGCAGGTCGGAGCCACGGACATTAGTAGTATATAAAAAATAAAGTCAGCTGTACTGTTCCCATCACCCTCATCTTTAAACTTTTTTTTCTCAACCGTGGGGCTTGACCTCTGGGCCTGGGAACTGTCCCTCAGCTCCTCAGCTCAAAGCTAGAACTCTACTACTTGAGCCACAATGCCACTTCTGGTTTTCTGCTGGTTAATTGGAGATAAGAGTCTCACAGACTTTCCTGCCCAGGCTGGCTTTGAACTTTGATCCTCAGATCCCAGCCTCCTGAGTAGCTAAGATTACAGGTGTGAGCCACCAGCACCCTAGCTTAGTACAATGATTTTGACAAATCTATCATAGGGCATGGTGCTGCATGTCTATAATCTCACAACAGAGAGCCAAGGTGTGAGAATTACTTGAGTTTAGAAGTTCAAACTTGGTTAACATATCAAGACCCCATCTCAGTTTTCATCCTAAAATGAATTTATCTTGTAATGCAGATTTTCACCAGGAAAAAGTTTCCAGAGTAATAAAATTTCCAGAGTATTGTGTCTTAGAAATACATTAAAGTTGTACATGGCTTAAACTCAGTGACATAAACTAGGCAGGTCTACAGTTTACAAGTATTTCCAGCCAGCTGCTGGTAATTTGAAAGGTCACACAACTTGCTTTAATAGTAATAGCCAAGTGTTATCACAAACTTTTTTCTTTTTTTTGTGATTTAATGGGGTTTACAAAGACAATACTCGTGCCAAAAATCTTTCCATATATTCTGGGATTTAGGAGAAAGGCAATAATATCTTTGTATTATAGATCGCACCTCAGCATTGACACATTGTACCAGAAAGTTGTACAAACCACAAGTTACAAGGAGGGTCTCATGCAATTCTTATGTAAAATATGTGTACCTTTTTCACTGCAGAAATTATCACCTCCCCATCTAACTACATCAGCCCATCTTCCAAGTGTGTTTTCTTTTCACTTACAATTATAACCCAAGTACCAAAATGGAAGCATTAATCCTTATCCAAAGCTACTTGTAGTAGCTACAACACTCCTACAGGGTAGTTTGATGTTTATTCCATGAATATATATAGCACAAAAGAAAGTATCCACTTAGTTTCTATCTTCAGTGAAGCTATAGAAAGGGCTTATAATGGAAGACTTTTTGCTTAAATTTCATAGGACTTGAAAAATACCAACTCCAGTGGTACTCCCTAGACACTATGGTCAAAATGAACTGTACAACTTGTAGGTGAGATGGGAGGAAGGGGTGACATTGTCCAAAAAGAAATGTACTCATTACCTGGCTTACAGCAACTGTGTACACCACCTTTGTAATCCCTTAAAAAATACCATCAGGTATAACTTAGCTGTAGTTTGGGTACCATATAATTCATGTGTGTGTGTGTATATATATATATATATATATACACACATACATATATATGTATATACACATACGAAGTTTATAAAATAATCCATAAGGAAGATGTGTGAAAAGCATTTCACAATTTAATATATTTAATATATCATTTAATATATCATTTCACAATTTGGGTGCCATAATAAATTATCAACTTGAATAGTAATTAAATGCAAACTAAAATACATTTACTTTGGCAGTCATAAGAGTAATAATGTCCAGTTTAAATGTTACACACCATATATATGTGTTGAAACATCACATGAAACCATCCCTACAAATATGTATTTTGGGTTATAAATTGGTAAAAATCAGTAAACTTAAAAATAATTCCCATATTGTTGAGCCTCTATGGGGAAATAGTCCCCCTCTGTGTATTAGTAGAGTTGTGTGGGTTTCTTAAAGGGTAGTTATAGCTTTTTAAAGTGTATGTTCTCACAGTTCCACTTCCAGCTTTTTGGTGATAATTAGAGGTAAGAGTCACACAGACTTTCTTTGCTTTGAACCTTGATCCTGAGATCTTAGCCTCCTAAGTAGGCAGGATTATAGGTATGAGCCACCAGCAAGAATCTTGTGAAAAAAGTCGGGCGCTGGTAGCTCACGCCTGTAATCCTAGCTACTCAGGAGGCTGAGATCTGAGGATCTCGGTTCAAAGCCAGCCTGGGCAGGAGAGACCGTGAGACTCCTATCTCCAATAAATCACCAGAAAACCAGAAGTGGCGCTGTAGCTCAAGTGGTAGACCGCTCGCCTTGAGCTGAAGAGCTGAGGGACAGCGCCCAGGCCCAGAGTTCAAGCCCCACGACCGACAAAAAAAAAATCTTGTGAAGAAAATGTTCTTTTGTCTCTTGTAAAATTTATCACTTTATTAAATTATAACACAAATGAGTATCTGAATCAAAAGAGAACTTTAAATAAAATACATTTTTAGAAACCAAAAAAAAAAAAAAAAATGTATGTTCTAGCCAGGAGCTGGTGGCTCACGCCTGTAATCCTAGCTACTCAGGAGGCTGAGATCTGAGGGATTGCAGTTCAAAGCCAGGCCTGGCAGGAAAGTTCATAAGACTCTTTATCTCCAATTAACTACTGGAAAACTGGAAGTGGCACTGTGGCTCAAGTGGTAGAGCGCTAGCCTTGAGCTAAAGAGATAGCATTGAGGCCCAGAGTTCAAGCCCCATGACCGGAAAAAAAAAAAAAAAAGTATGTTCTTTAACTAAAAAAAAACATTCTTCTAGAAAAGTTGTCATGTGATTTCTCTTGTTATTTTTGTGACAACAAATGGATGGCAAAAATAAGTAATCAACAAAGTTAACATTTGAGTATCTACTTAAGGAAATACTGTGGAAAATACCATTTATCTAAGAAGTACATTTGTAATGAAAGAGGAAAATAGCAAAAGTTGGGAAGTGAATGTTATATCTAAATGATATCCGTATTGTCTGAAAAAAGAAGTGCCAAGTTTTTACCAGTAGTGTTCTCATAGGCAGGGAAAAGTTGACATGTGTGGGTGATCTTGCTTTTCTATTAGATCGTTATGGTAAGCCATTATTTCCTAGCTGGGGTTAAAAATCAAACATTTTTATGAAACACTTAAGATGAATGGATTTATTAAATACAAATACAATATGTGATATGTTGATAATAGCCTATGGAAGTACTTTCACAAATATATATTATTGATGCCCAAGAATGCTTTCTAAAAAGCATTATTAGCAATAATGATATAACTCATTCATAATACATAAGATCGTGAAGCCAATAAAAGAATCGTGGGTCTACTGTAGTTGAAATAATGTCAATGACAGTTTATGTCAGGGGTGAAAATAAGTAGAAAGGGAAGGATAATAATAGAACTTAGTTTATTAGAGTGAGCTGATTTATGTAAAGGCTGGAAAGTATTGAATGCTCAGTAAGTTTTACTATGTTAACAAAGTTTGTTTGGGACGAATATGAATATAAAAAATAACAGAATTCACCTAAATTCATGACATGTTACCATGATAGTTTATATGTGCATGTACATATGAAGTATTTTATCTAGCAAAATTAAGTTGTGCCTTCTTTCTTAGGACAGGTGTATGTGTGTCTAATAATACTACTTTACATATTCAAGTAGGTCATCTCGGGTGTTCTATCTACAGAACTTCAAACCCAGATACTGTGATTTCAGGATCACGTGCTTTTAAAAGCTATATCCAAAGTTATGAAGATAATTAGCATCATCATTAAACCATTAATAATAGTAAGCATTATTTTTTATTGTTTAGAAAACAAATTATTTTGATAACCTTTAGACCAGATTTGTGAGAAAAAACCAATCACTTATAAAATTATTGGCCACAAGAGGGCATCAAATATTCTTCTCCAGTGTCAAAGCTAAAGGTTGGATTACAAATACACATGCCCTTTCTCTGAAAAATATTAGTGGTTACAGGGTAAAGGACCATTTTTCCTGTACGTTTGTGTATAGAAATTCCTATATATAAAAATGTATACACACACAGAGGCATAAAGAAAATATCATCCAAGCCCACTAAAATATAGTCACTGTTTATATTTTAGAGGGTGGAGAAGCTTATTTTTATACCCCCATACTGTTATTTAAAAAAGGTAGGGGGAGAGGGGCAGGCACTGGTGACTCATGCAATCTGAGGATCACAGTTTGAAACTAGAAAGTTCCTGTGAGACTCATCTCTTAATTAACCACCAGAAAGCCAGAATGGAGCTGTGGCTCAAAGTGGTAAGCTCTATGAGCAAAAGAGCTGAGGGACAGTACTTAGGCCCTGAGTTCAAGCTACACAACCAACAAGAACAAAAACAAAATTATGATTACAAGTAAAAATTATGGGATGTTTTATTACCTATTTTTTTCAAAAATGATCTTAATGTTATTCATAACTATATGTGCCTTAACTGATTTAGTCTTCAGTATTATATAATAAACTATGGATCTCCTTGACAGTCTTTCCATCCAGTATAAGAGTACTCCTTTAAGATCTAAGAATAGAGACTAAGTTCCTAACACATGTCAACTGTTTGAATTTACACATAGTATATGTACTGTAGGCCATACATTTATCAAATTAATAAAACTGTAAAGTTTAATAAGAACAACCAGCCTGATTAACCATCTCATTAATCTCAATAGAAAAAAATTTCAGGAGGTGGTGCTGTAGCTCAAGTGGTAGAGCGCTTGCCTTAAGCTGATGAGCACAGGGACACACCCAGGCCCAAAGTTCAAGTCCCACGACCAACCAAAAAAAAAAAAAAATCCCAACACTTCTATAGCAGTAGTACTAATACAGTACACTCATCAGAGATGACAGCAAGTCTTAGTGAGACTTACAGCTCATGACACAGTGCTTGACTAGCAGATGCAAGTCACTTGATCCCAAGAACTAAAAAAAAAAAAAATTAAGTTTTTTTCTGTCTTTATTTAAAATGACTGTTAGATGGAAAATAATTCTTTTTGTTATCTGAATTAGTGGGTGAATCAGAATTCAGTTTCCTTCTTTTGTGTAATTATAAGCCACTAATTCTCTCTGCTGGCTGTGTATACGAGACACAAGGCCAGTTATTCTAGATACACAGGAAGCTGAGATCTGAAGATCACTGAAGCCAGACTGGGCAAACCAACTTCAAGACTCTGAACTCCAATGAACCAGCAAAAACCCAGAAGTGGATATGTGGCTCAAAGGGTAAAGTGCCTGATATCAATGATAAGATGAGCGAGAACTAGAGGCCTTCAATCCAAGCCCCAGCAATGGGTGTGTACATGCATGCACTCATGCACACACAGACACACACTGACACACGCACACAGAGAAAGAGAGCAAATAAGGGATGGATGGTCTGCACTGAACAGTACTGCTGAGATATTTGGGGGATTCGTTTTGTGTTTTGGTGGTAGGGGGATGTACTAGGGTTTGACACAGCCTAAAGACTGCTAGGCAGACACACTTTGTTGCTGAGCCATGCCTCCACATTTTTTTGCACTGGTTATCTTGAGTAAAGTCTTGCTCCTCCCTACTCCCCCCTCCACTTGGACCACAAAGCTCATATCTTACTCCCCATTATAGCTGGAATGACAGCGATATGCTACAACACCCAGCTTCTTCTGTTGACCTTCAATTTCACAAGCTTCTCTGCCTAGACTGGCTTGAAACTGTGATTCTCCCGATCTCAGCCACCTACATGGCTGGAATGAAGGCATGTGCCTTTGTGCCTTGCTGTTGGTTGTTAAGAGGTCTCTTGAACTTTTCTAACCAGGCTGGCGTCAAACTTACATCTTCCTGATCTCAGTTTCCTGATTAGCACATCACTTTACTGCCAAATTCTTGCTTGATGTGCATACCTGATGTTCACAACTCTCTTGTGTATGTGTACGTGTGTGTACTTTTTAAGTAGTACATCTGTCCAAACTAATACAACATGATCTATAATACAACAATCAAGCTGTCATTACGGGGGGGAAAAAAGCACAGACATTTATGACATACAGTAGTGAATGGAAGGTTCAGACCCAAGATAGAAATATTATCTATGTTCAGTTGTTTGTTTCACAGGTAGCCCAGGCTGGCTTGAAACTTGCTATATCACCAGGAGAACTTGAGTTTGTGACCCGCTTGCCCTCAGCTCCCTAAGTATTGGGATTACAGTTTTGTATCACCATGTTCAGCAGAAATAATATTAATATTGTGCAGTGAAGACCATATTTTAAAATGTGGCACATAAGAATTCTGAAAACACCATTGTGATTTTCAATACTGATAAAGTTACGTCAGAGGTGATTGCTATGCAGGGTTAAGTCCCATCTCTCTTTCCTGACAGATAAGGTGTAGCAGTGAGAAAGGTATCAGTGACTCCATTACAAATGAAATATCCCTTAGATATTTCAAATGTGTTAGATATATCAATGTTTTTTAGTCATCAACTTTTTGGTGGACAAATGCTCCTGGGCTTATGTTTATTTTGTTGAAAATATTGTAAATTAAAATGTATTCAATATGCTTAACCTACAGAACATTATAGGTAAGCAACATGTACATGACAGAATGCCATTTCATGACCACATGGCCGAATGGGAACACTGGCCTAGCATCAGGAGTATTACACCACATGCAGGAAAACCTTGAAATTCAAATTATTATTTCTACTGAAAGCTTACCATATTTGTGCCATATAGAGAAAAAAAAGGGGGGCGGGAACCCTGTCAGATGACCGTAAGTCAGGGACTGTAGAAATTTTCTGGGCTAGCATTAGAGATCAGAGGTCAGAGCTTTCTTATCATGGCAAGGCCTGGATTCAATCACCAGTACCACAGAGACATGCACATGCACACACACATTTATCTATTGTATCACAAGCAGGACAACTGGATTCTTATCTTTGTTTAGTGGTGTTAAAAACCAAACCCAGGGTCTTAAGGTACGGGATGCAGGGGGGATTAGAGGGTTAATCACTGTACACTTTAGCTGCATCCCCAGCAGCAGAAAGATTGTGATTTTACTCAGATATGTTGTATACACCATATTTAGTATAACATGTATTGGGTAATCATAATAAATATAACAACTATAAACAAGGACCAAACAAAGCTTGTGAAGTTTTCACTCTCCTTGGGACCACCATGAGCATAAAAATTGTCTACATTTTTTTTTGGGGGGGGGGCCTGGGCGTAGTCCCTCAGCTTTGAATTTGGGGGAAAAAAAATAGATTCAGCTGCATCATGAGTTAGCCTGTCACACACTATTCTAAGCTGGATGTTGGCCGCTGGCACTGTGCGCTCTTAATGTTGCGAAGTAGGACATTTTCCCTCTCATAATCCTAGAACTGTCAACAATAAAAACATGACTAGGAACCAAGAGAATGACCTTGCAATTCTAGATATGGGTAAGATCAAGGACTGCAATGTGAAGAGTGCTGGAAAATTCATACACCTTCCATATTCACTAGTCTTTCAGTTTGACAAGGGGACATGTTATACTCATAGAACCAAGAGAATACAAAATAAAATTGAACACGCTATCAGAGGAAATCTAATCCCTGCCCTGTCAACTAAAAGATACTATCTTCTATGTTCTGGACAAGGTAAAAGTGCCCTGTACAATAGTGAAGGAGGCTTTAGAATTTCTTGTTATGTTATGGGCAAATTATACAGACATTAAGTGAAAAAATAATACTATTAGCTCTACTTTCTTTTTGGATGTTCATGGGCTATTTTAGATGTTAATTTTTTTCTTTTTTTTAGATCTTAAATGTGTGTGATGGTTACAGGATATATAAACCAAATTTTAGGAAATAAATTTGGGGTAACATCATTTCACATTTTCTTCAAAGTATTACTCTTGCGTGCCCACTTTCGCACCAAAACAATACTTAAAACACACACATCGTGTGACCCAAGGTAGCCATACCTAATTTGGTCAGGTTAAAATTCATTTCACTCTTTCTGGCATTAGAGAGTAAGCCAGTGTAAATGATTTAAATAGGCAAATGTTAACAAAGCAATAATATATATGGAAGTCTTTTCTTCAAAATATAATTTAAGGGCTGGGAAGATGGCTCAGTGGTAAAGTGCTTGTCTTGCATACATGAGGCCCTCGGTTTGATTCCTCAGCACCACATAAGCAGAAAAAGCTGGAAGTGCTGCTATGGTTCAAGTGGTAGAGCACTAGCCATGAGCTGAAGATCTGAGGGACAGTGCCCAGGCCCAGAGTTCAAGCCCTATGACCAGCAAAAGAAAAAAAGTGTGTGTGTGTGTGTGTGTGTGCGTAATTTAAAATAATCACTACTATCCCAATTTTCTCATTGGAATTCTTTTTGGACTCTGGGAGGACAGTTTACAGAAAAGGCAACTAGCTATCATTTCTGCTGGGCACAAAATACAGGGTGTTAGCAAGTCATATCAAATGGATTTCAAGCTCTTTTAAATTTGTTGAGCCAAAAGGGGATCCTTTAAGTCCGTAAGTTAGAAGTGTTAAGGCTTGAATAAAGGAGACATTTTGCTTATTCTTGGCTTTTTGTATGTAATCAACTTGAATGAGAAAGGTTTATGCTTGCCCCCAACTCATTTGGAAGCAGGCAAATGTAAAAGAATTTGGGGTTTGAAGTAGCTGCAGTGGTCCACACCTATAATTCTACCACTTTGGGAGGTGTAGGCAGGAAGATCACAAGTTTGAGGCCATTCTGAGACTCTGTCTCAAAATGAAAGAAAGTTAGCATCTGGAGTTAAAGATGCAAAACTTGCTCACTGAGCAGATGAGGAATGAATGGTCTGTGCTTTGTGAACGTACTTGTGATTGAGTGCCTGACACAGCGCCTGGCTGGTATTAGATCGTTAATACATGATGCTTTTTCACTTTAGCTTTTTAATTATTTTGTTTATTGCTGTCTGAGTAATGTGGAGATAGCCTTCTAAGGGGAAAGAGGATTGGAGAACAGAGTGGCTAATGTGTACTGTCTCAATACTGACTGCATCCACCTGGTCACTGCCCTACAAATCTTAGATGGTTTCAAATATATGTGGACATTTTACTGTGCAGAGTTTGCAGAATGACAAGAGTAGGAAACGGATGTGGGGGAGGGGGGATGCTTATCTTACAAAAGATGGTATTTTAGAGAAAGGTTTGTTTATAAACCAGATGCAGAGTAGAAATGACGAAAGACATTAAAAAATATTCCTATGTAATGCTGTTATCTAATTCAATATCATTTTAATAAAACTAACACTCAGGCTGAGCACCAGTGGCTCACTCATGTAATCCTAGTGACTCAAGAGACTGAGATCTGAGGATCACAATTCAGAGCTAGCCTGGGCAGGGAAGTCTCTGACCCTTATCTCCAATTAAACACCAAAAAGCCAAAAGTGGAGCTGTGGCTCAAGTGGTAAAGTGCTAACAGTTCAAGCCCCAGAACTGCACCCTGCCCCAACAAAAGTAATAATACTCCAAAAAGGGTTTGATATCCCAGTCTCAGGCCACACACTTTGTTCTTCACCTGTCTCCTGACTCCTGGTCTAATATTTTTCTAGGAACATGGAATCCTGGCAGTAGGTTCTGAGAGAACTAAGACAGGAAAGAAGGCTAGAATGAGGACGGGGCTCCTTCCCACTCCACACGGTTACCTCTCAGGAAAACACCCACCATGGAAGCGGGAAAGGACTACAACAGCTAACTCTTACCTACCCAAGCCCTGTTCCCTCTCTGAAAGATGGCCACAATGCCCGAGATGAATCTTTGTAAAAAGCATTTATTATTATTCAGCATTTGTCATTCTAAAAGACATCTCATTACCTTTTTTTTTAATTTTTGCCAGTCCTGGGGCTTGAACTCTGGGCCTAGGCACTGTCTGAGCTCATTGTTGCTCAAGGCTAGCACTCCACCACTTGAGCCACCATGCCACTTCCAGCTTTTTCTGTGATTAATTGGAGATCAGAGTCTCAAACTTTCCTGCCCAGGCTGGCTTCAAACGGCAATCCTCAGATCTCAGCCTCCTGAGTAGCTAGGCATATAGGCATGAGCTACAGGTGCCCTGCACGAATACGCTTTTTTAAGTTTTTGAAAATTAAGAAATGGCTTTTTTTCCCCCAAAACATCTAAGCAAGTCTTCCTAAATTCTCATACCAAAAATAATATAGGAAAGATGAAGACGGTCAAATGGAGATACTAAATACAAAGTAATCAGATAGATAGACAGATTATCTGTTAAGAGCTACAAGATTAAAAATATGGTCCAAATTAACAAGTATTATATTTAGTAGTTTCACTTAGCATATTTTATTAAAATCTGGATCCTGTGAAACTATTTTATGGCTTCTCAGCTACCAGAAATGCAAAGAATATTTGTTCTGCCAGTTCTCTTTAAAATCTTCCAGCATACTGTTAAGCAATAAACAGTATTCCAACATACTTGCTTCTAAATCTGTGCCCTGATCTCTTAATGTAGAATGCAGTGTAGAAAATTTCACATGAATATAAACCATTGGTTCTCAAGTGGAAGTGACTTGCCTCCTGCCCTGAGGAGACACTTGGCAATGTTAGTGAATACTTGCACTGTCAACAACTGTAGGAGTGAGAGGGTTGGGTACGGCTGCTATCTACAGGGAAGAAGCCAGGTGGGGTAATAACCCTAAAATTCACTGGAGTCCACTACAGTTACTCAGCTCAAAGTGCTGATTGATAGGTACCATGGTTCAAAAAACTTTAGTAAAACAGTCCCCAACACATCTTCCTACAGAAGTGTTAACACCTCCATGTGATTTTGCCTAAAGTCAGCATTTCCAGTCGGTGGAAATAGCTCGTAAATTATAATAAGCTGTTGTTGCTATGATATGAAAGTTTATGTTCTCTTAAAATTCCTATGTTGAAACCTTAACACTTCATGTGATACGTACGGGTGGGCCTTGGGAACTTGACAGAGTTATGAGGGCTCTCTATGAATTGAATGGGTATCTTGACAAAAGAGTCTGGAACAAGTTCCTTTTTCCCTTACATCTGCGAGCACACAGCAAGAGGTGACATTTTTGAAGTCGAGAGTGAAGTCCTATCAGAAGATATAGATCTTCAGGTACACCTCAATCTTTGATTTGCCAGCCTGCAAGAACTGTAAGCAACTAATTTCTGTTGTTTAGAAGTCACCTAGCCTAAGGTGCCTTTTCAAAGTAACAGAAGTGGACTGTGACAGATGTGCACTTATTTGGTGCATATGTCTACTCATTTTTTATTCCTCTGAAAAACTGAGTTTATACTGTAAATACTAAAATGTCAGAATATTACATATTGTCATGTAAGTGGGGAAATATTTGCCTGACATGTTTTCATTGATTTGTGATTCTTCCAACATTTATTCTTCCTGTTTGAAAGCATATACAGTGTAGTAAAGGAAACCTTGACACAGGAAAGCAGGAAGAAATACTATAAATAAGCTGTAGTGGACATTTGTTTAAAGGCAAAATAAAGTCACACCACAACCAGAGAACTGCTTTCTTGATTTTATTTCAAAAGTACACAAGGTCACAAAACTAAGAGCGAGTTTTCATTTTGTTTTAACAAAATTTTTTCTTACAGTCTTTAAAATCTGCACCATTGGATATGTAAGTCAGATATTTTAAATATAAAATCTGAAATTGACACTGTCAGTGTTCCATTTTTGCAAATGTAAAGTGTCAAAGTACATTTTTCAGTAGTACAAATGTATTTATTCATCACTAAAATTCACAGGGACAATTAGTGAATTGTAAATTGTGGTTCTCTTAACTTCTGTCAAGTTAGCAGAAGACACAAAGCTCCTTCTTGGATGAAATCTTTCATGTACATGACCAAAACCAACAACTGGTAGTTGCTATAGTCTTTTTGTTTTGTTTTGTTTTGTTTTTTTGGTAGGGTTGGAACTCAGGATCTGGGTGCTGTCCCTGAGCTCTTTCACCCAAGGTTAGTATTCCTATTACTTGGCGCGACAGTACTTCTAGTTTTGTGGTGGTTGATTAGAGATAAGAGTCTCACAGACTTTCCTGCCTTGATTGGCTTTGAACCACATTCCTCAGATCTCAGCCTCCTGAGTAGCTAGGATTGTAGGCAAGAGCTACCTGTGCCTGGCTACTATATTCTTAAATTACAAAAGAGAACAAACATTTTGTACAATTTGATTTTAATTAAGAGGCTAGTGTTACCATCCACAGGATAAATTGTCAGCCTTCTGTAGAAAAAGATAAGCAGATCCACAATTCACCAACTTATTCCTTACTGTTCCCTGCTCAGTTATTTTAGTGTCAAAGTAGGCAAACAAGAGATTCTATTGCAAAACATGTTGCCTTTATTGCTGCAATATCCAAAGACATTTGAAATATTAAAACTTGCCCAGAACATTTGTGCCACTAAACACAACATTATAAAGATATATGTACATATTTATAATATATAATGTCACAAGACACTAAAAAGTAAAAATTGGGTCAACACTTTCTACAAAGCACTCTGTATGTGACACAACAAAGCATTAACCACATAAAACATGGACCTTTTTTCTTTTTCACACTGAAATAAGGCATGTGAAAACCCTAAACAGTGCTGCGGGAAAACTACAAACATTCATAACTTCAGTTTACATGCTGCACACACACCCAGAAATTGAGAACAGTTGTTTTAGGAAGCACTATATTACAGAATTTGAAAGCCAACTTCATGCAATGGGTTCTTAACATTTCATCAAGATGCTGACTTGCCTTTTCACTTGCTCCCAAGTTTCTTACATTGTCTAACATTATCTTTGTCGTCACATACTTCTTTTCTTTTATTTTCGTTGGTATTAGAGATCAACTCCAGGCCTTTGTGTATGCCAGGCAAGCATTCTACTACAGAGCTCTATCGCCAGGCCTTGGGTTTCTTGAGACTGATTTCACTAGTCTAAGAGGGCCTGAAACTCTCCATCCTCCTGCATCTGTGCTGGGATTACAGGTGTCAACTACACCTGACAGAAATCAGTTATTGGTTTATATACAAATGTATACCAAGAATTATTTGGACTTTTTTCCAATTAAATTCCCCTAAGACCTATTCAGGCTGTGTTTCCATTGTAACAAACCCTTGACAAATAACTCAATTTAAAAATTTGTACAGAGTAATTTGTAAGTGCAACCAATAAGAGAACATTCTCAGAGAATGGGAAGCTAAGAAGGAAATATTAATAAGATTGTCAATAAGAAAAAGAATATGTGTAAACTACTTCATATTCAAAGCACAGAACTATATAACACATATTATTATTTCTCTTTAAATTATCCTATGAAAATTTAACCTAACTGTACCTCAGGTACAATGTAGATCCAGTTTGGTTACTAACTGGTGCTATAAGCCTAAAACGAAATTGTGTCATCTAATCTTAATCACAACCAAGAAGTCTGTTATGGTTACACTATTTTTTTTTCACAAGTTTGTTTTTCATATTCTAGTTTGTATGAATCTGAACTAATACATTTCCTGGGAAAGATTTTGTGAGAGTTGGCATTAGATAAATATGTAGTCTAAGGGAAAGACAATCTTGCACCCATCTACTTTCTGTGTAATTTCTACTTAGATTGACAGCATAATCTGCATGAAAATCAGAGATAGGCTAAATCTAAACATCTTCATTATTAAATTGTGTTGTTGTTTTTCTTACAATGCCTTATAAAACAGGCCAAATATATACCTTTCAAAAATAGCTATTATAAAAGTAGAAACACAGTCAAAGAGTGTTGGGATCATTAAAAATTTTAAATCCTCAGGAATAACATCATCACTGATGCTACAAGGGAAAACAACAGGAGGAGGAGAAAGAGGAGGTGGTGGAGGAGGAGGAGGAGGAGGAGGCAAGAGTAAACGGAAGAGGATAGAAGGTGTCACAGTGCTGTGTTTGAGAAACAGTAGTACCTTCACCACTAAGCACCTGCGGTAGGTGACAGCCAGCTCATAGGCACCAGAAAGTCATCACAGAAATCAAATTACCCCCAAAAGGCACAGATGAAAATGTTAACACAAGTATAAAAGGTAATTTTATGTAAAGAACCTAGTTTTTAAAAAATGCTTCCAAGGATGTAAAACTGTACACTAATCCATCACATAAACATCTGCCTTAAGTTTACCATTACAAAGTATACACAGTACTCTGCCTAATCGTAAATACATGCCGGCATATTTATAATGTAGCGTTGACCACCACAGCACCCAAAGAGATGAACAGAAACCAACTCCCTACTAAAATCTAGGGAAAAGGTTTGGAGCTAATGCAATAATTTATTACAGACCTTATTTACTATAAAGAAAACTGTTGGCTCAATATACTATCTCCACGCTCCCTTGTAATCTGAAGGGAAATAAAAAAATTCACTTTCTTCTACTAAAACAGCACTTAACACATTTGGCAACTAGGAGTATTCCTTTCACCCCTTGTTCTTTTCTTTTAATAAGAGAAAGTTAAGATTGAAACTTTCTCAAAGCTCAGCTTGATTTGCTGATCGCCACCAAGACAAGTTTGGCCTCATACTAGCAAGTGTCCACATTCTTCCATGTCTGGAATTCGGAATGGAGGGAAGCTACTTGCCTAAAACGTATTTGATCGCTGAGTTTAGAATAAACACATCCTTCTGGGGCTGGATTCAAAAGAGTAAGCTTAGGATTGGACTACATGTTTCTAAAATTAAAAAGTACACTTAAGATTTACATTTCATAATTAGAGGCAAGTTCAATCTATAATTGTCAGATAATAAACAAGTTATAATATTTTCTTAATAGAAAGACACCATCAAAAGTGAGGAGCAGTGTATGGTTGGGGATGGTGAAATATTATATCCTAGTGTAGCGGGCCACGACAGGCCTGGACGCCACGGACCACCCATGCATTAATGATTCTATCCTCACTGTTGCTCTGAAGGTGTCACTGATATGTGTGTGACAGGTATTCCTTTACCACAATGTATAAACCAGGTTACTATGTCCTTTTTCCTTTTCAGTTAATTAAATGATTAAGAAATCATTTCTGAGCCAAGAATGATAGTGCACAGCTGTAATCCCAGCATTTGGGAAACTGAGGAAAATTGAGAGGCTACCCTGGGCTACATAACAAGACCCTGTCTCAAATTTCTATGAATGATTTGGAAGTAAAACTAGTCCTTTCTAAAAACACTGTAGTTTCTTGTACTATTAGAGATACTCCAAGTACATTTAGAGTTTTCAAAGAATATTCAGAAATAAGTACAAACATAGCAAAGTTAATTTCCCAGAGATTTTTAACTAATTTTAACTAATTTGGGGAACACCACTGGGTCATAAATAAATGAGACAGACCTCCTAAAATGCCTTCAGCATCACCTATTATTCAAAGTGCTACATCTTTTACTTCAGTACTCATATTCAGATACCTTTATAATCAACCTCTAAGAAAATCTATCTTTTTCCCCAGATGGTGACTTTCTTTACAATCTATATAATGCTCTTTTTTTTTTCCCAATAGAACCAAACAAAATTCTGTGAACATTTCTGTTTGTTAAATGTTTTTTCTGAGATATTTTGAGGCTGTTGACAAAATTTAGAGTGAATAGGATTCTGTAACAAGAGAATAAAAGAAACACAGAGTAAAAAAAAAAAAAAAAAAAAAAAAAAAAAACACAAAGAAGTACAGGGGCTCTATACGATAGACCCATCCTTGCTCTGTGCTGGAATCATCACTGGAATGGCTCCCATTCGACTTAGATTAGGGACAGCTACCTTGGCAGGAGCAAGAGTAGGACTCTGAGGAGCACGGTCAAAGTCTTCGCTTGGTACTTGGTTATAGGGAGTCTTGGAATAACCTTCCATGTTAGAAGGAGACATAGATCCCAGCGATGAATGATTGCTTCCAATATAGCTTCTGGCAGTGGACGTCCGGCTCTTGGGGGGGGGCACATCTTCCCTGAAAAGCAACATCCCCCAAAACAAGTTAAAAGAACCAATTTCTGCAAACATAGACTTAGGTAAGGTATTAGTTTATGAGTAAGGATGTTGTGTAAGGGGCACAGTAAAAACAAGCCCAAAAAGGGCATAATATCTTGAGTGATGTACTTGTTCCCATGTATTAAATAAAGAGAATGAAATATGGCCTTTATGCACAGATGGGAATGATTTTACCATATTGCCTTGTTAGAAACAAGTATCAAGTAGTTTCAGATGATCAGTGAAGATCCATTCATTAAAGTCAGAACATTTTCGAGTTGCTAAAATACTAATATATACACATATATGTGTTAGTGATATATTATATATATATAAAGTATGCATTACACATATATTTATTTCTCAATAAAAAAATACACTTGTACAATGAAAGACATCTAAGACTTTAGATGAAAACATTGTAGATTTCAGTTTCCAATAACTGTGAATTTAGGCATAAGAATTTTCATATCACTGACAAAGAATATAAACCTCAGTGACTTTAGGTGCACTTAAAAAATACAATTGTTGCCGGGCGCTGGTGGCTCACGCCTGTAATCCTAGCTACTCAGGAGGCTGAGATCTGAGGATCGCGGTTCAAAGCCAGCTGGGGCAAGAGAGACCGTGAGACTCCTATCTTCAATAAAACCACCAGAAAACCAGAAGTGGCGCTGTAGCTCAAGTGGTAGAGTGCTTGCCTTGAGCTGAAGAGCTAAGGGACAACGCCCAGGCCCAGAGTTCAAGCCCCACGACCGACCAAAAAAAAAAATACAATTGTTCAGACCAGACCCCAGATCTATCAAATGTCTGTCATAGTGCGAAAGAATTTAAATCATGTGTTACTGTGTGTGTGTGTGTGTGTGTGTGTGCGCGCACATGTGTGTACATGCATATATGTGTTCAGGTCCTGGGCACTGTCCCTGAGCTTTGTTGCTCAAAGCTAGTGCTCTACAACTTGAGCCACAAGCTCCAAGAGTACAAATGGATTTTCTTGCCTAGGCTGGTTTTGAACTGAAATCCTCTGATCTTAGCCTCCTTAGTAGCTAGTTCCTGTTATTATTTTTTTAAGTTCTGTAATCTAATTTGTAGAATATCTGTAAAGATAATCCAGGGATGGTGGTTTACCACTATAGTTTGAGGCCAGCCTAAGCTACAGAGTTTCAAAAACCAAAAAGATTTCACTATGAATAGTTCTACAATACTAGTATCACTTGATGTTATCAGGTTTTGTTTTTTTTTTGTTTTTTTGTTTTTTTGTTTTTTTTTTTGGGGGGTCCGATCGTGGGGCCTGAACTCTGGGTCTGGGCGCTGTCCCTCAGCTCTTCAACTCAAGGCTAGAGCTTGAACCACAGGGCCACTTCCGGCTTTTTTCTTTTTGCTTATGTGGTGCTGAGGAATCGAACCCAGGGCATCACGCATGCAAGGCAAGCACTCTACCACTGAGCCACCTTCCCAGCCCCTATAAGGTCATTTTTAAAACATCAACATCTGCCCATTTTCTGAAAACTTTATTCCTGCCCCTTTATTATAAAAAGGCAGACAGTCTTACCGTAACTATTTTGTAACAGTACTCAAAATAGGGCTTTAAGAAAACTTGAGGGTCGGGCTGGTAAGGTGGCTCAGTGGTAGAGTGCTTGCCTTGCATGCATGAGGCCCTGGGTTCAATTCCTAGCACCACGTAAGCCGAAAAAAAAAAAGCCAGAAGTGGCACTGTGGCTCCAATGGTAGAGTGCTTGCCTTGAGCTGAAGAGCTGAGGGACAGCGCCCAGGCCCAGAGTTCAGGCCCCACGACCGGACTCCCCCACCCCCAAAAAAAAGAAAAGAAAACTGACAAGTGGTTTGGACCTATGAACCTGAAAGTGGGAAGTAAATGCATCAAAATGTGTTAAAGGGAGGAACCAAA
Organism: Dipodomys merriami; assembly: GCF_024711535.1. NCBI lineage: Eukaryota > Metazoa > Chordata > Mammalia > Rodentia > Heteromyidae > Dipodomys > Dipodomys merriami. Next base: position 104,804,474 of record NW_027203381.1, on the reverse strand, counting down.
ATGTTCACCCATCCTAAAACAGTAAAGTTAAGAGAACTAATCCTTAGAAACAGAATAGATTCCATGTATCTCTTGTAGCTGCTGCTCCATTTTATTACCTTATATCATGATGAACTTCCTTTTCATATTTTTCTTCTCTGCGCTTTTTGTGGCAGCAGAAGATGATAATACTGATAAGTAGAAGGGCAAGCAAAGTTCCTATAACCGCTCCTGCAATCGTTCCAGCTCGATTCGTTGCTAGAATAAGATAATAACAATATTTCAAAAGTCCATGGGACAACTATGATATTGAAGGTAGGCTACTCACTGATAAGAGTGATTTCATTGGATCTATTAATTTTAAGAGACAAATTATACAACCTTCTATATCCCAGAGAGAAAAACGTATAAATAGTATTTTCTTCTGAACTCTGTTCTAGCATCAAGATGAAAACGAGATGAAAATGAATAGAACTTACTTAATATTGAAATCTATCTTAGTTAATACACAAGACATTTAGAGAGTGAGGGAAGGGGTGACATTGTCCAGTAAAAACTGTGCTCTGACTTATATAACCGTAACCCCTGTACCTCACCTTTATAATAATAAAAGTTTTTAAGAAAAAAATTTTTAAAAGAATGTGCTCATTACTTATGTAACAATAACCCCTTTGTACATCACCTTTATAATCACAATTTAAAAAAGTTTAAGAGTTTCTTTAAGCTGCTCATACTTGTAATGGCTAAATACTATACAAAAGCTAAGTTGACAACTTTGACCTCCTTAATATCATTTTTGGTTTTTACCAATAAAATGTGGAGATTTTCCTCCTCTGTGAAGGAGAAAGGGAACTAACCAAGTCACCAAGTGTTCTAATCAAAGCTAGCTAGTATCCTTTGCCCCTCAACCCATCCTCACTGAGTAAAGGAGGCTCTATAAAGATAACAGAAGTAAACTGATAGAAGATTCTTACGAGGAACAACATCAAGGCGAAGCAGACACTGATCAGAGCCCACTCTGTTCTGGACTGTGCAGCTGTAGGTCCCAGAGTACTCAGAAGTAGCATTTTTGACAGATATAACAGGTGAAGTCATTTCTATGGGGGAAAAAAGCAAACTCAGTTTTACATGATGTATGGTTCTGTCTTTCACCAAGTCTAGCCCTGCTGAATTTGACAGATAATGCATGATGCAAGCAAGCTGCCAGGGAGCCACATGCATCTGTCTACAATTAACAGTCATCCTGAAGCTTCCTGAGATAAAGACAAAAGTTAACCATGATCCTCAGCCACAGAGCCTCAGCTAAAGCATGGGTATCGGTCTGCTGCGTAGCAGTTGCAAACATTTTGCACCACCTCAGACTATTAAAAAAAAAAAAAATCTCAAAAAACAAAAAAAAAAAACCAACAACTCATTCCACAAAGGCTCTTTCATGCAGCAGGAAGATGTGCAAATCCTATTTACCCCACCTAGCCGAGTGAAACATACAAAAGAAAGTCAGAAGTGATGATCCAGTTTGATCTCTAGTTGGAAAAAAAGAGAGAGAAAGAAAACTACTGAACACCAAGGTGGGGTGGACAGAAGAAAGCAGAGCATAGAAATCAGTTTGAACTAAAAGTTCAAGTATAATAAACAAGTAAGTGATCAGATTTGGCCATTTTTTAAACTAGCTAGCTAGTGTGCCACAGGTTTTTAAATGTTTCATTTAAACTTTCAGATATAACACAGGCAAATTACCGTAGCATCAACATGAATCTAGGCAAAACATATAATATTAGCCACTCTCTAATTTATGAACATGAACATTTCGCACTACTTATTAAAGTCTACCTAAAAAGCTAATTCTCAAAGGTAAAATCATTTGTTATTGAAAACTTCCACTCACATAACACTGAGTTGCCATTACAAAATACAGAAAAATTCACATGGTAGCTCTGATTACGCTGTAGAAACGAAAAGTATTTGTGAATTAAAAATATACAATCATATACACATATAAGCACTACTAAATTTAAATCCAAAGCACTGGCACATGATAAAATTTGTATTATGGGCAATACCTGCTAGCCATGGAGTGGGCATTTTCTGGGAATCAGACAATTTTTGCCATTCGTATCGCAAGGGAAGTGAACCTTCTTTTGGTTCACATTTTAGCTTGAAATCATTTCCAATTTCTTCTGATCCATCAACAAAACATCTTGTACCTGAAGGCTTAACTGAGGAAGATAAAAAAAAAAAAGTGAAGTTTTTATAACAGAGAGAGAGAGTGTGTGTGTGTGTGTGTGTGTGTGTGTGTGTGTGTGTGTGTGTGTGTGTGTGTGTGTGTGTGTGTGTGTGTGTGTGTGTGTGTGTGTGTGTGTGTGTGTGTGTGTGTGTGTGTGTGTGTGTGTGTGTGTGTGTGTGTGTGTGTGTGTGTGTGTGTGTGTGTGTGTGTGTGTGTGTGTGTGTGTTGTGGGGCTTGAACTCTGGGCCTGGGCGCTGTCCCTCAGCTCTTCAGCTCAAGGCTAGTGTTCTACCACTTGAGCCAGAGTTCCACTTCCAGCTTTTTGGTGGCTAATTGGAGATAAAGAGTCTCATAGATTTTCCTGCGTGGGCTGCTTTGAACCAGATCCTCTGATCTCAGTCTCCTGCACTGCTAAGATTACAGGCATGAGCCACTGGCACCCCGCCAGAATAGACTTCTTAGTTACTTAAACACCACCATGATCCATGATCACCGAGACCTCATCAGTTGGTCCTTGGCTCCAAAGTGACAAAAAACAAAAGACCACAATAAAAGGTGAGAATAGCATTTTCCTCAGCTTCCCAAACACAGAACAGGTTAAGAAAGAACTTCAGCAAGCAGCCATTGCCCAAGGAGGTTTTGGCCATGTCTTGGGCACAGCTCAGTGCTCCTCCATTTTACGGGCATGTATAAGGAAATCAAGGAGAAAGAAGAGGACTGTCACTTGAGACTTAAGCAAAGAAGCTCCTCTCCCCATTTCTTATCTATTCTTCTCCAGGATCTGAGTACATGCCAAGTCATTTCTCTCTGTGCGCTGATAGCCTCACAACCAAGAGATTTATTATCACGAATGCTGGTAATGGGACAAAACAGAAATAGTATTTTACTTCTACTACTTAGGTTTCCTATAAATTATGTAGCTGGTTTTACATCTGTCTCCCCACCCTGGTTAAGTGTCCAGACTGCTTTTATTCCTTCATTACTATGAATAAAGGCAGATGGGTTTTATATCTCTGAATTCTTATATACACCACCACCTGAACTTCATGCATTACTGAATTGCAATTTAATTGTATGGTTACCAAAATAAGGAACGGCTAGAGTTGGTCATCAGGATTTGCTATACTCAGTAGAGCATCTTCAATTAAGGTTCTCAATCAAGATCTCACACTAAGTTCCTTGAGTATTAGTAGAAGCATCTAACTGCATTAGAAGCATTTAACTGCATTATTGAGTTTTGAAACAAATGTTTGTTTTTTTCAAACTAACTCTCGAAACAACTACATTAATTGGGATTGTAAATAAATTTTGAGTATTACTTTGTATAATGATTCTTCAACAAAATAAGCCTCATTTTCTTCCATTTCTTCACACTATCAATAAGCAATTACTATAACCTAGCAGTCAATGAGATGTTAAAGCAGCGTTTTATACGTGGAACCTCTATTGGTATGCGACGCTAACTTTAATCCTCATTCTACTATTGAAAATGTCCTCCTCATATACCAAACATGCCCAATAATGGGCATTTATTGAAAGTTGCTGCTTGGGAAACCCAAAGTCCTGCTGAATCCAAGGTTTCCACACTCGCTGTCCACAAAAGATTTTTATCAACATTGGTTTCCAAATGATACCTGAGCAACCCAAATGTTTTGAGAGAGAGTAGAAAGCACAAGTCATTCCATGAAAAAATCAACTACTGACTAATGACACTTGCTCATACAGGAAAAAAGAGAGCAATGAAGGAAACAGAGATGGCTGTTAAATGGTGCGTGGGTCTGGGTTTCCAGAACTTTTGGCATTTTGGTTCATGGCTACAAGGTGTACAGGTTTTGATGAATCACCTTTCATTGCCCTGTAAATATTATGACAGTAACTCAGCACTGAAGAATCATGCAGAGCCAGTGAAGCGAATGACAGCACCAGGGAACTAACGCGGGATTGGGTCACTAGAGGGCACTTCATCTCATCTTTTCCCACATTCTCTGGGAAGGATTTCCAGGCACCGTTAACAACAGATAAGCTTCATTCCAATTCCCACTTTAAGAGAAAACAATTCCGGTGGTTTCCTCAGCTCTAATGGTAACTCACTGGAAAACTGAAGAAAAAGCTACAGAAAGTAAGCTTTTGTTCCTGTTTGGTGACAGCCTGAGCAATCACTTCTAATTTACTCAATTTATCTCCTCTCCCTCCCTCCCTTCCTGGTTGGAATTCAAAGCTTATTTGGCTATGGTAATCTCCCACAGAGCTAACAAAAAAGAAAGGCTTCTCACCCAGACTGAGGGAGTGGTTCGGGGTTGGAAATTTAACTCCAGGGGCATTCCTGCTGTCTATGAGCACTATTATTTGCTTAGCATATCATGCACCCTCGCTATTGCTCAAACCTAGTTCCCCTTAAGTATGTGTGGTCTTATGCTGTAACAAAATCTCTTCCCTGGGACCTACAAATACAACCTATGCCCTGCCCCACAGGGTCCAACAAGGCAAGACCCAAAGCTTCCAGGGTACCCGCTTCACTTACTTTCTCACCAAAGGTGAACATTTTTAACTAGTACCTGATAGGTTGGAATGCTTTATGTTTACTTTTATTGGTGCCAATACCTAGACTTGAACTCAGGGTCTGGGTACTGTCCCTAAGACTCCCCTCTCTCCCTCCCTTCAAGGCTAGCTAGCACTCTTATAGATTCAGGCTAAAAATCACCAAAAGATGGTTAATTGGAGGTAAAAGTCTTACAGACTTTTCTAACCCAGCTGGCTTTGAACAGCAATCCTCAGATCTCAGCCTCCTGAATAGCTAGAATTACAGATAAGAGCCACCTGGGCCCAGCTTTAAAAAAAAAAAAAAAAAAAAAGACTGCCTTTGGTGTCCATTCCAACAGAATGGTGACTGAGCAACAAAATAACATTCCCCAAAGTGGCCACTGGCGTGCAAAAACATTCACTCTCGTGCTCCTAGTTTTTACATTTATCCATTCAACTCCTAGCCAGTTCTCTTAAACAAAAGGAAGTGGGCAAGCCTGTCCTAATTAGTTATTTCCTAAATTTTATTAAGCTATTCTAGCCATCAACATTTCATACAATAAGGAAGTCCACAGGGTCCTCTAGAACACGGCACTTTTAAGTCACTGAATAAGGAATTTTACTGTAATAAAATAAAGAAATGAGACTGTTATGTTTATCTACATGGTAGTCATTATACATTTTTGTGTGGCGTCTACAGTAAAAAGGTTTTGAAAGCATATTTGTGGTTATATAATCTTTTTATTTACTTAAGAGTGCTTGCTTGGACATAAAATCACACCTACAGAAGGATAATAAACGTGAGAGTCTGACAGTTTACCCAGCAGTTCACAGTTATTTCCTTAACTATCAGAGAGAGAGAGTGAGAGAATTAAGAGACATCTTATCCACTGTCTAAAGCCCATACTTGAAAGGATGAAAATCACTGATGTCAGGAAATTAAGTAACTACCTGATATCTAATTGCCTTCCTCCAATTGCTTCTATTCAACTCCATCTCTTCCAATCAGAACAGTCTCGCTATTCATCAGAGAAACCGTATTTATTCTTGAAATAGTGAGAGTGAAAGTGTAAAGCCTATAGAAACAATTTGGAACAGAATGGGAGGGATCTGACGGTTGAATAGTCTTATGTTGCAAAATGGTTTGAGGGTCACAGAAATAAACAAGTTCTACTCTGGGATCCAGGCTAAGGATGGTACAGAAAACTCAGACCTCTTACTTCCTGACTTTTCCACCTGCTGTTGCTATAACAAAAGAGCTGGGGCTAGATCATTTATATCTTTAAAATTCTATTTCACTTACAATTTGGGAGGTCCAAGAACATGGTGCCAGACTGCTTTGTTCTAGTGAGGAGCTCATGGTAGAAGGGAAATGGGCATTTGAAGGAGAGCAAAGGAAATGACTGCTTTGTAACAACCAGCATTCATGAGCAACAAATCACTATCACGAGGACTATATTATCCTTTCACAAGGATTCATTATCCTCTAACAATCCTCTAATTATGTATTTGTTACAGGTCTCTCCACCTTTCAAAATGTTTATATCAAGGAATTTAAGCCTCAATTATGAGATCGGATAGTGATACGCTATCTTCAAACCATAACACAGTGCTATCTTTCTATCACCAGTCAGATTATTCCCAACTCACTGAACTTCAAAAATAATTTGATCACTTATTTACCTCAGACAAACAAAAAACAAAAACAAAAATACAACATACTAGCTTTGTCTTTTATGCTATTTGAGGACTTTAGAAGTACTTCAAATGTTTAAAATTATTACTCTAAAAACCTAAACTTTTATCTTACATAAATGTTGCTGCTATACAGTACTATGAAACTACTCATCCTGTTAATAAGTAATTTAGTATTACAAATAACATAATAACAAATAACTTAGTAACAAAATAACTTACCGAGAACAGTCAGCAGAACTTTCTTATTTGCAACACCAGGAGCTTTTTTCACTTTGCACTGATAGGTGCCGATATCTGATAGTTGTAAATTTGTTATGTTTATTGATGCATCACCAGATTTGAGATCACTACTTGTGAAATGTACTCGACCTTTCAGATCTTGATAGTAGTCATCATAAATTTTGTCTCCAGAGTATAAAATAATCTAAAAGCAAAGTCAAAATAAGACAGGAGACAAATACACACAAAAAAAAAGAAAACTATCTCATTTAGGAGCTCTGGATATGTCACAATACTGCAGAATCTAAAATCAAAAGGGGAAGGACACTGTATGAAGCCCACGGCCATCTATTCATAAAATAAGAAAAAGGAAAGAATTAAGTGAGATTTGTGAGTATAGTTCCACTTTTCTATTTAAAATAGGGAAACCAAGAGCAAATATAATCACAGAATGGAGGATGCCGAGTTGTTCATTTCTATGCACTATACATTGCAACTGCCGTTGGAGCAGTATATCAATTAAGTATACCAAAAGAAGTATATACTATTCTGTTTCTCAAAAAAAGGCTTATAGTTTACCACATTATGTAATAATAAAATTAACAAATTTACATCAGGCCCTGGTGGCTCAAGCCTATAATCCTGCTACTCAGGAGGCTGAGACCTGAGGATCAGTCCAAAGCCAGCCTTGGGCAGGAAAGTCTGTGAGACTCTTATCTCCAATAAACCACCAGAAAATCGGAAGAGGCACTGTGGCTCAAGTAGTAGAGCACTAGCCTTGAGTTAAAGAGCTGAGGGACATGCCCAGGACCAGAGTTCAAGACCCATGGCTGACCAAAAAAATTAACAAATTTAAAAGAAAAAAATAAAAGCATTTTTGTGTTAAAGTTAAGTTGGAGGCACCTTGAGAATTCTTGTTCCTAGTACATCAAAATTATTAAGATAAGCCTTTTAATATGGGTCTTTAGGTTAACAAAACCTATGAATGAATCTTTGGTGACTAAATCAAAGACTACTTACTATTTCAATGAATTTTCTGAAACACTATTACAGAATTTGGTGGAAATTACTGAAGGCTAGATTAAGGAAGATAATAAATTCTGTGTTAGGGGCTGGGAAGGTGGCTCAGTGGTAGAGCGCTTGCCTTGCATGCCTGAGGCCCTGGGTTTGATTCCTCAGTACCACATAAGCAAAAAGAAAAAAAAAGCCGGAAGTGGCACTGTGGCTCAAGTGGTACAGCGCTAGGCTTGGGCTGAAGAGCTGAGGAGCAGCGGCCAGGCCCAGAGTTCAGGCCCCACGACCAGACCCCAAAAATTTTTTTTTTAATTCTGTGTTATATTTGGTTTGGAAACTGAGTTTGGTAATACGTGCTTACAATCTCGGCTACTCGAAAGTTCAGGTAGGAGGATTAAGGTCTGAGGTGGTGGGCCCAAAAATGTTAAGAGTTTATCAGAAAAACAAGCTAGAGCAAAAGGGACAAGCAGCATGATTCAAGCTGTGGAGTGCTGGCCCCATGTGTAAAAGCCGTGAGTTCAGTCCCCAGTAATTTTGTTTAAAAAACAAAAACGAAAATTGACTTGAAGCACTACAATGGTAATCTCTAACAACCCCTAAAATTAATGTTTTTCTTATTTCTTACATTGGTCACTGAAATCAAGTCAAAAAGCCTGACTATAATGTATACCTTGAAAACAATTTCTTTTCTGTTGGTAATTTAGGTGGTATAATTTGAGGAAAATGGCATAAAGGATACCTTTTGCCCGGTTTCCTATATAGAATCGCATGAGAGGGGAAACTCACACTGTCTTTCCAACTCTCATACAACCCCAGCCCTAACTAAAAACCTGAGAGAGAGAGAGAGAGAGAGAGAGAGAGAGAGAGAGAGAGAGAGAGTGTGCGCGCGCGCATATGAATTGACTATTACCAGGATACACTCAACGCTTAGTTTGCTAAGTACATATATATAAAAAGCATTTGGAAAAAAAAAAAAAAAAGCCGAGGGACCCCACAGCTGAATTCATCTGTAAACATGAGCCATTACTTCATTTGCTCAGCCTTCTTGCCCCACCCACTTCTCCACCTCAGCACTGAGAACTTTGTGCAGAGAAACTTAGTAGCTTCCTTTGAATTACACTACTGATTTAATTGGTTTTGAAGGACTCTAAGCTAGAATCTATTCTATTTTTCTTCCCCTGGGTTGTGGGTTGTGGGTTGTGGGACTGGTGTGCGACTGGTGTGCGGTCTCTAAGTTGTTTTTGCTTAAGTCTAGGACTTGTCCACTTAAGAGCCACAGCTCCACTACTGGTTTTTGAGTGGTTAATTAGAGATAAGAGTATCCAGGGACTTTTCTGCCTGGGCTGTGATCCTCAGATCTCAGCCTCCTGAGTAGCTAGCATTACAGGCATGAGCCACCAGTACCTAGCCAATCCATTCTACTTTTAATAGCTCATTTTGCAAAATACACATTACTAGCCTTTAAAAATGGGCCTGACAAGCCTGGCACTGGTGGCTCACGCCTGTAATCCTAGCTACTCAGGAGCCTGAGATCAAAGATCATGGTTCAAAGCCAGTCTGGGCAAGAAAGTCCATGAGACTCTTATCTCCAAAAAAAACACCAGAAAACCAGAAGTGGTACTGTGGCTCAAGTGGTAGAGCAGTATCCTTGAGCAGACAATCTGAAGAACGCCCAGGCCCAGAGTTCAAGATCCAGGACCAACAAAAAAAACAAGGGGGGGGGGCGGTGCAGACTGACAAATAAGCTAGGTTTACATTGTGTGTGAGTAACTAACTCCACGGATTCTTCTTCACCCCAGGGATGCATTAGAGCACTGTCCACATGTAACACCTAGCCTAAGAAAAACAGTAAGTAGTTCCCCACACACCAAGCTTTGCAGTCACACTTAGCTGCCAGCCAGATCTGTTTGACGCAATGCATGATTAATATTTTTTATATTTTGAATAAGCCCTGTTCTTCCTATTATTTTTTAAATAACTTTATATACTATATACATATCTATACATACATATGCTATGAATATATAGTACTTTGTTTATAATGGTGGTGGAGAAAGTCCTCCAAAAGATGGTACTTAGTTAATGATGAAACAAGATTCATATATAAAGCACAGTTGTTTTTTCTGATTCCCATTCTTATTAATATTTTTACATCTACTTACAAGCTGATAAAATAGCTGTGCATAGTATTTCACTGAATTCCTTTAACACCTGAGAGGTAATCAATAACCAGTCCCTATTTTACACCTTTTTTTTTACATCTTTTAAAAAAGGTGTATGTATCTAACATGAGAGGCAATAGGGGATCACCAAAGTACAGAGAACTGGATTCAAATCTCAGCTGCTAGCTGTGTGGCCACAGGCTTGTTCCTGCACATAGCTGATACCATTTCTACCTTGTCATATTCTCACTTAAGGGTGTCATTTCAAGGCTTACATAAAACACCTACAGTCGGGCTGGACTGTGTAGTGATGTTTCTGTGGCTAAGTTTCTTTCATAGCCATCTTGTGTTTGTGTGAGAACAGTCTGTGGTTTTCACACAATGGCAAAAATATATTAATACCTAACAATGTATTTCTCAGAACTTACCCACAATACTGAGTGTGGCATGGCTATCTAATTAACCAAAAACATAGTACATGCTAACTGCTGACTAAAGTGATCACAGAAGAAGGGAGATTGGATATGGACTCAGCCCAGTACTTTGATTCCAAGTCCTTAACTACTGTCTGCTAAATACAGTAAACAAGGATTCTGCCAAGAGTATTTACTGAAATTCTAAGTAAACCCTCTCTTCTGTAGAATCTCCCTTTAACCCTATCTTTCTTCTACTGTTTTAGGCCAGGTTTTTCCTTTTTTTTTTCTTTTTATACACTATATATGTGGATATACATATATTCACATATATGTGTGTGTATCTATATATGTATGTATTTATACAGACACATCTCAAAACATCCCTCAAAATATTTAACTTGTTCTTCTCCTCCTGGTCTAATTTTATTTTATTAAATGTGTCCAATGAAGCTAATAAACAACCTTGTAGATAAAATGAGGTTTTTAAAAGGCAAAAGGAGATACTCATTTTTGGAGACGGCAGTACCTGGCAAATTTTGGGGGTGGGGTGCATGTGTGTCTGCATGCACAAGCAGTTTTTGGTTTGCAAGTTTTCTACATTAAGCACTTATTACTTCGACTAGGAAAAAGTATTATAAATGTACTTTTATATCTTTAAATTAATGACATGTTAACTGTAACCCCCTCTATACCTCACCTTTATAGTAATCATTTTTTAATTAATGATTAAACATTTTATGTACTATATCTTCATGCTACAATGACTTCATTTTGTTTCTTAAGAAACTCAATGCATAGGATATTTAAGGCAAAGAGTAAGATGAATAGTATCTAATAATATATGCCTATGTTACAGTACGTGACATCTTACATTTTACAGTAACAGAATGCCTGTGTATTCTATCCAACCTTTAACATAGCATTTCCTCCCTGCCATCCATGACATAACCACACCCACTTCCGTCTTGCGCCCTCTGGACACCCAGCACAATTTCCTGACTTATAACAAACAATTTCTAATCAAGACTTTCAGTACTTTCCCAAGTTCCTCTTCTTCCCTGTAACCTTCTCTAAGGAACAGAATGACCTCTTCCCAATTGTAATCTGAAGTCAACTTATTATCCACTTCACTTCATTACCTTGGTGACCTCAACTTCCCCCGCTAGGTGATTGCCTTCCTCACAAGCCTGAGCAGTCAGATTTCTTCCTGGCTCCCTGCAGCCAGACTATGCAATGTGCTGGGTGATGGGTAGGCACAGGAGAGCTGCACGGCCATCTGCACGGTGGCCCAGCCCTTCTCACACTCACCACTTGATCCACCTGCTGATTATCGGATGGAGATAGCAGCCATTCAATGTCCAGTGGCCCCTGGTCTTCCTGGCTGAGGGTGAACTTGCAGGGCAGATAGGCTGTTTCCCCTTTAGCTTTTTCAATCTTCTGTTCAGGAGTGGTGATACTCAAGCCTCTGGTGAAATCTGGAGAAAGAAGCACACAAATGGGACTAAGCAACTGCAATGACTCCGGCACATGGCCTTGCGGCCACGCTGGGGAGCACAGTGCCGGGGGACGGGGGTAGGGAAGACCCAGAAGAATGGCGTTTCAACTCAGTCGTGCCTCTGTAAAAAATGGAATGACGCTATTAATATCATCTGCTTTTCTTTAAAACATTACGAACTTTCCAACACCACACAAAATAACTTTATGATTCACTGCGCATTTCTGTATCCCAGCAGACATTTTAAATTGCAGTTGGCTAGAATCTGCAAAAGCTCAGTTATAACCTAGAAATCACACTAATTCACACTCACTACGATGGAACGAATACATCTGCAAGTCATTTTTGATAGGGCCATGTTAATGATTTTGACACATGTTCCTGCTAAAGCTTTTTTCTTGGGGGGGGGGGGGGGAGGGGAAATGGGAGGGTCAGTCATGGGGCCTGTACTCTGGACCTGGGTGCTGTCCCTCAGCTCTTCAGCTCAAGGCTAGCGCTCTACCACTTGAGCCACAGTGCCACTTCTGGCTTTTTGTGTTTCTGTGGTGCTGAGGAATTGAACCCAGGACCTCATGCATGCAAGGCAAGCACGTTATTTCTGAGCCACCTTCCCAGCCCCCGATAAGGCTTTTTAAATTTTTAGTAAACTTGTATCATTTCTGTTGAATACTTAATTCATTTCAAGGCAATACATTGTGACAAGAAAATGAAGACAGGAAGGAAAGAAAGAAGGAAGGAAAGAAGCAAGCAAGCAAGCACTGTCAATTTATCTGAGTGATAGGCTGTATAATATTGTTTTGAGCTAATGGCAGACCCTATGTATGACCTTCATCTCATTCAAGTTTAGCGGAACTGAAAAATTCCTATTACTCCAAATTTATATTCTACCTCTTACACGGATATATACACAAATACCATTATATTCGATTTTTTTTTTTTTACAATTACCAGGACTTGAACTTAAGGAGTTTTAATCTCTCACTGGGCTTTCTTGCACAGAGCTAGTCTCCACTACTTCAGCCATGCTTCCAGACCAGCATTTTTGCTACTTAATTGAAGACTGAGTGATGCAGGCTTTTCTCTCTGGGCTGGCTTTGAACCACAATCCTCTAGGTCTTAGCCTCCTTAATAGCTGGAATGAAAGGCCCGAGCCACCAGAGCCCAGCTATTTCCAAAGCTTTTAATAGCATTTAAGAACATTTCTCGAACAGATTAAAAATGGATACAAATTTCCTCTACTTCCTCCTGTAAGTCTCCGGCTGAGCTTGTTTTGAGCAACAGAATTTAACAGGCGCTGCCGGGTGCACTAGGCCTCAAAAGCTCTGCTACACCCATCCCCTCCTCTTTTGGACCCCTCTCACTGTGAACAAATCTCAGGGAAAGAATGGATGTGTCTCTTATCCCTGTGGATAAGCCCCATCCTACTCACTTGCCTCCCCTAACCTGGAAATGTATAGGATCATGGACACAGGATTTCTTTGTGTTAAACCTCCACTTGAGTTGATTTTTACATAGCAAGATTGATGACCACTATGCAAACCCATTAATTCAGACCCATCAATGTACTAATCTCCCCAAAGCCCTTATTACTTCAGTCTCCATTTCATAGCTACATATTTAAAATAGGACTTCATATGTATTTATACCTCTGGATAAACATGTTTTTTTTTAATCATGTCTAATAAACTCAGTTCCCTGCCTTCCTCAGTTGCTAAAGACATTCTTCCTCTCCGCCCTGTAACGACCCTTCTGCCCTTGTTCACGGCACCTCATTTCACACTGCTTACACCCCACTTGGGGTTGAGCATGTACTACTACCTTGCACTGTTTTTCCTTTGCAGACTCGATGGTGAGACTATCAATTATCAGTCTTCGAGATTGGGTCACACTGCCTCAATGGTGATTAACTTTTCATCCCAGGCTCTCTCTTATATGCTTAGGACTTTTTGAAGTGCTTGTCCCATTTTACCATTAAACCATTAATTGGCACCATTACGGTTGAAAGAAACTAGAAGTAACAACTTTTTCACATAGTTCCTTGCGTGTAAAGAAAAGAACAAGACTACTGCATTATCAGTGTGACCAGTTTTAGAAATGTTGGAAGGTGAGGGGATTCATCTGCCTGAAGAAATTCCACCTTCTGAGAAGGTGGCTCAGTGGTCGAGCGCTTGCCTTGCATGCTCAAGGCCCTGGGTTCAATTCCTCAGCACCACATAACCAAAAAGAAAAAAGCCGGAAGTGGTGCTGTGGCTCAAGTGGTAGAGCGCTAGCCTTAAGGAGCTTAGTGAGAGCACACAGGCCCCAAGTTCAAGCCCCAAGAAACTGCATCTATACTAAACACAGATTCTTCCTTGCTATTCCGTTACTGTATAAGAATTGCATAGCATTCATATTACATTATAGGTAATCTAGAAATGATTTTCAAGTATATTGAAGGATGTGCTCGGTTTGCATGCAAAACATTACACCATTCTATGTAAGGAAACTGGAGCATCTGTGAGCTTGATTAGCTATAAAGAGCCTGTGGAGACCGAGGGATGACTACACTGCTTGAGAAATTTCAAAGTGATTTTTTAATGACTTTCAGTATTTCTTCTTCAAAATGGTACTTAAAACATTCAACTGCTCTTAATTGTGTTGTACTAAAAGTGAACTGACATCTCGAGATCCTACAAAAACAGTTCCTGGGTTTCCTAGCAACACTGGAAGGTATCTTCCCATAAAAGCAGTTTTTTTTCCTGCCAAGTGCTGAACTATCTAGCAGTCACCAATTGCATGAAACAAAGGCAGACGCTTGGTCCCATCCAGTGGCCCTAGAGATTCTTTCTCCACTGTCCAGTATTATTCATACAGCAAATTGATCACTTAGCTTGCAAATTGAGTACAGATTCAAAGTTGGCTTGAAGATTAAATAAAATCTTACATTTTCTTACAATGTTGTATTTATATTTATATTCCTGAGTGTGACCAAATATAAAGCAAGCGTCCAGTCACAAGAGTTGGCCGAGTCCAGTCATAAGTGCTCAGAACTGGAGTATATAAATAAACACAGTGAATCCCATCACCTACTGGCTGTGATTCAAGCCACATCTCCCAGCTTTCTGCTTGTTCTTTTTAATCTCAACTTTCTAAATCATTTGGACTTTTAAGGCTTCCCTGTTGCCCAGTCTCACTTCAAGCTGAGCATCAAAGTAACATGAATTTATCAAAGAATATTTTTCAGCCCTTAAAGGTCACCTCCTACCAAACAGCCTTAGAAGACCCATTTCTACCCAGCAAGGAGTGTTGAACTAGAGATAATGAAGGCTGCAGTTTTGACTGTAGAAAAGAGGCAGTGTTCTGAACAGACAGCATGTCTTCATTTGCTTCATTTTTCAAGTTTAAGTTATTTATTTTTAACTTGGCCAGTCTAAAGTGATCTTTTCTTTCTAGTCTTAAGATTTAAAAGCAAAAAACAAAACAACAAAAAAACTTATGGGTTTTTTTTGTTTGGGTTTTTGTTTTTTTTGTTTTTTGGGGTTTTTTTTTTTTTTTTTTTGGTCAGCCATGAGGCTTAAACTCTGGGCCTGAACGCTTGCTGTCCCTCAGCTCTTCAGCTCAAGGCTAGCACTCTACCACGTGAGCCACCACTTCCAGCTTTTTCTGAGCGTGGGTTATTGGAGATAAGTTTCATGGACTTTCCAGTCCCAGCTGGCTTTGAACTGTGATCCTCAGATCTCACCCCCTTGAGTAGTTAGGATTACAGGCGTGGGCCACCAGTGCCCAGCTGGTGTGTGTGTGGGGGTGTGTATGTGTGTGTGTTTTAAGGGGAGTAAACATGGGAAAATTTTAACTAATGTTCTCTGTGAGGAAAGTCTTAGAGAACAATGAAAAGAAAAAAAAATCTAACCATATTAAACTTTATGAGCTCAAATCACCATTTGGCAAAACTACAGTGATGACTGTTTTAAGCAAGGTATCAAAAGTTAATGCATACAAGTATAAGACAAGGGCCAGGCACCGGTGGCTCACACCGGTTTGAGGCCAGCCCAGGCTTTTAGAAAAGTCTCCATGAGACACTTATCTCCAATTAACCACTCAACAAACAGAAATGGCACTGTGGATCAAAGTGGTAGAACCCTAGCCTTGAGCAAAAGAGCTCAGGGACAGCACCCAGGTCCTGAGTTCAAGCCCTACAACTGACCAAAAGAAAATATAAGACAGGATATTTTACATGTTGTCAGAGAATCTTCTCACATTAACATATTACGGAGTGAGATGGTAACTTCACAATGCAGAATTCTAATACACACTAACTTAATTAAATGGCCGATAACCTTTATAAGAAAAGAAGGGGGCTGGGAAGGTGGCTCAGTGGTAGAGTGCTTGCCTTGCATGAATGAGGCCTTGGGTTCAATTCCTCAGCACCACATAAGCAGAAAAAGTCGGAAGTGGCACTATGGCTCAAGTGGTAGAATGTTAGCCTTGAGCTGAAGAGCTGAGGGACAGCGCCCAGACCCAGAGTCCAGGCCCCACAACTGGGGGAAAAAAAAAAAGATGGCTGTCATATGCCCTCCCCCCAACCCAAAAGATACAGAATTTATTATCCCATGGTCGTGTGTACCAAAAATTCATGATCTAACCATAAAGATATGCAAGAAGTCGGCTGCTGGTGGCTCATGTCTGTAACCCTAGTTTCTCAGAAGGCTGAAATCTGATGATAGTCAGTTCAAAGCCAGCCCCGGCAGCTGGAAGTAGAATTGTGGCTCACATGGTAGAGCATGAATCTTGAGCACAAAAGCTCAAGGACTGCTGGGCTCTGGTGGCTCACGCCTGCAATCCTAGCTACTCAGGAGGCTGAGATCTGAGGATCATGGTTCAAAGCCAGCCAGGGCAAGAGAGTCAGTGAAACTCTGATCTCCAATAAACCACCAGAAAACCGGAAGTGGCACTGTAGCTCAAGTGGCAGAGTGCTAGCCTGGAGCTGAAGAGCTGAGGTGCTGAGGTACAGCACTCAGTCCCAGAGTTCAAGCCCCACAACCAACAACAACAACAAAAAACTCAGCACCTCCTTCCCCTCATACACACGAAGATATGAAGAATCTTAAAATGTATTACTAAAAAATGACTCCAGGAAATGGAACAAGGTTTTTCTTTGTTGCTGTTTTTGGGTGTTTTTTTTTTTTTTTGTCTTGTTGTTCATCACCATGTCTTTGGGAGTGTAGGGGAGGCACAGAAATGGACTGACAAAGGGTGAACAAAGTCAGCAACGGTACTCACTGAACACTATGTTGAAAATGAACTATACAACTTGTGGGTGGGGATGAGAGGGGAAAACTGGAGAGAAGAAAGAAAGGGGTGACATTATTCAAAAAGAAATGTACACTAGGGCTGGGAATGTGGTTTAGTGGTAGAGCGTTTGCCTAGCATGCATGAAGCCCTGGGTTCGATTCCTTAGTACCACACAAACAGACAAAGCAGGCAGTGGTACTGTGGCTCAAAATGGTAGAGTGCTAACCTTGAGCAAAAGAAGCTCAGGGACAGTGCCCAGACCTTGAGTTCAAGCCTTAGGACTGGGGATTGCAGATGCAATCCAATGCTGAACTCAATACAAATTTAAACAGCATCATCTTTCACAGATAAAACTGACAGTGTTTTTTTTCCTAAACAAAAGTGAAGCTTAGCAAGAGTGTTGGAAACCATGGCAGCAAATAGACTAAATCCGTACAGCCTAGTGACCACACAGTAGAGACCTGGGCAATGTCAGCACTAACCTACTGTGAGGCCAGGACTCAAAGCCCACAGGCAGGCTCTCCCACATTCATTCTCAGTCACTAAAACTTTCTGACACAAGAAAACATCTCAACACAACCTTATTAGCCCAGGAAATTTACAATAAGGAATTCAAGCTCATCTATTTGAGACAGAGACGAACAAAATATACCAGGAAAAACTGTTCCCCTCCAGCAAAAAGATTACTAACACAAGGGCTCTGGGGTTGGTAAAAATTCATGAGTGGCCATCCCATGCAATAATGCCACCTTCAGATTTAATTCCATTCACTTGACAAAAAGAATATATAGATAGCCAGGTGATCGTGGCTCACGCCTGTAATTTTACTCAGGAGGTTGAGATCTGAGGATCTCAATTAGCCAGCCCAAGCAGGTCTGTGAGACTTAACTCCAATTAAACACCAAAGAGCCAAAAATAAAGCTGTGACTGAAGTCGTAAAGCACTACCCTTTAGCAAAAGAGTTCGGGACCAGCACCCTGAGCCCCCAGTTCAAGCCCTAATACTGACAACAACAACAAAAAAGAATGGGTGTGTGCATATTTATTTATATGTCATATATACATGAAATACATTGTGTATATATGTATATATTTATACATAATATATGCAATAATAAACACAATAATAAATAATAAACATTTAGAGACTGGGAAGATCATGGTTCAAAGACAGCCTGGGTATGAACCATGGGATCACTTTGTTGACTGAGACTCTCATCTCAATCTGTGAGCTGGGCATGGCAACTCTGCCTGTAATCATAGCTACTGAGGAGGATGGAAGCCATTTCAAGCTAGTCAATCCATAAGACCCTTACCTTCAATTAATTGCTAAAAATAAATAAATAAATAAGCTAGGGGTAGAGCACCACTAGTCTTGAGTGAAAAGGCTCACGGACAGTGAGTAGGCCCTGAGTTCAAGCCCAAAACAAGATTTTCAGACTGTGTCATGAATTGAAATTCCAAAACGCACTTATCCAAGCCCTCACTTCCATGTGACTGTACTAGAGACAAGGCTTTAATGTGAATAAAGTGAAGAGAGGTCCGAAGAGTAGAGATCTGAGCTCACAGGCCTGGCAGAGGAAGAGAAAGTCAGGCTCCAACTCACAAAGACCCAAATGAGAAGGCACCTGTCCACACACCAAAAGAAAGCCTTCACCAACAACCCTTGCTTTTGAGAAACAAGTTACCTTGTGTTTTGTTATTGCAGCAGAACAAGCTCAGGTAAGACTACCTAACATTCCTAGAACTGTTCATGTAATAAGTCTTTTGTTTGCCAGGACAAAAACTCTCATGATTTAAATGTAATCAGGAATTCACGTGACAACATGTTTATCAATCCACAGACATTCAGGAACCAAGGAGGGAATTCGTTGGATGGCTGTTGCAGGTTAAGAAGGAAATAATTTATATGCATTAAGATACAGACATGTTCGAGAAATAAACCTAATGCGTCTACCTGTAAGTCAGGAATTGTGTAAGGAGCTTTGTGGGGTTTTTTGTTTTGTTTTGTTTTTGTCGGTGGTGGGCCTGGGCCCTGTCCTTCAGCTCTTTAGCTCAAGGCTGGTGTTCTACCACTTGAGCCACAGCACCTCTTCCGGTTTTCTGTTGGTTTTTATTGGAGATAAGAGTCTCATGGACTTTCCTGCCTGGGCTGACTTTGAACTCTGATCCTCAGATCTCAGCCTCCTGCGTAGCCAGGATTACAGGTGAGAGCCACCCTGGCTACGTTTTTTTATTTCATTTAATCCTTACAAAACCCATGGAACAGGCATTCCTAAGAGTAGCATTAACTAAGGTTTCTCAGGTGGAACTGTGGGTAAGCGGTGAATAACCCCATCATTTAATCCATCCTCACATGGAGAAGATGGGCTTCCACAGAGGCTAATAAAGGTGCTGGTATAAAGAAAATGAATAGTGGGACATAACTAAGGCTACAGTGACACAAAAATATCACTAACATATGTAAAATGAGGAAAGCACAAGCTGCCAATGGTTTTAAAGATAAGTTGGTAGATCCTTTAGGGTGACAGAAAATATGGGGGCAACTAGAATTTAACCCTCATTCTTGATCTGGGGGAAAGGAAAGTGGTTACATCAAATGATAATGGGTTTTGTTCCCCAGCACAACCTTAAGTTTCTTTGAATTGTTTAATGTGGTGGTATACCTATCACAATCACCTTTTGGTAACCAATTCTACTTTTCTTTTTCTTTCTGTTCTTTTTTTTCTTTCTTTTTTTATTTGGTGCCAGTACTGGAGTTTGAATTCAGGGCCAAGACATTCTCTTTAGCTTTTTCACTCATGGCTAGCACTCTACCACTTGAGCCACAACTCCATGTTGGGCTTTTTGCTGGATGGTTAGAGATCAGGGTCTCTTGAATCTGTCTGCCTTTTCTGGCTTCAAACTGGCTTCAAAACTCTCAGATTTCAGCCTCCTTGAGCAGGTGCCACTGGCACCCAGATGGTAACCAATTTTTGCACAGCATTATAGATAAGTACATTATCAATCCATATACCCAGCCTGGACCCAAACAAATACTGTCCGGTTAATTCTGCCTCCCTAATACATTTCAAATTCAATCATTTTTGGGCTGGGAAGGTGGCTCAGTGGTAGAGTGCTTGCCTGGCCCTGGGTTCAATTCCTCAGCACCATATAAGCAGAAAACGCTGGAAATGGTGCTCTGGCTCAAGTAGTAGAGCACTAGCCTTGAGCTGAAGAGCTCAGGGACAGTGCCCAGGCCCAGAGTTCAGGCCCCATGGCCAACCAAAAAAAAAAAAAATCCAATCATTTTCATCTATGTCCATCCTGGTCACTGCGCTTTCTCGCCTAGCCTGAATACAGCCTGCTAGCCGGCTTCTCTCCATTCATCTGTTTCATTTCAGTTACTTACCTAGAATAAGAAGTTAACAGACATTTGCTAATGAATGAAGTTTTTTAGGTCTCTCATTGAGCAAACAAAACAAAACAAAATAAAATGTTTGGAAATGTATTTTCTGTGTTTTCATCCACCCTAGCAAGACACTAGATGTGAAGAGTGACCACTGATGGTTGATGCACAGAGATTTTAACGATCATGTCATGTAATTCCAGCAGGGACTAGTAAGGTCTTTTCACCTAGGTGAAGAGAAGGGCTGAGAATTATAAGCTAAGCAGCTCCCTAACCTGCGATCTAAGCAATCAAGAAAGTGCTCGTTACAACAGAATACAACAGCAACCAGGCAATTTCTGGAGGTGTAGAGTAAGCAGATCACAGTGTTGAGATGTGCTGAGGAAAGTCAAGAGTCGTACTCACAGGTTCTCGGATCTTTCCATTAGAGAAGGGAACAGAGGATCCACTAGAAATGAAAGGGGATACATCTCAAAGCTGAGGAAAAACAGAACAAGATGGATGGGTGCTTCCAGCTCTTATCTATAATCCTAGCTATTGGAGAGGCTGAGATCTGAGGATTTCGCAATTCAAAGTTTGCCCAGGCAGTAAAGTCCAGGAGATTCTTATCTCCAGTACCAGGAAAAAGCCAGAAATGAGCTATGGCTCAAGATGTAACACACTAGTGTTACACAAAAAAAGATAAGGGTCAGTACCCAGACCCTGAGTTCAAGCCACAGTACCGGCACCAAATAAAGAAATAAAAACATGAAATGCTACTGAAGGTGGGTGAGAATTAGTCCTTTCTTCACTAAAGACAGAACCACAGCAGTAAACCTGTCTGGAATCAGTTCCGGAAAGAACAAGTCAGAGAATGCATTGAGGACAACGGGGACAGAATCTACTAGGCGCAGTGTATTTGTGGAATACACTGCGGTGTTGTCCACGGTCTAGCAATGCTTGAAAAGCCTGCTTTTTCCTTGTTCCACCTTCTCCGATTAGAAGTACCTCTAGGTCATTTACCAAAGTGCATCTCACCTGCCATCTTCTCCCAGGAGGTTTCCTGGGCCCCCAGGCAGTGTTAATCACTTTCTCCTTTCGATTACCCAATTCCTTTGTTTACAGGTGTTTGCTTACCCGTCCCTACCCTGAAGCACATACTTCTCTTCACTGAAAGAGGGTCTCAGTACCTCACCAATGGAGGCCGTGTTCCAGATCCCATACCATCAGCACACAGACCTAGCAGGTGGACAAGACTGCTAAACTGCGAGTGGAGGAGGCAGTTCTCAGTAGGTGGAGGCAACGTGAATAAAGGAACTATTTGTAAGAAGAATGGTGATGACAAACAGGATCACTGGCCTTGCAGGGAGAGGGGGAGGGAGGAGAAGAGGAGAGGGAATGGGAGAAAAGGAAAGAAAAGCGGAGGGGGTAAGGGAAGGCAAGGAATGAACAATAATCAAAGGAAGAAACTAAAAGACAAAATAAACTATAGATGTTAATTTTTGACTAAAATATCTGAGAGTGATCAGACACCATTTACAGGGAGATACAAATTGTGCTCTTGAGACTCTTATCTCCAATAAACCACCAGAAAACCAAAAGTTGCACTGTGGCTCAAGTGGTTAGTACCCGCCTTGAGCTGAAGAACTGAGGGACATCGCCCAGGCCCAGAGTTCAAGCCCAAGACCGACACACACACACACAAGAATGTGTGCTCTTTACTACCTAGGAGTTTTAGTAATTGATTCCTTTTATAGAATATTAACATGTGCTCACAGCTAAGAAAATTTCCTCGGGGCTGGGAAAGTGGCTCAGTGGTAGAGTGCTTGCCTTGCATGCATGAGGTCCTGGGTTCGATTCCTCAGCACCACATACGCAGAAAAAGCTGGAAGTGGCACTGTGGCTCAAGTGGTAGAGCACTATCCTTGAGCTGAAGAGCTGAGGGACAGTGCCCAGGCCCAGAGTTAAGGCCCGACGACCGGCAAACAATGAGAAGTACAAGTTGTCATGTCCAAAACGAGCTTTACAACGTCGGTGCGGGGGGGGGGGGGGGGGGGAGGAAGGGGGGGGGGGAAGGGGGGAGGGGGGAAGGGGGGAAGGAGAAGGATTGGGATTGGGGGGGAGGCGGGAGGCTGGGAAGGGATGTGAAGGGTAAACCAAAGGCGGAGGCTGCAATGCTTGGTAAGAAATGTACGCATTATCCTGCCCATGTAATTGTAACCCCTCTGTACAGTATGTTCACAAATAAAATAAAATTAAATATAAAAAAAACAAAAACAAAAACAAAAAAAGAAAATTTCCTCATCTCCACATTCATGTATGGAAATGTCATGTTAAATCTGCCTTGTATAATTAAAGTATGTCAATATAATTAAATAATATAAATGAAACAGTAATTGAAATCTTATTGCCAAGTTCTTTTCAAAATACATGTTTTTTATATATACATTTATAAACATATATATATTTACATACATTAGGCATATACTACAAGTGTATATATATATAGGCATATACTACAAGTAACATATACTTTGTGTGTGTCCACACACACAGTTTACAAGGAAGAAAGTGACACTGAGATGTAGTTAAGCTAGTGTGGAACAATGCACATGTCTGTTTTGTCCAGTGCCTCAGCCTTGCATACCGTGTAAACAGAAGTCAACTAATGAAAAGCCCAGGCACATTTCATTTCTGAAATCATGATAAAACACAATGAGCACACCACTAAAAGCCACGGGTCACCACCTGGCACAGTCACCCTTGGGGAAGAAGCATCAGTATTCCTCTTCTACTTTAAATATCTAAGTAGCATATGCTTCAGGACCTTGGTTTTGTTTTTTTTGTTTGTTTTTTTTTTTTTCAAACAGAAATCCTAGACTGGGAATCTGCTGTCAAAACTGTCACACGCAGAAAAATCAAAACTGAGCTGTATCATTTTGGGCAACTTGTTTCTGGAGGGCTCAAACATAATAAATGAAGGATGTTGAACTGAATTATTTCAGATCTAAGTGTGTTCTGAGTCCAGTCCATCAATCAACGAAGCCCTCGCTCACATCCAACCCCACCCTACCCGCATCTTAATGGCATCAGTGGTTCTGCGTCTACCTCCCCACCAGTTTAGGTATTTTCTCAAATATTAGCATTCTGCTCTATGAATGTTGTTGGACCCATGAAGTGAGATCTAAGCTCACATTCATCTGTAGCTTACTAAGCATTTAACCATGGGCAGTTTGTAGCCATTTTATGACTTGATGTCTTCATCTTTAAAATAAGGATTAGCCTGCTTCATTGGGAGGATTAAATAAAATAATACATGGAAAACTCTTGTAATAGTTCCAGCCCTAGCTGGTATTCTTTCTTCAATCAACAGTAGCTGCTACATGATTCAATGTCACCTTAAAAGCCCATGCCTCCTACTATGAGAGATTTTAAAATCTTTTAACATCTTTCATTCATAATAGTTACTAGTGTGTTCCACACCGGAAGAACTCAAAGCGTATTAGGTAAAGAAGGGACACTAAAAAGTATCAATGACTAGGTTTAGAATGAGAAGATCACTCAAGGGTAACGTAGTAAAGGCTTTGTGAGTCGGAATGGGGCACATCTGATTACAGTGTTTGGGGGGTGGGACAAGAATAGAAGTAACTACTGTTTTGAGCAACTTGGCCTTCAAAGACAGGAGAAAAGATTGTACTGTGAGGTCAGGAAAAGGTTGTTCTGAGATTAGAATTATGAAAAATGTTTACAAGTCAAAAGGAAAGGTCAAACGGAACAGGAAAAGTTAAAAAGCACATAGAGGGGCTGGGAAGTTGGCTTAGTGGTAGAGCGCTTGCCTTGCATGCCTGAGGCCCTGGGTTCGATTCCTCAGCACCACATAAGCAAAAAGAAAAAAGCCGGAATTGGCGCTGTGGCTCAAGTAGCAGAGCACTAGCCTTGAGTTGAAGAACTGAGCGACAGTGCCCAGGCCCAGAGTTCAGGCCCCACGACCGGACCCAAAAAAAGCACATAGAGTGGGATACTTCTACACCAAAGGATCAAACCCCAAAGATAAGGGATCCTACTAAATAAGGAATTAGACAATTTCATGACTGGAGGAAAAGTACGTGAGGATTAGTACCATTACTATTAAGTTGGGGTGGGAGGCATGGCTTAGTTGGTAGAATGCTAGCCAACAAGCAAAAGTATTAGGTACTAGAACAAAAACAACAACAAACAAACAAACAAAAGAACAACAATTAGGTTTACACATTGGAGAACAAGAAAGAATTGGTACCTGCTATCCTCTATTTCCTGGGTGACCAAAGAGCCATCTGTGAACTTACAATACAAGATGGTGGATGTAATGCCAAGGTCGCAGAACCCCCCGCAAGAAGACTACCAAGAGTCAGACTCTACACTGTTTTACTTAAATGGGCTGCAGCTTGTACAGCAGAGCCTAGGAGGAGAGCCCCAAGCTCATGATTTGCAGGTCTTATATAGGCACACGATCAACCAGGTATTTTGATTATCATCACGTGTTGCTTTGCTAGACAGAAACAAGCAACACGTGGTGGTCACTGCCTCAGACTTTAACCTTTCAGTGGACACCTTCCTCCCTCTGAACTTGGCCTGCCCCTAGGGCCAGAACAGGGCCTTCTCATTTCTCTATCTCCAGTATCCCATTACAAACCTCATTTGGAATTATATATTACACTATTCTCCTTCAGACTAGGCATACCTGCACAGGGATTGAGGCTATTTGAAAGAAATATTTAATATACAGCTCAGAAACCAGGATGATACAGATGTAAACATTACAATGGAAACCCAGGCAAGAAACTAGACAGGCAAATAATACTTTGTATAAACAAACATTGAATGCAGATATTTTTCTACAAGCCTGAGGACTGTAACCCGTTCCTGCCCCCATTTCTCATTAGAGGAAAGCATTCAAATTTCAATTCTGAGTAAATGATTAAACACATTATTTACACACACACATATGAAAATACCACAATGAAACCCACTAACCTGTTAAAAGCACAACAGGAATAATTAAGAAGGAAAAAAGAGTTAATATAGACAGGCTGGATTTGATCCAAGTATATTAAATGCATGTATGAAAATATTACAATAGAAACATTTGTACAATAAATATACGTTAATAAAAAATGGTTAATTTCCTTTCAACTCTGATTGAAAGAATTCTAGTCTTTCATCTCAGTGTAAACAGTATACTACACCCCCTCCCACTTTGATCTCTAAGTATAGGGCTGCCAATTTCATGAATATCTGGCAAAACAAATGCAAATAAGGTATTTTGCATTGTGGGTAAAGGAGATCCTTTGCCATGGTGAATATTTTCATCACTTCCATTTTAGGAAATCTTTTGCCTCCTTGTTCATAAAATCCTCAGAACCAGTCTCTTCCTTGATAATCACCATAAGGCTGGAAAAGTACTTTTGAAGGAAAAAAAAATTCAAATCAAGTGTCTCATAGGATCACAGAAAATAAGAACCCAAACAAATAGCTATCTTAGCAAATTCAGTAAATAAAGTGTCTTCTTAAGGGAAATCTTGAAGTCAACAAAAGAAAGGTTACTTTAAGAAAATCATGGCTGCTCTGAGCATCCCTAAATTGATTGCTTTCATCTGGTATGAATTCCTTTCTAGTATCACAGAGTGAATTCAAATTTCCTCAGCAACCACCACCAGGGCTATTCTATCCTACTTACTTTACATCTCCCCATATATGTGTGTATTTCCCTCAGAGGCAAGTTAAAAATTACAATTTTTGTGCATGCATCTATTTTTTCTACCCTATGTGTAGACATGATGTTCATAACAATCAGATATGGTTTGCTGATATAATTTTGCACATATGTAATGATGATTTCTAGAAACTAAGAAGCAACAGATTTGATTTAGCTAATTGCCAACAGGAACTACTACATGACACAAGCCAAAGTCAAAAGTTTGGTTCAGTGGAGAAGCTCGTCAGAGTTCACCACGCTGCCCTTCACTGGTAAGACAGCCTGTAGATGATGATGTCACTCTAAGGGCTAGACTTGCCAGTGGCTCTTGCCAGTAATCTTAGCTACTCAGAAGGCTGAGATCTAAAGATCATTGTTCAGAATCAGCCCCCCCCCACACACACAAATCTGAGATCATTATCTACAATGAACTTGCAAGAAGCTGAAAGTTGAAGTATGACTCTAGTGTTACAGTGTTTGCCTTGCATGCATGAGGCCCTGGGTTCGATTCCTCAGCACCACATAAGCAGAAAAAATCTGGAAGTGGCACTGTGACTCAAGTGGTAGAGCACTAGCCTTGAGCAGAGGAGCTGAGGGGACAGCGCTCAGGCCCAGAGTTCAGGCCCCATGACAGACAGTACCCACACCAAAACAAAACAAAAAAACTCAACAAATTTGGTCTACTACATCTGGGTGTTCCTTTAAAATTCCTGGGGGAGAGGCTGGGAAGGTGGCTCAGTGGTAGAGTGCTTGCCTTGTATGCATTAGGCCCTGGGTTCGATTCCTCAACACCCCCTAAGCAAAAAGAAAGAAGCCGGAAGTTTTGCTGTGGCTCAAGTGGTAGAGCACTAGCCTTGAGCTGAAGAGCTGAGGGACAGTGCCCAGTCCCAGAGTTCAGGCCCCACAACCGGACCCAAAAAATAAATAAATAAAATAATATCCCTGGGGGAGAATTCATCTGTGCAGCTAAGCCAGCCTTCCTTTGGATAAACAGAAACACACCTATAACAAGAATGTGTAAAAATAACCACAACTTTGTTTCTTCTTGGAAACTAGAAGTATTTTTATTATACATAAATGAAGAAAAACATTCCCACTCTAAGTTGTAAAATATCAGTTAGTATGAAAATGATTGGTTTCAATAATACCCACAATTTCTCAATATGTAAACATTTGAGTCTGTAGATCCTTTTCCTAATCGAACGCCAAAGGACAACTTAAATCATGTCAAAGATCCTTTTATTTACCCTAATGACCCACTTGTTTCTCTTTCTACCTTCCCTTCCGCAAGAGAGTAGGAGAAGCTTTACTCATACCGGCACCAGGCCAATTAAAATAACTTACAAACAGTACTAACTCAAGTTGAGACCTTTTATAAAGGTTAGACTCCAATTAGCTCTTTACTCTGAGTTACAAAGGCTAAAGACAATGAGTGGAGAGGCAGCTAGAGAAAAACAGTATAAAAAAATAAAATAACCAGGGGCTGGGAAGGTGGCTCAGTGGTAGAGCGCTTGCCTTGCATGCCTGAGGCCCTGGGTTCGATTCCTAAGCACCACATAAGCAAAAAGAAAAAAGCTGGAAGTGGCGCTGTGGCTCAAGTGGTAGAGAGCTAGCCTTGAGCTGAAGAGCTGAGGGACAGTGCCCAGGCCCAGAGTTCAGTCCCCACCACCGGACCCAAAAAGAAAAAAAAACATAAAATAAAATAACAAGAGGAGTGAGATAAGAGTTCTACCACCAACAAAATGACAAGCTTATCAACATTTGCCACTAAATGTATTAACATTTAACATTTTTAGCTTCCCTTCCTTTTTTTGTTTTGTTTTGTTTTTTGGTTGGTCATGGGGCTTGAACTCTGGGCCTGGGCTGTCCCTGACTCTTCAGCTCAAGGCTAGTGCTCTACCACTTTGAGCCATAGAGCCACTTCTGGTTTTCTGGTGGTTAATTGGATATAGGAGTTTTACAGACTTTCTTGCCGGAGCTGGCTCTGAACCACAGTCCTCAGATCTCAGCCTCCTGAGTAGCTAGGATTATAGGCATGAGCCACTGGTGCCAGGCTTTTTTCATTTTTTAATAAGGCTAGTAATGGATTGATTACAAAGAAGTACAAAAAAAAAAAAAATAGAATCCCACTACCAAACCAAACCATGAACTAGGTTCTGCTTCCTGGGAGTTGGTTGAGACATGGTGGACTTAAGAGACTGGACCTAGCCTTTCTCCTGATTTCTCCTCCTGGTATTACAGGCAGGTACCACCAAGCTCACTGAATCTCAATGGTTTGTTTTTTGTTTTGTTTTGTTGTTGTTGTTTGTGCTGATACTGGGCCTTGTTAAGAGCCTAGAGCTCTTTTCTTGCTTGGTTTTTTCCACTCACAACTGCCAATCTATCCCTTGAGCGACGCCTCCAACTTCTGGTCTTTTGATGGTGTTAGTTGAAGATAAGCCTTGGGATTTGTCAGCCTAGCCAGGATTATAAGTGTAAGCCACAGGCACCTAACTCAGGCTCAACTTTTTGGCGGTTGTGGGGCTTGAACTCTGGGCCTGGGCGCTGTCTCTCAGCTCTTCAACTCAAGGCTAGCGCTCTACCACTTGAGCCACAGCACCACTTCCGGTTTTCTGGTGTTGTATTAGAGATGAGAGTCTCAAGGACTTTTCTGCACGGGCTGGCTTGAACATTCAATCCACAGACCTCAGCCTCCTGAGTAGCTAGGTTTACAGGCATAGGCTCAATACTTTGGTAGAGATCACTTCACCAGGCCAAGGCAACCTCCTAAACTCCCCACACCCACCATGTGTAACTTCAACCTTAGTGAAGAAATTAAGTAGAAAAGAAAGTAGGAAAACAGAGCCTGAAAGGTCTAGCCCCCTCTATGACAACTTTAAACAACAATCTAAAACCAGAACTAATATGGTGACCTCTAGCAACTGGAAAGCTGACACCGGAGACCAGAGTAAACTAGAACCACATAGTAAGACTTCATCTAAAAAGAAAAGAAAAATCTAATCATTATTTCAGATTATTAAATTTGTGTTCTTAAAAAAAAAGTGTAAGTTAGATGGAAGCAAGCTAAAGCTCTTGGTTCATTTTAGCTGGACAATATGTAATTACTTTCTCGGTTACTTTAGTGATTATTTTAAAATTCCCATCTACTGCTTGCCTGACACCAAATGAATTCACCAAAATTCCCAACTCAATTATTTCCTTTATTTAATTACCGAAAGCATAAATTCTCGATCAGTAATGACCTGTATCTCTCGAGAAATGCGAGACAAGAGAATCAGAGAACAACAGGCTGTGCACTAGAGATTAAAGTTTGGGGCTGGGGTGGAGCACAGACTCCCTCCCCTCAGGAACACCTGTGCAGGCTGACAGGCATAAAACAGGCCTGTGCATGGTCCACAGGCCCGCCGTACCCAGCCTGTCCAGGATAAGCCTATTCCTCTCTTTCAACTGCTTTCTCCGCTGGGCCCTTCCCAGCTACACACATGGACTCTGGTCTCTCCCTCCTTCCCCATCACCCAATCTACCTGCACTGCATCATATGCTGGAAATGAAATGTAAACAGTCTAACAATGAAATGTACTGTCTGGCAAGAGAAAACCCTTTCAGAGAGGCATGCTGATAATCACTGCAATAATGGAATGAGCCTGGAGCACATCAAGGGCAAGTTCACTATTCCAAGGCCAATCATGAAGACACTTCAACAAGTTGAACACCAGTGTCCTAGACAATGACTGTAACAGGTGAGGTAGAGAAGGAGCCAAATTGACCACCTATGCTTCTTCACTTGTATGTGTGGAGAGACAGAGAGAGAGAAAGAGAGAGACATCACTTAATATCAGAGGAAATATAAATTCCAACACATTCAGGCGGAAATGCCAGTGGGAAGTCTATCATGGGTAGAGGTTGGGAGAGAGAGAGACCAGAAATAGTCTAGAGGCTATACACACAAAATTGATAAACATAAACTCAGCATTGAAGATCCAAGTTGGAAACAGAGCAAAAGGAATACAAAGAGTAGCTCAGAGGTTAAATGCTAAAAAAAAAGGCATGTCCACTAGATGCGGCCAGTGTTAACTACAGTCTTCCTCATAGAAGGGGTGTGGTGGCGGAAGAATTAAGAACATGAGACACATAATGGAGTCCGTAAACACAAACAACCCTCAGAAATGTGATTAATGCTGGTGTGCCCAGTAGGTAGAAATGGAAGGATCATTTCATTTTACCAAGCCAGCCCAGGTAGAAAAAGCAGGGAGATTGTATCTCAAAACAACAAGCCAGGTGTACTAGTTCAGGCCTCTAATCCCAGCTAGGCAGGAGGCATAAGTAGAGCAACTGTGTTTAAGACCTGCCCCAGGCAAAAAACAAATTCTAATCTGAAAAAACAACTAGGGCCAAGACTGCTGAAGGCATTGCTAAAGTAGTATAGCACCAGCCTCATAAGGGCCAAGGCCCAGAGTTCAAACTTAGTACCACCAAAACAGGAAAGAAGGGGGGGAGGGAGAAAAAGGGGGGAGGGAGGGAAGGAGGTGAGGGAGGGAGGGGCATGGAAGAGAGAAGGGGAAAAAAGGAAAGGGGTGGGGAGAGAAGGAAAAGATGGAAAGGAAGGGGAAAAGGGAAAGGGAAAAGGGGAGAGAAAATAAGAAATCTGGTTAAATCTCATTAAAAAATGAGACAGAATTGAAGGAATATAAAACAATAAATAAGGGCTGGGAAGGTGGCTCAGTGGTAGAGCCCTTGCCTTGCATGCCTGAAGCCCTGGGTTCGATTCCTCAGCACCACATAAGCTAAAAGAAAAAAGCCGGAAGTGGTGCTGTGGCTCAAGTAGTAGAGCACTAGCCTTGAGCTGAAGAGCTGAGCGACAGTGCCCAGGCCCAGAGTTCAGGCCCCAGGACCGGACCCTAAAAAAAAAAAATAAAATAAATAAATAAATAAATAAATAAGCTTTTCTAACATGGATGAACTCTAAAGGTGAGAGATGAGATAGTCAAAAACCTGAAAGGCTCAGGAATTAACCTGAAGGAAAAAACAGTGTTCTAAGAAGAATGAAAACATAAACGAGATCCTAGGGAAGTTGCCTCCACCCTCAGGTAAAGAGCTCAGTATCAAACCAGTCACAAGTGCAAAGTACAGCTCTCAGCACCATTAACCGCGTGACCATTCAGAAACTGTCTTCCATGTGGAACACAGAACTTCCTGGATGTCAAAACAGCCTGCTGAGGGCAGGACTGTCCTCAGTTCTCCATCAGCCTCTACTTAGGACCCCGTCTTGCCTTCTCCTACGTGCCCCATCACCCCCTGCTCCAAGGTGCATCTTCAGTTTATTAGAGGTAGATCTCTCCCATCCACCTCACATCCACCTCTTCTAGTCCTACTTCAAATCTGTCATCTTTGTAAATGCTTTACTCTTTGGCTCCTTCTCTCTTGAGATTCGGGCCTCTATTTAAATCCTCCTGTGGGCAATTTTTTTTATTGTAAAGGTGATTGGCAGCCAGGTGCTGGTCTGGTGGCTCACACCTGTAATCCTAGCTACTCGGGAGGCTGAGATGTGAAGATCGTGGCTCAAAACCAGCTCAGGCAGGAAAAGTCTAAGAGACTGATCTCCAATTAACCACCAGAAAACCCGAAGTGGCGCTGTGGCTTAAAGTGGTAGAGCTCTCACCTTGAGTTGAAGAGCTCAGGACAGTGCCCGGGCCCAGAGTTCAAACCCCACGACCAACCAAAAAGTAAATAAATAAAAGGTGATTGGTACAGCAAAGTTCCAGTTCCATAAGTCAGGTAATGAGTGAAGGATCTGCCTCTCGGCCCAATCTTATTATGTATCTAAAGATGGAAAAATGAAGGCTTGAGTCTTGCCTTATTCCTAGGGGATGTGTGCTCACGTGCCTGTGAGCTGGCAGGTCATATTGACCTTGGACCCCAGAAGACAATCGCCCCCACACCCAGCTTCCACTGTGGGCCTGGCCAAGGACACCGCCCTTGATCCCAAGGAGACCGTAGCCCATTTTATCTTCTGTTTCCTTGTGAAACCCTAAAATCCAGTTCCTTGCACAACCTCCAAACCCATGGCAAGGTCTGTACTTCAATAAACAGTCCGGGCCTGCTGATCTGCTGAGGATTGAGTCCGGCCTATTTCTTTTCTGTTCTCCCCCATGTTCCCAACAATGCCATGAGTATGTTTTTTTGAACAATGTCACCCTGGCTATTTTCTCTCTCTCTCTCTCTCCCCTTCCCTCCCTCCCTCCGTCTTCTCAAGGCACTTCAATTACTATTCTTGTCCAAACTTAAGTTCACTGTCTCCCCACTAACCTTGGCTCTTACCTTTGCCCTAAGTTAGTGACATCACCTTACACTCAAGAGAGAAATCTTAGAGCTTTGTTCTTGTAAGGTCCATTCCTGGACAGCAAACCGACCTCGCCCAGTACCTGCATTACCTAGGAAACTGGGACACCTGGAAGAGGTCACATCCGCATCCGCTGAGGTCACATCTTAATCTGATGTGGCCACACCTTTCTCCCACCTGATCCCACTTCCCTTTACCTGGACACACCCTTCCCCGCCCCCTACCCTATATAAGGCCTAACCAGAGGGCCAGATGGCCTCTTTTGCCAGCCGCGTGGAGTGCCAACCCTGCCTGGTCCCAGCAGGTCTACTGAATAAACCTACCCCTTACCCGAATACCACGTGCGTGGTGCTGTTCTTACTTGGCCACCTCTTTTTAAAAACCTAACAGTTCTAACTTGAACCATTCCTGCAAGCCACCAGCCATCAAGTCCAAGCTTTTCCAGACCAAAGCAAAGTCCAACATGGCTCAACTGTGTGTCTGCAGGGGTTGCGCTGGTCTACACCATCACAAACCGATTCCAGTGGTAGCTCTATTGTTTCATCCTGCCTCCAGAACTTCTGCAGTATTTGAACACTCAAGAGAGTATGTCTTGGTGTGGAACCTCCATTATTCAGCAAGTTACAAACTTCTGAGTGTCTGGAGTGAGGGGCCCACCCTGACCAATCCATCATTACCTACCAAGCTCCAGCACTGCCTTTAATCTTTGCCCACACTGAATGTGGTCAGCAGTGACATCACCGCAGGGCTCCTCATAAGAATGACTCAGATGTACATTAAGTCTAAGTGGCATTTGTTGCATGCTTTATACACACTGAACTTCTCAACTTTCAAGACACATTAGCTCTTCAGATCTCCATCTCTAGACAAAAGCTCTACCTTCAATGGCTTACCAGGCTTGTGCAATGTCATATACTATTGTAGAGATACCTAAGCACAGGGCACGGTATACAAAAAGACCATAAACATTTGACTGGATGATTTAATCAACTTAATGGATGGGTTCACTTGGGGACTTGAGTCTCCAGTACTCAAGTTTGTTAGGAAGTTCAAAATAGTAGAGGGAAAAACGGCGAGTGACATTGTCCAAAAAGAAATACACTCTTCACCTGACCAATATAACTGTAACCTCTTTGTATATCACCTTTATGACAATTAAAAAAAATTTAATAGCCCAGAATCCAAAGTGGACTTAGCTTTAACAGCAAGTAATTAGAAGTGTTGAAGCCATCCAGGTTGAAGGAGGATTGTGGGAAGTGAGCTATGAGCTAAAGGATGGAAAAGATGGCATTAAAGGACATATTTAAGCTGGGCACCAGTGGCTCACGCCTGTAATCCTAGCGACTCAGGAGGCTGAGATCTGAGGATCACAGTCACAACCAGCCATGAGATTCTTATCTCCATTAAACTACTCAGAAAAAGCCTGAAATGGTGCTGTGACTTAAGTGGTAAAGCACTAGCCTTAAGCACAGAGAACCTCAGAATCAGCCTAGGCCCGGAGTTCAAGCTCTAGGACCAGCAAAAAACAAACAAACAAAAAAAAAACAACAAAAAAAAAACCCGAAAGCGGGGGCTATTCATTCATTTATATTTTTTGCACCTGTCCTGGGGCTTGAACATAGGGCCTGGGCACTGTCCCTGAGCTTTTCTGCTCAAGGTTAGCCTTCTACCACTTGAGCCATGCTCTATTTTTGGCCTTTTGGTAATGAATTGGAGATAGGAGGACCAGCTGGCGTCAAGAATTGATCCTCCAATCTCAGCCTCCTGAGTAGTTCCCTATTAAGGGACTTATTTTAGAAGGCAGTTGGGAAGAATCAATTAGTACCAAAGGAACTGCAAAGACATAAACCCATTTGGTCCATGAGTTATCTTTACTTTTGGCAACTGAAGAAAAGAGGTAAAAAAGAGAACAAGAAGAGCTAGGTATGATGCAACATCCCAGAACTCCAAAAGTAGACGCAAAAGGATTACAAGTTCTAAGAAAACCTAGATACACAGCAAAATCCTGTCTCAAAATCCAAACCAAAACAAACAAAAAAAGACAATGTAGTCAGAAAGATAAAACACTGTGGAAAGACTATATCAAGCTAATTATCATACGTATTCTCAAACCATTTTGAGATAACACCAAATCTACTCAAATACTTCAAGAGTATGCTGTTAAATACAGTCCGCAAGTTTAACAATACATCTCTTGAACTTATTCCTATCTCACTGAAATAATGTATACTTTGACCAACATCTCTCCCTCCCCTCCCAATGCTCCCAATTCTCAATAAAGAAACTGAGGCACAGAAAAGTCAGTGACTGGGCCAACATCCAAGGGCTAAAAAGCTGGGAGAGGAAACACTGACGTGTCACTCAGACTGTCAAGTGTGAATCTATCAACATTCTGGTGCTTTAAAAACTATGCAATGGCAACATTGCAGAGACATAGGTCACTTCAGTTTCCAGACCTGGTCTAAGGGCTGGAGAATCTTGAGTCGTCCAGGAATGCCCTCGAAAAGATTCAACCAAGATGATAAAATTGAAAGGCTAACCATATTTGGTACACAGTCACCAACAGCAGGTTAATAAATGACAGATTATTAGTAGTAGAAATTAGTATGTCAATTAGAGGTAATCAAAGAGGAAAGCAGTTGTTTCAGAGGTAAAATGGCTAGTGACATCAGCACAGATTGGAGGGTACTGCATGCCTCAGTTTCTCTATTTGTATGACTGAAATAATACACCAGCAATCCCATCAGCAACCATACTAAAACACAGAACTCTTTAAGACCTATAGACAAATCTAGATGATCACATTTGCATTGAAATATTTATTTAAGATGCATGCCTTGGGACTAGGAATGTGGCTCAGGGGTAGAGTGCTTGCTCAGCATGCCTGAAGCCCTGGGTTCAAATCCTCAGCACCAAATACACAGATAAACCCGGAAGTGGTGCAGTGGCTCAAGTAGTAGAGTACTGCCTTGAGCACAGACAGGCTCAGGGACTGTGCCCAGACCCTGAGTTCCAAGTCCCAGGACTGGCCACCAAAAAAAAAAAAAAAAAAAGTATGCCTTGATTTGCTGATAGTCAATCATGTCAACCCAGAAATTGCATTCATGGCAATGCATTTCTAACATGGTTAGAAATATCTAAAAACACAAGCAAAGCCACACATCAATTACAGTTTCTGAGTGGTGTGTATGTGTGTGCACACATGAGCACATGCTAATACTAGGGCTTGAACTCAGGGCCTGGGCATTTGTCCCTTAGCCTTTTAGTGCCAGGTTGGTGCGCAACCATTTGAACCACAGCTCCATTTCAAGCTTTCAGTGGCTAATTGGGGGACAAGAATCTCATAGATCTTGCCTGGATTGATTGTCTTTGAACCCTGACCTCAGCCTCCTGAGCAGCTAGCCTGAGCTAGCTGAGCCTGAGTTGTTACTTAAGCTGAAAAACTGGGTGGAAAAATAATGTCTTGTTCATTTGACCTTTAATGATATATCCACCACACCCTAAAGCAAACTTTATGTGCAGGATGACGATATGTATTTAAACAGCCTTAACTGTGGTTGTGCCTGTCAAAGTGAGACAATCAAGAAAAAAATAGCATAACAAACCTCAGGTACTGAGGAACTTTGTTCCTCTCCCTGCCTCCACCCTCCCCCCAAAAAAATCTGCACGTGGTATTGGTATTTCTTTCACTTTTCTGCTTTACATGTGGCCTGAACATTATCTAGAGGTCATAAATCTAGATTTTTTTCCTACTTCAATTTAAAATTTGACCAAACAAAGGTGGGAATGCACCATGTAAACTGGTTCTGTGAACACCGCCTCGTTCGCCCTCCTTCATCTTTTCCCTGAAGATTTACTTATTTACTTTCGAAATTTTAGCCAAGCCTAAATTAAAACAAAAAAAAAAAAAAGAAAGAAAAAGTGGAGATAGCTCTATAGCCTCAGATCGAAGATTAGAGTTGTTAATAGAATGTTGATCCCAGGAGTAATGCTCACAGCTGTGGCATCCAACAATGGAATTAACATTTCAACAGGAAGCAGGGAGCCATCCCCACATACGGGGCCACTCGACCCGGCTTCTCAGCCTTTAAATTAAAAAAAAAAATCCTTCCGGAGGCAACACCACACGCCTCCCGGAGTCCTACCTACAGATCTTTTATTTTAAAAATGACTCAATCGCTTATAAAATGCCGCAAGTACTTCTTTAGTGTGACAGGGGCGACCAGCTGGTTGGTTACACACTGATTGGGGGGGGGGGAGACCAGTCTTCTAAATGTCAAAATGTTTATGCCTTCTACGGATCCACACATTTTTAGAATGCCTTCTTTTTCCCTCCCAGGAAACACACACACACACACACACACACACACACACACACACACACACACACACACACACACACACACACACACACGGAGAAATCCCGTACCAGGATGACCCCGCAACGAGTCCTTACTTGTATATCATTATCTGCAAAAGGAACCAACTCATTCCCAATGCAAGCCCCACGCGCTGAGGTTTCCCACGGTCTCCTCCGTGACTCCCCCCCAGGGCCGGTCGCACCTCTGGGTCTGGGCTCGCGTGGCCCGTGAGACCCGGAACGTGGAAGCCTGGTGCGGGTTCCCACCCCAAGGCGTTCCTCGAGGGCGCCCGGACAATCCGAGCCGCGCCACCGCACCGCGTCCACGGAGGGCGTTCGCGATCCGGCCTCCCCGCTTCGACACCTGCAAACTCGCCGCCCCGGGCTCGGAAATCCAGTCCAAAGGCTGGCCGGGCACCACGCGGGGGCTCACCCGGAGCCGGCACCGAACAAAAACGAAGGGGAGCCGGGCCGGGGCAGAGACAGCCCGGGAGAGAGCTGGAGGTACCGCCGCGCGCACCCCGCGCCACGCCCCGAGCCGCCCAGCCGCCGCAGCGCCCCGATCCCGGTGGGTCCCGGTGGATCCCGGTGGGTCCCGGAGGAGCCGGTGGAGCCCGGATGCCCACGCCCCTCGGGCACCCCCGGCTCCCCGCCGCGGCTGCTGCCCGCTGGGGCGCTCCATCCTCGCGGCTCCCGCGCTCGCCCCCTCCGCCCCCGAAATCACCTCGATGCAGTAACTGCACCGCCGCCGCCCCGGCCGCAGGACCCCCAAATCGCGCCCGTCCCCCTCCCCCCAGGTTCCATTGTTCCCGGGTGGCCGCGGGCAGCCAAGCGCCCCCGGGGCCTGGCTGGTGGGCGCGGAGGATCCCGGGGTCCGCTACTCACCCGCGACCCCACACAGGAGCACCAAGCCCAGCAGAAGCTCCATGGTGGCGGCCCGATTCTGGGCAGCGGCTGCAGGTAGGCAGCTCGGGATCCGGATCTCCCGGAGCTCCGCACACTCGCTCAGCCGTGTCCGGGCGGCGGCGGCGGCAGCGGCGGCACCTCTGCCTCCCCGCCCCTCCCCCGCGAGCCCCTCCCCCGCGCGCCCCGCCCCCGCCCCAGCTCGGCAGGTGAACTCGCGTCACTTCCGGCGCCAGGCTCGCTGGACCCATTGGTAAGTCCTGGCTGCACCCAGCCGCGCGGAGGAGGGGGGGGGACGTTGCCATAACAACCAGGCGCGGCGCGTGCGGCGCTTCCGGGGACTCGGCAGCTTCGGTGGGCGCCGGGACGCCCTGGCTCCCACTTCCCACCCTTCTCCCTCAGCCTACATTCGGGGCGCCGACCTTCACCCCGCTCATTAAAGCAGTATTGGGCCGGTCAGTCTCGGCACAACTGCAGTCCGCCCTACCTTGGGGCGCGGGGCTGCCTGGCGGGGCGCGTGGGTCCCCGGAGGGGGAACTACGCTTCTGCACCGGACCCCGCCCCGGCCCGCCCCGCCCCGGCCGGCCCACCCCGCCCACCCCGCAGGGTAGTGAAGGGTGAAGACCCCGGGACACAGGTCTGGCCTGGGGTGTTTTTACGGCCGAACATCGGGTTGGGCGGCTCCGGCCTCGTGGGTCTTCTCGT
Organism: Dipodomys merriami; assembly: GCF_024711535.1. Taxonomy (NCBI): domain Eukaryota; kingdom Metazoa; phylum Chordata; class Mammalia; order Rodentia; family Heteromyidae; genus Dipodomys; species Dipodomys merriami. The sequence goes on along the minus strand of NW_027203381.1, from coordinate 104,766,068 downwards.
GATGGGAGCGGGCGCTAAAGAAGCTCTTCCACATCCTCCCCACCCTCGGCACCCTCCAGCTGCGGCTGTGGGTTCGGGCAACAACTCCTCCATCGGTTTTGTCCCTCAGTCCCCTAGCCTTTGTAGGCGATTCCTGCCCTAAAAATGGCCTGTTAGGAACGGGAAGCTTGGAAATTGGGATCCACTCAAAGATAAAAGGAAATCGATTGGAAGGGAGGTCCAGGAAATCGGAGTTCTAGTTGAAAATCTCTTCAACCCTACATACAGCATGGCTTCCACCTCCTGGTGTCTGTCCTCCACGGCTGGTTCTTGCTTTTCCCAGTGAACGATTGTTTGTAAATGCAGAGATATTTTGGATGGACCCAGTCAGGGACGAATTAGAGAAAAGAAGTCACACAGCTCTGTGGTAAGAATTTGGACTGAAGTTATTTAGAGGTGGTATCTATGCCCACGGGGTTGAGATGAAAATCAGATGAGATAATGCATTTAAGAGATGCTTGGCACTTGGCCTGGCTCGCAGTAAGTTCTCAGTAAATGGAAGCTAATAAAGTAATATTGCAAAATTCAAAGAAGACCGGGCAGAGAAAATAAATTATCAGGAAGAATAGTAGACATTTTTTTTTTACCCTAGCCACACATTAAAATTATGTGGAGAAGTTTTTAAAAACACCCACCACCTGAGCCTCACACCATAATTCTAGTTTAAGTTCATTTGAGGGCAATTCTGTCTTAACTAAAAGGAGTCCAAGTGTCAATGTGAGGCAATCGCTAGAAACTTTCTATTGAGGAAACAGGAATAATTACAAGTATGTAATGTTTAACATATTTCTATTATGCTTTATGAAATTCATTTAAAAAAAGAATTTAACTGTATCCACTTCACAGATTTCAGAGAGCTTTATGTAGTGTGAACCCCTTTATAGTGGAAATCATTCGTTACATTGTTACCCTTGTTAGGTCCTACACCAGTAGAAATCAAATGCACTCTCCGGAGACCCCCCACAGTCCCTAACTAAAGTCCATTTTAGAAATTACCTAAAGGAATTTTCATATTATGCTGTTTCCTACCATTTTTTTTCTTATCCTCACATTATTGCCTCTCTTACTTTGTTTCTAGAAAACTGGAAAGACACATACATTGTTGATCTCTGTCACTCTTGGAAGCAGAGCACATTGGAGGCATATCATTTAGTAGAGTCTCATGCATTTATGGAGTTGGATATTTTCTGTATCATGTTCATAGTATTAGTTAAATATATAATAGCAAACCATTATGCTTTCCTATATCTTTTGAGAAGATTTTTTATATTTTAAAAGGGTAAATTTTAAGCCAGGTGTGTTTTCCCAGTGTGAGGCCAGACTTGGCTACATAATGAGATTCTGTCTTGAAAAACAATCTGGTCTCAGTGGCCCACACCTGTAATTCTAGCTTCTCAGATGACTGAGATTTGACAATCAAGGTTCAAAACTAGCCCTGGCAGTGAAGTTAATCTCCAATTAACCAACAGAAAAGCTGGACTGGAGGTGTAGCTGAAATGGCAGACTTCCACCCATGAGCAAAAAAGTTGTGTGAGACCTCAGACAAAAAAAAATGAAATATATTTTAGCACATTAATATTTTATGCTTCTTAGATGACTAAATATAAGTTCCTAAAGAGATAGTCTTATAAAATTTAGGTAATTGTGAAAGAAGTAGTAATTTAGGAAAGTCTTATTATTCAAAAAGTTGTATGAAGTCATCTTTAGACTTTGGTTTATGACTAAAAAGTAGCTTAAATCATGCAAGTAGCTGAAGTCTACTGACACCTTAAAAAGACTTTCTGTTTCTTGCCAACTTGGAGATTATGTCTCCTGGAAGCTGTAATGAGATTATCTCCTTAATTTCAGAGCATGCAATTTATTCATTGTATTAGGTATTCAATCCAAACCATTAACTTGTCCTATCACAGTACAGCACCAAACACTCCATATTGTGTAGCCTCTAAACCAACAGAGGTGATTCTTGGCCGATCAGGAAGGTACTTATTAGACAGACATAAATAACTCTGTGGTTAATAAAGTGTCTATCCCTACACAAACTTCTCAGCAGTAATGGATCTGTCAACGTACCCACAGGTAATTAAAATTAAACAATCACATTCCAAGGTAAGATATACTTAAGAATGAAAGGATTTCTACCCTTACCTAGCCTAGAATAGGTAAACGTGTGAAGGAACTAGCTACACACCTGACTTTTTCTTTAATTTATAGAAATCTAAAGTGATGGGCTGGGAAGGTGGCTCAGTGGTAGAGTGCTTGCTTTGCTTGCATGAGGCTCTGGTTCAATTCCTCAGCACCACATATTCAGAAAAACCCAGACGTAGCACTGTGGATCAAATGGTAGAGCACTAGCCTTGAGCTGAAGAGTTCAGGGACAGCTCCCAGGCACAGGAGGTGGCTAGGAAATTCTAACATTTCCAACTCAAAAACCCCATCCAAGTCATGGCACCATATGTAAGATTTATAAAATAGGTAGATTTCATTAGGTAGCTGATGAAGAGAACACCACGTGCTATTCAGGCAGGAAAAGCAGTTTATTTACTGAACTGCTGCCCCCACCATGCATGGTGGAGAGGCATAGCTTGAAAAGGAAGGTGAGAACTACCCTAGGCCAGGGGTTATCTAGGCCAGGGACAGGAAGAGGTGTGGCCACACTGGATCTGGATGTGACCTCAGGGTCTAGAACCCTCTTAAGGTCAGATGGGAGGCATGTGACCAGAGGTGGCCCAGGATGTGACCTAACAGGTCTTCTAGGTCTGCCAGTTACCTAGGTAACAGATACTGGGCAGAAACTTAGCCAAGAGGTATGGAGGTGACCCTGTGCAGATCTCACACTCACGACCGACAAAAAAAGAAAAGAAAAAGAAGAAATATAAAGGGATAATAAGGGATCTAGATAATGCTCTCATTACTGTGTTGAATTTACCTTACTAAAACATTACTTTGTGAATAATATCACCCAAAAGCAACTTAGTAACTCCCTAAACAATTATTTTGCAAAGCTATACGAGTATAGGGCTGGGAATATGGCTTAGTGGGCTCAGTGATAGAGTGCTTGCCTAGCATGCATGAGGATTCCATTCCTCAGAACCACATAAACAGAAAAGGCTGTGGGTGTCAACTGTGGCTCAAGTGCTAGCGTGCTAGGCTTAAGCACAGAAGACTCAAGGATAAGCTCTGAGTTCAAGCCCCAGGACTGGCAAAAATAATTTTTTTTAAATATGTGCATGTATAGTTTTATGTATGCATGTTATATTCACAAATCAGTCCTTAGCTAACAAAGATTTTTTTTACATTTTTAATATAATTTTACTGCTACTATTAAGGTGTTGTACAGAGTGACACAGATTTTTAATATATTCCTAATATAGAAATTCCTAAAATAAGAAGTGATCAATTTACACAGACCAAAATTTAGCCTTTTAAAATGTTTTTATCAAGGAATAACGTATGTCTACTTGCTTCCTTCTCTTTATTTTGGACTTTACCACTACCATCTAGTTTCTTGCCGTCATGGTTTTCTATTCAAAACTTAAATAGGATAGAAAAGAAAAAGAATATAGAAAGTTCTGGACTTATGGTTGATACATTTTTATTGTGGACTCAGATCAGATCAGTTTGGGTGAGGAACCCAAAACAAACATGATTTGAACATGAAATACCTCTCTCTGCATGGAATGCTTGCTCCCCAGTTGGTGGTCCTGTTTTGGGAAGTTTGGAAAATAGGAGGTCGGGATTGGCTGAGGGAAGTAGGTCACTGGTGATGTGCCTTCCAAGGTTATACTTGGTCCCTCAGTTCGTCCAATCTCTGCTTCCTCTCCACCATGAGGGTGTAGCTCTGCCATGTGCTTTGCTTTAACATGATGCTCTGCTTTACCATGAGCCCAGAACCAGTGGAGCCCAGGACTATAGACTGAAACTTCCACAACATTGATCTGAAGTAAACATTTCCTCCTTTTAAGTAGTTCATGACTAGGATTCTGTCAGAGTGGTGAGAAGTACACCATTAATTGTGTGAGAAGTACAACGCATACCATTAATTTTAGAAAGGACACGAATCTCCAATGCTTAGTGTAAACATGGGATGAATAGCATTCTAGAAATATGTCTGGGAAGGAGTGTAAATATTAGTTGTAGTGTCAACATTAATGTTCTTTTTTTCAGTGCTGTCGGGTTGAATGTAGACCCAGTTACATGCTAAGAAAACACACTACCACAGAACTGCATTCTCAACTCTGTTTACTGTAATTTGGTGAAGTTTTCAGAGGATGCAGGTGAATGCTTGTTTTTAATTCACCACTTGTTTTCAGGGGTTTTCCCTCCATTCTATTGAGATATCCCCATGCACATCTACAATTTCAAAGTCTAAAAAAAATGAACATTTCATTTCTGAATAATACAAAATTCTTAGACTATTTTATGTTCTAATCCAAATTGTTTTTTGTTCACTTTGTAAATGATATGTTATCATGTCTCTGATATAGCCAATGTTTAATGAGAATTCTCTGTGTATCTCTGTTAACTTTTTTTTTCTTTCATCTTATAACACTTCTAGGATCATTTTCCTCCTTGCAAAAGTAAACCCATTGCAAATTCTTTTACTGAGCATCTCTTTCAAGTAAATTTTCTTTAGGTTGGTGTGTGTATTGTCCCTGAATTCTAGTAAAATCTCAATATTCAGTTCATTTTCAACATTGTTTTTTTTTTTCCACATTGTCTCTCATTTTACTTTCTGGTATGCCAATTAGATATATGTTATATTGTGTCATTCTACTAATATAGTTAAAAACTTTACATTTTAGTTTTGTTGATTCTACTATTCAGATTAAAACTGACACAGGCTACTTATGGAAAAAAAGTTTATCTCACAGTTTTGGAGATACAGTGGCATTAATAACTCTACTATCCCATTCCTGGTGAGAGTCCTGGTGAATAATGTATGGTAGACAACAATGGTGAACTACATGTTAGATGCAAACACAGCCATCTTGAACAAAGAACTGGATTTGGCCAAGCTCAGGTCCTAGAACAACACACTTTCTAGAGAACTCATTTGAGAAGACTACTGCTGCATTCCAAGAGCAATACTCCCACAAGTCTAAGGCCCTCCCACTATACCCCACCTCTTAAAGGGTTCTAACACCTTCCAATAGTTGCTTCCAACAAATCAAATGTTTATAATGAATGTTCAAAAAGAACAACTAGACCCATATCCAAACCATAGCATGGATTTTCATTTAACTTATATTTCCTTTGGTTTTAATCCTCCAGGCATTTATACTTAGCTTGTTCCATAGAGTTTATTAAATTACTTCAAAACATTGAACTTAGTATCTTTTGTAGGATCCTCTAGTGTCTGGGTATAGTGAATTAATTCTGAGGAATATCCTCAGCAAAAATTTCTCAGTGCATTTAAGGGACCACATAGTAGCATTTAGGGGCTGTTCATACTTTTACCTTATGTACCATGAGGGTACCCTTAATAGAAGTTGCTCTGGTGATATCAATAATATTGAAGGTTTCCACTGAAAGGAAAAGTAAATACTGACTCCAAAAGTGCCCTCTCTTTTCTCCTTCTATCTCACCTCCACCTCCTCCTGCTACTATCATTCCAGTCCCTCTACTTTCTTTCTAATGCCAAATTGATCCACAAAGTACTAAATTTGTCTTCTAATAGAGATACATAACAGATATGGTATTTACCTAGGAGTACAAGTGTGTTTTTTGTTTTCTGTAATGTCAAAAAAATATTATCTTTATATTCATACTTTGCATTCTGGCTCCAAGGTGTTTTTATGGTTTTGTTGTTGTTATTGTTCAATGACAATGAATAAGATGAGCAAACTAAGCCAGGAATTTGTATCTTTTTGTTATTGTTGGTCTTTGGGCTTGAACTCTGGGCTTGGGTGCTGTCCCGGCGCCCTTCAGCTCAAGGCGAGTGCTCTACCACTTGAGCCACAGTGCCACTTTCAGTTTTTGAGTGGTTTATTGGAGATAAGGGTCTCATGGACTTTCCTGCCTGGGCTGGCTTTGAACCATGATCCTCAGATCTCAGCCTCCTGAGTAGCTAGGATTACAGGCGTGAACCACCGGCACCCCGCAGGAATTTGTATCTTCTTTCTAGGAATTTATATTAATTTTGGTAGCCAACTTTAGAAAGAAAATTTGAAGAATTTTTATGTGCAGTGTTTTGGCATACACACCCTAGGGCATTTGACACTAGCTGATTTAGGCATGCTATATCAAAGATGCTTGGCTTACTCAGCTTTACACACATTCAATTTATCCCAGATTATAAATTTAAACACTACAGAAGTATATAGAGCATCATATACTTTACATTTTGTTGGATTTCTTCTTGGCTGGAGACAGCATTCTGTCCGATAGGTAATAATAATAATACTTTACATTTATAGACAGTAAAACATCTTTCATCCAAGAAGTTCAAAGAACTCAGCAATTATGATTCATTGTTCTTTAAATTATCTCTGCAAAGCTGGAGACAGTATTAAGCATTGACCAGGCATTATTATAGGAGTCAGAGACATAGTTCACAGTCAGTTCCTTTTTCTTTGATAATGCTGTAGGCAATAGCACATAGTCTGTCCCTATAAAAGTCTTCAGTGCTTTCAGTTGCATATATGCTAAAGAAAAGAATTCTGAATTCTACTTCTTACTAAAACTGTAGCCACTTTTGCATGAGCACTTGACTTTCTAATTTCATACAAATAGTCTCTTTCTAAAGGAACTTGGACTAATGTCCTAATCTATTCAAATTCTAGCTTTAAAAAAAAAAAAGAACACAGGTTGTTCCCAAGGTCAGTTACAGCTTTTATTTAATTGTTACTATTTATAGTTTTAGACCACTTTCAATGGAGGACTCTTAAAACTGTTCCATTTTCTTTTTTTTCTTTTTCCTTGGGACATGGGAAGATGGTAGCAGTGTTTGAATTCAGAACCAGGCATTTGCCTGACAAGTGCTATTCCACCTGAACCATGCCAGCCCTTTTTACTTTCTGGTTTTGCCAAATGGGGTCCAGATCAGCCTAGTCTGTGATCCTCCTATTTATACTTCCACATAACTGGGGTGACAGGAATGTGCTACCACATCACCATTTTATCGGGTAAGGTGAGGTCTTACAAAGTTTTTGCTAGGGCTTGCCTGGAACTGTGATCCTAATCTCAGCTTCCCAGGTAGAAGTAGCTAGAATTACAGGTTTGAGTCACTATACCTGGCAACAGGTGCCATTTCATACTTGCTCCTGCTTCATTGCTTTGCTTGCTAATGCTTTGATTATTTGGTTAATATTTGTGTCACAGTGCAGGGTCTGTGGGAAAGAGGAACATGTCTTATTTTCCTAATTTTTGTAGCTTTAAGTCACTTTAGTTCTAAATATGGATTCAAAATGTATTCATTGACTGAATTAAGTTTGATTTTGGGGAAAAATACTTTTGGGAATTTGAAAACCCCAACTTGAAATTATTATCAGAAAGAAAATACTTGAGCTTGCTCACACCTCTAATCCTACCTACTCAGATTGATTTCTGAGAGTTTCTGGTTAAACCAGCTAGGCCCCCCCCCACACACAAAAATCTAAATCTCCACTTAACCACCAAAAAGAAGGAAGTGGAGTGGTGACTCAAGTGGTAGAGTGCTAGCCTTGAGCACAAAAGTTCAGGGACAGCACCCTGGCCCTGAGTTCAAACCTCAAGACTGGCACAATTTAATTTAATTTAATTGGCACAATTTAATTTATGGTTGTTTATAGAAGAACATATGAGTCCAACTCATAAATAAGGGAAGGAGGAAAGGTGGGAAGAAGGGAGGGAGGGAAGAAAGAAAGGAAAGGGAAGGGAAGGGAAGGGAAGGAAAGGAAAGGAAAGAAAAGGAAAGGAAAGGAAGGAAAGGGTCATTTAGGAAGAAAATAGTTGGCAATCTAAGTTATTATAACACACTGGAATAGAAGAATGTATAATTTGGGCTGGGAAGATGGCTCAGTGGTAGAGCGCTTGCCTTGCATGCCTGAGGCCCTGGGTTCGATTCCTCAGCACCACATAAGCAAAAAGAAAAAAGCCAGAGTGGCGCTGTGGCTCAAGTGGTAGAGCACTAGCCTTGAGCTGAAGAGCTGAGGGACAGCGCCCAGGCCCAGAGTTCAGGCCCCACGTCTGGACCCTCCCCCCAAAAAAAGAGTGTATAGTATGCCTTAAGAAACTAAAACCATTAAAAGTCTAGTAAGATGGCAAGAAGCAAGGGAACTAGTGAAAAGAGGAAACATCAACTGTGGTTAAGGGAAACATCAACAATCATATACACCAAAGTTAGCTCTGACTATTGGAAATCTGAGCTTAGAGCGGAAAGGCAGTGGATGATTTCTGTAGCAGTAGTCCTCACTGGATCCATAGAGTCCACTCCTCTCTCTAGGACACATGCTTTTGGCTCCTAGAGAGAAGAGACTTCCTGTAGGTTTTTCTAGGTCACCTGAGAGAGAGGTCTGGATGTTCTGACTATTGAAACACTTGTGTTTCAGACTCCCGGGCAAGTACCATCAGCAAAGCCTCAGTTCATGAGCTTGGATGCTCAAGTAGGGCAGAGTCAGGCAAGAATCCCTTTTCTTCTGAAGTCAAGTTTTGGGGTTTAGCACAAAAAAACACTCCAAGGAGCGCTTCTGTTTTTACTCTCCCTTTTAAACAGAGGCCTGTCCTAATCTTATCTATGTTAGAGAAAAAAACTACAGAGTTATGCCAAGAATAGATCTGAAGAGGGTGCAAAGAAACAAATTGAAAGAGACCAATGGAGAAATCTTGGTGATTGTCAAGGGAAAACCTGGAAGAGCCTGAAGTAGAGTTTGGAGAGATACTGTACAGGAAGGACTAGAAAGATTTGAGCCTAGTCAAATGTGGGTGGTGAGGGACAGAGAACAATCAAAGCTGTCTCAAGTTTCTAGGTTTGGACAATTTGTGGATGAGTGTTATTAACTAAACAGGTTTGGAGGAGTGTAAATGTTAGGTTTTTTGGCTCCTGGGGTACATCCAAGAGAAAGTGCTAGAAAAACAGACGACCTGGCTGGAAAGTCAGATTTTGGAACCTAGATTACACTCCTTTGAGGAATTGTTAGTATATTTATAGTGCTGGGAAATCTTAATACTTTTCATAGCAACCATGCTTAAAACATGACACATTTCCCAGAGAACCCACAAATACCGTATAGACCATGGTTTTCTTGAGAGAACATGATAAAATATAAAAATGTGAGGACTTGCATTGTCTAGGTCAACTTGGTATTCCAGTAAAGCATCTTTTCTTTCTCCAACACAGATTTGGTAACTGAGACTTCTTGCTAAACCTTATTTTCTTTCCAGAAACAGTGTCACACAGATTAAGAACAAGTAGAAGAGTCTGTAGTTGGGACTTTGGTTGTCTGTAGTATGAGGAAGAAAGGATGGCAAAATGAGAGGTAGGCTGACAGATGTATTTGGTAGGGAAAGTAATCCAGTACAAACAAATGCTGTTGGTGATGGAAAGTGGTTGTGAAGGATCCTGAGCAGGGATGGAAGAATTGAGTAGCAGGAGTGATGCATGAGCAGGAATGGGAAGCTTGGGAACCAAAGATGCTGTGCAGTTTAGGTGATGTTACTAATGGGTTTGGAATGATCGATCAGTCCTGTGCTCACAGTAGTGAAGAAGAAAGGTAAAGTGAAAGGGTGGCGTGTGTAGGAATAGTATAAGCAGGCAGGAAAAGACTATATTTTAGCCATGATGGGACACCTTGGCTAAGAGAGCCATTCACATGAATATTGATTGTGTGTGTGTGTGTGTGTGTGTGTGTGTGTGCGCTTGAACTCAGGGCCTGAGTGCTGCCCCTTAGCTTCTTATACTCAAGGCTAGCACTCTACACCCTAGCATTTGAGCCACTTCAGGATTTTTGGGAGTTTTTTTGTTTTTGTTTTTGTTTTTGTTTTTTGTTTTTGTTTGTTTTGTAGTTTGTTGGAGATAAAAGTCTCAGAGACTTTCCTGTCTAGTCTGGCTTTGAACCACAGTCCTCAGTACTCAGAAGCCTTCTGAGTAGCTAGGATTCCTCATGTCAGCCACCAGCACCTGGTTATGTTGATTTAATTTAAGGTTGTTTGTAGAAGAACGTATAATTCCAACTCATAAATCAAGTTCTAAAGGACTTGTAAGCTTGTAAAGTTTACTAATTCATATAAAGGAACTATACCATTGTGCAGAGTCATTCTGTCTAGGTGATCTCGTTTATCCCTAGTTTTATAGGTTTAAAAGTTAGTTACATTCACCTTACTCAAAAACACTTGAAGCAAAGTATGGTGCTCCTATGTAGTCTCAGTTATTCAGGAGGACAAAGGAGGTTGGGCTTAAGCCTAGGAGTTCAAGGCCCACTTGGATAACACAGTAAGACTCCATCTTTCCCCAATCCCTGCAAAAAAAAAAAAAGAAGGAAAGAAAGATTCTCCTTATTATTAGAAAGTATTTGTGTGACTTTAAGCATTATTTCATTTTTACATAAACATAATTGAATATAAAAAATAACCTGGGGGCTGGGAAGGTGGCTCAGTGGTAGAGCGCTTGCCTTGTATGCCTGAGGCCCTGGGTTCGATTCCTCAGCACCACTTAAGCAAAAAAAAAAAAAGCCGGAAGTGGCGTTGTGGCTTAAGAGGTAGAGCGCTAGCCTTGAGCTGAAGAGCTGAGGGACAGCGCCCAGGCCCAGAGTTCAGGCTCCTCGACTGGACCCAGAAAAAGTAAAAAATAACCTGGACAGGGGCCAGTGGCTCACACCTGTAATCCTCAGGAGGCTGAGATGTAAGATTCGAGGTTCAAAGCCAGCCCAGGCAGGAAAGTCCGTGCAAGACTCTTATCTCCAATAAACCACTTAGAAAACTGGAAGTTGTGCTGTGGCTCAAGTGGTAGAGTGCTAGCCTTGAGCTGAAGAGCTGAGGGACAGTGCCTAGGCCCAGAGTTCAAGCCCCATGACTAATAAAAATAAATAATAATAATAATCCATGGTTGATTTTCTTCCTTGTTGTTTATTCTTTTTTTTTCTATTTCCCTAGTGGGAAATAGATATGGGGGAGTAATGTATCAGATATTACTAAAGGAAGATTAAGTTCTGTTGTGTCAGTTAGTCCCATACTTCATAATATCCAGAAGTATTGGATGAGTATAGGAATGGCAGTTGACTCTATAGAAACCTAAGAATAGTGAGAAGAGTGCATTTAAGTTATGTTTAATGTGTATAAGTTTAAACATTTCTTTTAGGTGATTGCAATGTGTAGCATTTTCCTGTTTGTATTATTCAAATGGAGATTAAGGGCTCTTTTTTCATACATGCCTGAGAAAACTATACATACAGTTACTGGAATTCGTTTTTTTGTTTGTTTTTTTTGTTTTTTTTTTGTCGGTCATGGGGCTTGAACTCTAGGCCTGGGTGCTGTCCCTGAGCTCTTTGGCACAAGACTAGCACTCTACCTCTTAAGCCACAGCGCCAGTTCCAGTTTTCTAGTGATTTATTGGAAATAAGAGTCTTCACAGACTTTCATGCCCGGGCTGGTTTTGAACTGCGATGCTCAATCTCAGCCTCCTGAGTAGCTATGATTACAAGTGTGAGCCACTGGCGCCTGGCCTTAGAATTTTTTAAAAAAGAGTTTACATACTTGGTAAAAGAGAAATGCATTTAGTGCCTAATCAGGACTATACTAACTTGGTAAGAATTTTCCAGACTATATTCCATAGATGTTTTAGGCCACATCTTTGAATTCCTTATTCTAAGAGGAGTTTCTTACTTGCTTGATTAAGGAAAGAAATGGATTTTGAGTGAGTCGTTCTAGCACCTCCCATGTTGCTCTTAACACATGGCTGCTGTTTTCCTGAAATTCTTTTCGGGTAGATGCTCTATCATGCGGTAAAATTGCTTAATGGACAGGAGAAAAGTCAAATGGACAAACATTGGCAGCTCAAATAGAAACTCAGATGACAACTCAAAATGGGTAATTAGGTTAGTTCTGCAGAACTGCAAAAGTCCATCTGCTAAACAACATGTCTAGTTTCCAAAGTCCAACTTCTAATAACAGCCACTAAGTGTCTTAGTAATCTCTTAGGAAAAATGACACCAATGTGAAGGCAGGAAAAGAATAAAAAGTAGATGTGGTCTTCAACAAATTGAGGCCAGTTAGATATTTAGATTTCTTGGTAACTCTGTTTAACTCACTTTTTATTCATTTTATCTGTTCTCTACTCCAAAGTAGAGAACACTCCAAAGTACTTTTAAGTAACTGCAAAGTGCCCAAAGCTGAAGTATTAGGAAGAGTAATGCATTTTCTTGTAAATTACTGAAGTGTACTGTGAATAGTGGGTAAGTTGAATACATGTGGCCCCTAATTTACTTATAAGAGGAGTGATCCGTGAAATACAAAGATGGATATAACCAAAGATGACTAGAGAACTAGGCTTTGTTAGTAGACAATCTGCATGTAGAGTTAATTGGTTTACCGTGAATGGCACCATACATAAACAGGTATGCCTCATCAATTTCCAGTATCTTGTTCCAGCAGGAGGAAAATGGTCAGCAGCACCAGTGATGGCAGGAGCAAAAGACACCGAATGTTTGTGTTTGCACAGTATATACTAATGTCTGCTCCTCCAGCTAGGGGAGCTGGAGAAGTATTTTGAAAAGAGGATGGGTTCAGTGGTGATGAGTGGTATGTGTTCTTGGATGGACTGCTAGGTACTCTCCTGTGTGCTCTGAAGATGGAAGTCATATTCACTTTACTGCATGCTTCTGTTTTTAGACCTGGGCAAGAGGGACAACTATTGGGCATCAGTAGATCCTGCTACACAAGTCACAGTAACATCCACAAAATGAATATATTAAAAAAGCAAGAGCACCTTTTGCATTTTAATGCACGTACCAGTACAGAAGGCTTTGTTGCTCTAGATGATCCCTTTCTGAGGCTAACATCATTCAGGCCCCAGAGAAATAATTGATTCTCCATATCAATGTCCTGGAAACAAAAGTTCACTCTGATCAAATGTGAAAATTTAAGAACAGGCTGTTTCTGATGTCAGAAAAATGCCCTGCTTCAGGGTGACTGAAATTTCTAAAGGACATGGCTGTCTAGGTCAGAGATAGGACAAAAAAAAAAAAAAGCAAATTCTTCTCAGATACCTTGAATATAAATCTCACTTAGTGCTTGCTAACCTTCTAAGAAGAGAATATCCGTTTTCTTATTGATTTCCATGTCGCCTGGTTTGACTAACTGTGAAGAATGAAATGAACCAGGTATCTTGGGTGACATTTGTAATCCCATCACTTGGGAGGCTGAGGCAAGAAGATGGGCTACCTAGAAAGACACATTGTCTCCCAAAAGCAGCCCTGAAGGTGGAGTTCAGTGGTAGGTCACTTGTGTAACCTGTAGTAAGTCCTGGTGTTGATCCCTAGCACAGGAGATCAAAAAAGAATCATATGAGGACTAGCTCGGTGGTTCTTGTCTGTACTCTCATTTAGGAAGCTGAGATAGGAGGATCCCAGGAGTCCATGAGTTTCCAGAGCAGTCTGGGCAACACTGACATGTTCCATCTCAAACACTAAATGAAAAGAATAAGGTGGCATTTGATACAGTACATGAGACCGATCAATTTTTATTATTCACAGATGGGCATATATGTACCTGTACACAGAGATTGAATCATCCTTTATGATGTGAACTAGGTGGATATTAAGTACTGGATTTATAATGACAGTCTGCTGAAAGAAGAAATACTTATTTAAACCAAGAAATGCCGGGCATCATCAGCTCATGCCAGTAATCCTAGCTACTCAGGAGGCTGAGATCTGAGGATCATGGTTCATAGTCAGCCTGGGCAGGAAAGTCCATTAGCCACCAGAAAACTGGAAGTGGTGCTGTTGTTCAAGTGGTAGAGCACTTGCCTTGAGCTGAAGAGCTGAGGGACAGTGCCCAGGCCCAGAATTCAAGCCCCATGACTGACAAAAAAGGAGAAGAGGAGGAGAAGAGGAGGAGAAGAGGAAGAGGAGGAGGAGGAGGAGGAGGAGGAGGAGGAGGAGGAGGAGGGGAGGGGGAGGGGGAGGAGGAGGAGGAACGAAAGAACGGCCAAAGAGAATGGGAATGCCAATTTTATACTTATAAAATGTAGGATGTGGGGCTGGGAAGGTGGCTCAGGTAGAGCACTTGCCTTGCATGCCTCAGGCCCTGGGTTTGATTCCTCATCATCACATAAGCAAAAAGAAAGCTGCAAGTGGTGCTGTGGCTCAAGTGGTAGAGCACTAGCCTTGAGCTGAACAGTTGAGGGACAGCGCCCAGGCCCAGAGTTCAGGCCCCACGACCAGACCAAAAAAAAAAAATGTAGGATGTGGAATCAACAATTTTTCATTTGGAAATTACCAGTGTTACAGTTATCACAAATTCTAAATTAGTGGTGCAAAATCATAGTAATTAAAATTTCTTTATATTACAGGCTAATAATAATAGTAATATTTAGTAAGTACTACTTAAGAGTTTGGATAAAATGTTGAACGCTAATATTTCTAATTTCATTTAATTCTTATACAAGCATGAGTTAAATATAGCTATCTGGGTGTTCTCTCCAGAACAGGTTATATTAAGTAACTGTACTGGTAAATAAGAATATCTAAACCTGGGTCAGTCAGTCTTTAAAACTTAAGCTACTAGCCGGGTACCTGTGGCTCATGCCTGTAATCCTATCTACTCAGGAGGCTGAGATCTGATGATCGCAGTTCAAAGCCAGCCTGAGCAGGAAAGTCCGTGAGACTCTTATCACCAGAAAACCAGAAGTGGTGCTGTGGCTCAAGTGGTAGAGTGCTAATCTTGAGCTGAAGAGCACAGGGACAATGCCCAGGCCCAGAGTTCAAGCCCTACAACTGTCCAAAAGAAAAAAGAAAAGAAAAACTCAAGTTACTGGGGCTGGGAATGTGGCTTAGTGGTAGAGTGCTTGCCTAGCATGCATGAAGCCCTGGGTTGGATTTCTCAGTACCACATAAACAGAAAAAGCCAGAAGTGATGCTGTAGCCCAAAGTGGTAGAGTGCTAACCTTGAGCAAAAGAAGCTCTTAGACAATGCACAGGCCTTGAGTTCAAGCCCCAAGACTGGCAAAAAAACAAAAAAGTGAAAAACAAAAAACTCAAGTTATGGGGCTGGAAAGGTGGCTCAGTGGTAGAGGGCTTGCCTTGCATGCCTGAGGCCCTGGGTTTGATTCCTCAGCACCACATAAGCAAAAAGAAAAAAGCTGGAAGTGGCGCTGTGGCTCAAGTGGTAGAGCGCTAGCCTTGAGCTGAAGAGCTGAGGGATAGCGCCCAGGCCCAGAGTTCAGGCCCCACAACCAGACCCAAAAACAAAAACAAAAACAAAAGAACTCAAGTTATTAACTTCTATGATATTTGCCTATCTTGTAGAATAGAAGGGCTAAATTCTTCAACTAGACTTAACTATATTCAAATATATGCCACAGCTATAACCTAAAATCTATAACTAACTACAAGATTAGCTATCTACTTTGTACTTGCCTTTAATTTCTGATAGAACATTTTAAAGTAAAAATGATTTTCTAAAAATGCAAATTTTAAATTGTTCTTTTACTTTTATTTCAATTTCCATGTTTTATAAAAGCAATCAAATTTTGTGTATTTTCGTCATCATTTTTTGAAACCTTTGCAATGGTATCTTACTTCTCAATTCTTTATACATTACTGTCAATAGATCACAAATGATAAGAAAATCTTAAACAGCAACATTTGTTGTTTTGCCAGTGAATATTGGCAAATGTGAATATTGATTAGTGAAAATAATAAGATTTACGAATGATTTATTCCTCTATTTTACTTGGGATTTAAACACCTTTGGAGGATATCCAGTATTTCTGTTTTTTTTTTCCTTTCTTAGAGGTTAAAAAAAAAATCATAAGATAATGATGAAATTATCTATGTAATTTATACATTACCTTTGCTCTCATTAACCATATCAAAATAATTTTAAGTTTACTAAATATTGTTATCTCACTTGTCAGTATATCTGCATTCTTTCCATTAACTAATACCATATCACAGCATAGAAGGGAAGCTTAATGGAGCAAATTCAATAGCAACTTCAGGAAACATATATGATGTGTAAATAACAGGAAATGATTCAGTCACACCAGATCATATTTTTGCTGCATTATTTTTCTTAGCACTCTCAGAACTTTTATAGAGCTGCAGCTCCATAAATCTGTCCACAATACTTGTTAGATATGTAATTTGGGAGGATTTTATGGAAAATTCAAAACAAAGGTAATGAATGAGTAGCTGATTTTTTTTTTTCTCTCTCTTTTTTTTCCAGAGGACTGAACCCAGGGCCTTGCACTAGCCAAGCAAGTGCTCTTCCACTGAGCCAAATCCCCAGCTCCATGAGTGGCTGATTTCTTTTTTGTTGTTGTTGTTGGTGGGGTGGCTTGAACTCTGGATGTGGCGCTGTCCCTGAGCTCTTAGCTCAAGGTGAGTGCTCTACTGCTTGAGCCACAGCACTGCTTCTAGTTTTCTGGTGGTTAATTGGAGATGAGAGTCTCACGGACTTTCCTGTCCAGGCTGGCTTTGAACTGTGATCCTCAGGTCTCAGCCTCCTGAGTAGCTAGGACTATAGGCATGAGTCACCAGTGCTCAGCTAAATAGCTGATTTCTATGGAGCTCTTTCTTGTTCTATTGACACTGCTAAGAATTTTATTTACATTATCTCATTCAATTCTTACTATAGGGAAATATTCATTTGCTTCACTTCAGAGAAAACTAAGGTCAATGCTCCCCAAATTTCCTTCATTGATTAACAATTGCTCATTTAATATAAATGGAAAAAATGGTTCCCAGAACTAGACTAAGTTGTTCAGGTAAAATATTCCCTAGCATCTCCTAGATTAATTTTGTTGTTTTTTTTTTTTTTTTGGGTCTGGTTGTGGGGCCTGAACTCTGGGCCTGGGCGCTATCCCTCAGCTCTTCAGCTCAAGGCTAGAGCTCTACCACTTGAGCACAGCGCCACTTCCGGCTTTTTTCATTTTGCTTATGTGGTGCTGAGGAATCGAACCCAGGGCCTCAGGCATGCAAGGCAAGCGCTCTACCACTGAGCCATCTTCCCAGCCCTCCTAGATTAATTTTGAAAGAAAATGACAAAAACATAGAGTTTCAAAAGGTCTGAAGAAATTTAAATTTGTGACTGCCTTGGCTTGTTTTATACTAGACTCGGCTTTCCCTTAGGCTAGCTGTAGACATAGATGTGGAAAGGCACAAAAATGAAAATAAAAAAAGTCAGAATCTATTACTATAAAATGACACTTAGTGGGATTATGGCTCAGCAGTAAAGCTCCAGCCTAGAAAGTTCAAAGTTAAATTCAAACTCCAGTACCTGAGGAAAAAAAGCCACACAGTGGAAGGCTTTTTCAGGGGAGGGAGGAAGAATGAAAGACACAAATAAGTTGATAATTGAATGCTAAATATAATATTAATTCAAATTTATAACTCAATAAAAGAAATAAGTATCACTAAATGAATTTTTGAAGTTCAAAGTCAGCATATTTCTTCATCATCAGATACTAATTCCCAAGAGGTTCATAAAGATTGTGAAACATTCACAGGTGTTGGAATCGTTTATTTTTCCCTAACAATTTTACATTTGAACTGGGCATGGGTTGCTTATGCCTATAATCCTAACTACTCAAGAGGCTGAGATCTGAGGATCTTGATTGAAAGCCAGCTGGGGAAGCAAAACCCATGAGACTCTTATCTTCAGTAAATTACCAAAAACCCAGAAATGGTGCTATGGCTCAAAGGCTAAAGTACCAGCTTTACCCTTTGTTCAGGGACAATGCCAAGGCTCTGGGTTTAAGCCCTAGAACCAACACCAAAAACAGAAAAGAAAAGAAAAGAGAGAAAGAAAAAGAAAGAGAGAAAGAAAAAGAAATTGCATTTGAGCTGATATTAAATTATCCAGGGAAAAAGGTTTAGGGATCTAGTTTCCCCTGTTGGTTGTTCATATTATTATTATCTATGCATGGTTCCGTTTTTACCATTTATCCTCTTAGTCTGTATCAAAATTTCTGTAATATCTTGGTACATCTTTGCAGCTGAAAAGTGGCAATATTCATCATCCATCCCCCCCCACCAGGTTTCTCATTTCTGATGCTTTATTTTATTAATGTCTTAATTGACTTTTTTCCTTAGCAAATAAAATAGATTTTTTTTTTCCTTTTTGGTGGTTCTGGGGCTTGCATTCAAGGCCTGGGTGCTGTCTCTGACCCTCTTTGCTCAAGGCCAGCACTCTACCATTTGAGCCACAGCACCATTCTGGCTTTTTCTGAGTAGTTTCTTGGAGATAAGAACTTCATGAACTTTGCTGCCTGGACTGGCTTCAAACTGTGATCCTCAGGTCTCAGCCTCTGGAGTAGTTAGGATCACAGGTGTGAGCCACCGACATCTGGCATAGTAGGTCTTTTAGTGGATATGGCCAGGCCTAAAAATGTTCATCTGTGAAAATACCTACTTACTTTTACTCATGAATAACCTCTTGTCTGACTATATTATTCTTGGGTCACAATGTATATTATTTTTGGATCGCATTCTATTTCCCCTTTTGAAGATTGTTTTTAATATTGGTTGTGATGAAGCCATTACTGGAAATTTTGGTCACTTAACAAACCCTTATTACTGTGCATAGTTTCTAAGGATCAGGAATCTTAGCTCAGGATCTTTTACGATTCCGCCTTCAATCTGTGGGCTAGAGCAAGTTCCAAGGAGGAATTTATAAAATTTGTAATGCAGGTTAGTAATTTATAATGTAGTTCAACAGGCAGCAGTTTGAAAGTGGTGCCTTAAACTGTGTCTTTTGAGATTAGGAAATTCAGAGTTTAGTGGGGGTTAGCATATTTGGAGCCCTTCTTGACAATATGTAGAAGTTTCTGAAAATCGTGTTTTCTCCAGATAATTATTTACCTATTTATTTATTTACTTATTTTTGAGACAGAGTCTTGCTAAAAAGCCCAAGCTGGCATTGAACTTGAGATGTCTCAGTCGCCTTAGTGTGCCACTATGCCCACATCTCTGGTAATTTTTAATTAGTAGTTGAAAAAGAAGCAAAAATTGTTATGGTACTGGAATTACACAGTACATGAACTGGGTAAAATTTATTTAGATCTCCTGGGGACTGGAGGAGTCCCACTTGGTTCACATTTGAACCGAAGTCTTTTCAAGTGTTAGCACAGTGTCTGCTGTCCATGTTCCTCTGGCTAAGTGAGGAGTTGTAATTAACAACTAGAAAAAGTAATCTATTGCGTGAGACACCCTGAGTGACATCGGTTGTACACTTCTTGTCAATAATAGCAATATTACTACCTAGCTAATAAACACTTAATAAGCATAAACTAAGAAAATAACATATTTTATTGTCTAATCTTTGCTATACTCTTTGAGGCAAGGATAATGTAAATTCCTATTTGGCACATGTACAAATGTATGTCAGTATTAATAACACTAGGGAATGGCAAAGTTGGGAATTTGACTTCAAGCCATCTGACTTCAAAAATCAGATTAAAAACACGTTGCCCTTTACATCCGACACTGGCTTCAAAACAGTACCCTCTGCAAGTGGCAGCATCATCAGCAAACACTGGTATCAGGTCTACTACTTTGCAAACAGGAAGTAACCGATCATATCTAATAATTTTCCTCAAAGATGACATTGTCTGTTGGGTGATTTTTCATTCTGGCCATCATTTCCCCAAAACATGGATTTATCAACATTGTAGGGAGGTTGTGTGTAGGTGTGTGTTTTAAGTAAGTAAAAATGTGAGGAATTTATTCCAATGGCAGAAGATATTAATTAAATGGATTTTAAAAAACTGAGATGCTTTCAATTTCATTCCAGTGGCTGGAGGGTGTCAGAGGTAAGAGATAAGAGTAGTTAATCAGTGAACAGCTGCTGGAGAAAAGTCAACAGGAGACTATAGCTTGTTACTGCACAATGTTTAGCCTTCTTCAACCTTAGCTGATCCTCCTGTTTACTTTTAAATTTGCTCAACTACTAACCCTAAGCAATCCAGATGCTGCAAGCACTTTCTCTTAAAAACTATCCCAGTGCAAAACTCTTCCTGCATTGCATTTTCCTGCCACTCTTACTAATAGCCAATGTCCTTGTATGTGGAAAAATGAATGCTTTCCTTTCTCAAATCATTAATTGCAAAAATGCTTAGATCTCAAAGGCCATTGGGCATATTTTTCAGCCTCTATCTAGTCTTGGTGCTGGCAGTTGTAGAACTTATTCCATAATAATGGCTGATCCTTTGGGCATTGCCAATTGGAGAGGTCCTTTCTCATTCTTTCCCTTTTACCCCATATTCAAAGGTTCTAAAGAGAAGCTTCATCTAAATGTTTAAGATGCTCTTACTAATCGTTTAAATTTAGAAAGCCTAGATCATCTAGTGACCTTCATACCTTCATACTCTATCAGAATTTGTACCCTTTCTTATAGTCTTTGTAATCCATGTCTTAAAAGAATCATAGGAACTAGCTCCTGAAAGTGTGTATACATTGCAATATTACACAGAGAAGAAGAAAAAGGAGACAAATGGCCTGGCTAATGAAAACTCTGCTTAGCACATAGCCTTCCTGCCCTGTTTTTCCTTTCTCTCCCTATAAAAGCTCTTTATGCAACTAAGTTCTCCAAGATGGTTTTGCAAGATGCTGGCTATTGAATATAACTCACTCTTCCCACTAAGTCTTGTTTCTCCTCAGTACTGACTTTTGGGTGAAAGCAGCTCAGATGTGGATATGCTGTGGCTTTTCTTGCTGGCATGTGTGTCACAATCTTTTCATTTCAGAACTTTCTTGGCATTGAAAGTTTCAGATTAAGAGAACTAATGGCAGAATTTATTTTTTATTATAAAATATACATTCTTTTTTTTCCCTTTCTTTTTTGGAGCTAAGGTCCCATATCTTTTTTTTTTTTTTTTTTCATGCTGGCCTTAAACTCTCACGCCTACAAGCGCATCCTGCCTCAGCTTCCTGAATAGCTAGGATCATAAATGTGTGCCACTACTACTGGCTTAGTCTAACAATTTTTTAAATTAATTTACTTTATTGTTATTGTAAAGGTGATGTACAGAGGGATTAACAATTACGTGAATCAGGTAATGAGTACATTTCCTTTTGCAGTTTCTCTTCCCTCATTCTCTCCCAATACCTCCCTCTCGTCTCCACCCATGAGTTGTATATACAACCCATGGGTTGTATAGTTCACTTTCATCAGTGTCCAGTGAGTTCTACTACAGTACTTTTTCATCTTGTTTCCCTTGAGTTCTGTGCACACATATATACTTCCTTTTTTTTTTTTTCAGTCCTGGGGCTTGAACTAGGGGCTTGGCATTGGCCCTGAGCTTCTTTTGCTCAAGGCTAGCACTCTACCACTTGATCCACAGAGTCACTTCCACATTTTTCTGTGTATGTGGTACTGAGGAACTGAACCCAGGGTTTCATGCATGCTAGGTAAGCACTCTACCACTAAGCCACAGCCCCACATACACACTTAAATATACTATCCATAAAGATAAGAAGACGGAATCATCAAAAAATTAAAATTAAAAAAGAGAGAAATCTCTTGTTTTCATATCTTTGAGTTGATTTTGATGTATATATTATTTTCTATAAATATGAAGTGGCACAGAGGCATTATGCCTTTATGTTTCTCTCCTGCGAGTATCCTCTTTTGGTCTCACTGTGTGTGGGTATTTAGAAACTTGTATGGTTTATCATATTCCAGTGTCTATTAAATCTAAGTTCAAGCCCCAGAACTGACACAAAAGGAAGTTTGGGGGGGGAGGGGGAGAAAAGAAGGAAGGAAAGAAAAAAGAAAGAGAACAGAGAAAGAAAGAAATATTGTAACCATTGCTGGTGGCAAGCGTTGTATCTCTGTTTCATGTCTGAAAACAATCACACTGAGATTTTTATTTATTTTATTTTTATTATTTTGGCTGGTGATGAGGCTTGAACTCTGGGTCTGTGCTTCTTTTGCTCAAGGGTATGCTCTACCACTTGAGACACATCACCACTTCTGAACTTGGCCTGGTTTATTGGAGATAAAGTCTCACTAACTTTCCTTCTCCGACTACCTTCGAATGGTAATCCTCAGATTTCAAACTCCTGAGTAGCTAGCTAGGATTATTGGAGCCCACTCTATGATTTTTTTTGTTCCCATTTTTTGGAGTTTATTTCCATATAGAATTTGCTTTTATTATTAAATTTTCTTATTACTTTCTTCCTTCCTCTCTCTCTCTTTCTTTCTCTTTCCTTTCATTTTTTTGGCAGATTTCTTTCCTTTTTTTTTTTTTTTAGCAGAGTCTTGCTTACCTTTTATTTTTATTTTTATATTGTGAAAATACTGTACAGAGGGGTTACAATTACATGGGCAAGATAATGAGTACATTCCTTATCAAGCATTGTAGCCTCCTTCTTTGTTTCTCCTTCCCATCCCTTCCCATCCTCCCCCGACCAATCCTCCCAGCTTCCCTGCCCCGCCCCCCCCACCAAAGTTGTAAAGTTCATTTTTCGACATAACAACTTGTACATCTCATTATTATTATTAAATTTCTCTCTTTCTCCCCTCTCTTCTTTCCTTCATTTCTTTTTCTTTCCTTTCCTTCCTTCTTTCTTTCATTTTCCTTCCTTCTTTCCCTCCCTCCCTCAATCCCTCCCTCCCTTCTTTCTTTCTTTTCTTTCTTTTTGTGGTAGATATCTTTCTTTTCTTTTTTTGGCAAAGTCTTGCTCTTTAGCCCTGAGTGGCCTTAATTACAATTACAGAACCATGCCTAGTTTTTACTCAAGTCTCAATCCAACTTCTCAGAATGAACATTACAAAGATGACCCAGTTTGACAGATCACCTGTAGCCAAACCATTGCCCAACAGATCCAAGTTGCTTGATATGTACTGACTGGCAGGGTTGCCCAACTGTAGCCTTATGAAGCCCTCTTGCATTTATAAAATCAGTTCTAAGCCTGGCACCAGCTGCTCACACCAAGACTGAGATCTGAGGATTGTAGTTCAAAGCCAGCCTGGGCAAGAAAATCCATGAAACTCTTATCTCCAAAGAAAACCAGAAGTGGTGCTGTGGCCCAAAGTGGTAGAAACACTAGCCTTGAGTGAAAAAGCTCAGAGACAGCACCCAGGCCTTGAGTTCAAGCCCCACAATGGACAAAAAAAAAGAAAAGAAAAGAAAGAAGAAAGAAAGAAAGAAAAAGAAAGAGAGAGAGAAAAAGAGAGAAAGAAAGAAAGAGAGAAAGAAAAGAGAGAAAGAAAGAAAAGAAAGAGAGAGAAAGAAAGGAAGAGAAAGAGAGAAAGAAAAGAAACCAGTGTTAGTCTCCTTCTCTGGCCTTAGCTCTGCTCAGCCTCAGACTCCTTCAGAGCCTTGAATTTCAGGCTGAGGACTCCAGCTGGTATGACACTTGTCTGCCAATGCCAGCTCAGTTTCCACCCCACCTGGAATTTACTATTCAGCAACCCAACCCGGTCCAACTGACCTAGTAAAAGCATGCCTGGCCTCTGTGCTTATCTCTGAGTTGAAGAGGGTGAATTAGGTAATATTGAAAGCATTTGTGCTCTAAGGTCTTACTCTGTGCTTAAGAAAAACAAATACTGGTCTTAATGTAGTATAAGATTATTTTACAAAGAATCCTTACTGGGCATTTCTCATAGAAATACAAGTAAGTTCAGCTAAAACAAATAAGTTCAGAAAAACAAATATGTTCAGCGAATGGTCAACAAAGTGTTAAGTGTAAGTCAAAACACATGGGGTGGTTGAGAACAAGAATTTATGAGCAAAGATAATCTGATAGTCAGGACAACGAATTTCATATCCTGAATATAATCCTGAGAATATTGGAAATCTTCTAGAAGTTTTTGGAGAGACTATTTTGTCTTTGTATAAAATGGTTTTGAATTTCACTACAATTCAGCGTTTGCATAGTTTGATGGCAAGTAGTTGCTACTTGATAGCGCTATTTGCATTTCAAAGCTAATCAGGCTGCTAAAAGAAGAGTAAGAGGGTTATTGTGGGGATTTTATTATTGTGTAAACTTGGGAATACAAGCCGAGAGGCCTAGCAAATTCAGTCAAACACCAGCCGATAAGAAAGTGGCTTATGTAAAAGGTCTTTAATGAGTGAGTTATTTATTACTTCCCAGAGACATGGGAGCCTTTCACTTCACAGCTAGTCTTCCTAAGGAAGTAAAAACCAAAAACTGGAGAGAAAAGCTATTTTTCATAGTTAGCACTGAAGGTTAAAACACTTCTTAAATCATTAGGAGCTATTTCTCTGTAAATTCTGAAACCCTTTGATAGTTTGAATTAATTACTACTTATAATATTTTATTGCCAAGTCAAATCAAACTTGACTAGAACGCTAATTCAATGGTTTTTCACCCCAGCACATTAGAATCATCAAGGGGAAGGAAAAATACTGATGCTTGGTGCCCAGGGGAGTTGATTTTATTTGTTTGGGGGTGTTCTCTGGTAAATACCCTCCCCCATTCTAATTTATATGGTGAACATCCTTCATAAAACAGACCACATTGGCTCTCCCACTATCTTCAGTGTGCTCCCAATATTTTGTTTGTTGTTTGTATTTTTCAAGACAGAATTTCTCTATGTAGATAAAGCTGTCTTCCTATTCTTGATTCTCCACCTCTGCTTCCCAATTGCTGTTATTATAGTTATATGCCATCATATTTGGAAAATTATAAATTTTAATTGCACAAAAAAGTAGAGCCAAAAAAAGTAGAGCCCATTCTAAAGTATATATATGGAAACATTTAAAATCATACATATAAGTAACATGAGTGTCATTTAAGTAGCATATTATCTATACTATGAAAAATATGCAGAATATACAATTTTTTTTTTTTTTGGTCAGTCCTGGGGCTTGAACTCAGGGCCTGGGTGCTATTTATCCCTGAGCTTCTTTTGCTCAAAACTAACACTCTACCACTGGAGCCATAGTGCTACTTCCGGCTTTTTCTTTTTATATGGTACTGAGGAATCAAACCCAGGGCATCATGCATGCTAGGCAAGCACTCTACCACTAAGCCATATTTCCAGCACAAAATATATATTTGTAAAAGCAGGAATAGTACTACAGACTTTTCTTCCTATAACCCCCGGATCGTGGAACCCATTGTGGAAACCTTAGTTCCTTAGTATGGAATTCAAAGCTTACTGAGAACACATAACACCTAAATAAGTAATTTAAATCCAGGCATTTTATTTTCAACTTCCAGGATTTACTTGGGTTACATCTAAATTCCTCAATCAGTCTTCCATTCTTAAAAAAATCTCAAGCTTGTTATCCCTTAATCTTTCTGTTTTTCCATTCCTCTGACATTCTCACAAATCTCCAACTTGGAATTCATCTTCTCATATTTTCGATGCACTCCGTTTAATCCATGATTATAGCAATTGTTAGTTTGTCTTTTGATTGTTCTTTGAGGAGATGTCAGTCTCAGGCACCAGATTGTATGCAGAGAATGTGGACAGAGTCTTGCTCAGCTTTGTGTCTGGTCTCTATCCAGTGCTCAAATACTGAGCAGTATTTAGCGACAATTACTTGAAATAGTGATCTCTACGTATAAAGTAGTAAAACTGATGAATGTAATTTCTGCCTACAAGCTGAACGTTAATACACATTACAAGTAGACCCAACATTTTAAAAAAAACTGTTTAATTGCTAGTAAAAGGCATAGTTACATAAATTCCTGTGGTTGATGGAATTAGACCTACCAGAATCACAAGGTATTTTTGATCCAATTAACATAATATTATGTCAAGTCTTAGAAATGTTTGACAAGGTGAAAATTTTGTGACAAAGGTCACCTGCTATTAGGAAGAATGGTTACTTTCTGGAAGGAGAACATTTTTCAAAATGAAAATAAGTTAATTTCTCATGACTAGATTTTATAAGCTTCCTGATTTGTATTAAAGAGAAATTGTGCTGCACACTGGTGGCTTGCATATGTAATTCTAGCTACTCAGGAGGCTGAGATCAGAGGATTGAGGTTCGAAGCCATCCCCAAAAGTGTCCAAAAAGCTGTAATTGGAGCTGTGGCTCCAGTGGTAGAGCACCACTAGCCTGGAGCACCAGAATCAGGGACAGAGCTCAGGTCCTGAGTTCAAGTCCCAAGACTAGAACAATGAAAAAGGAAATTTTCTGTTTGTGACTACAAAAATAGAAGAAATTGGGTGGGGGGAGGGAAGGGATATTGGGAGAACAACAATGGAGTGGGTAGCAATGTTCAACAAGAAATGTGCCTTACTCGTGTAACTGTAACCCCTCTGTACAGCATCTTTACAATAAAATACAATTTAAAAGTATAAGAAATATCATAATAATTAAAGCTGACTCTGAATTACAGAGTTCATCTTGTCTACTACATTATACATAGGACTTTATTCTTTGGTTGATAAGAGTTATCAGTACTACAAGACAGAAACTGTATGAAAGTATTTTTTATTGCCTTGCTCATAACTGGTTTTGGATCTCTGATTCAGTACATATAGTTGATTACCGAATGTACTATCTTTGGACATTGAGAAAACCACTAAAGTGTGGCCAAGAATAACATAAAACTGAGACTATTCATCAATGAATAACCAACAGGAATGGATGAGTAACACATGCACAGTAATCTTGTTTTAAAAAATATTTGTCAATGGTTCCGGCAGAGCCAGTGATAGGACCCTATGTCATATATGCCTTTCAAACTTTGTGGTGAATTTCCACAAACTACCCCTCAGAGAGCAACTGACTACCCCTCAGAGAGCAACTACAGAG
Source organism: Dipodomys merriami (assembly GCF_024711535.1). Lineage (NCBI taxonomy): Eukaryota > Metazoa > Chordata > Mammalia > Rodentia > Heteromyidae > Dipodomys > Dipodomys merriami. The sequence continues at coordinate 104,739,151 of NW_027203381.1, read as the reverse complement.
TCCGTATTCAAGCTGGTGCCCTGACCAGGCAGGAAACTTGGCAGCCCTTCCTTTCATAAAGGTATTCATTGAGTATTAAATTTTAAAAATATACTTTAATTAATTAATTAATTAACTTACTTGTTTATTTTGCCAATCCGGGGGCTTGAACTCAGGGCCTGGGTACTGTCACTGAGCTGCTTTTTGCTCAAGGCCAGCACTCTACCACTTGAGCCACAGTGCCACTTCCGGCTTTTTCTGTTTCTGTGGCACTGAGGAATCAAACCCAGGGCTTCATACATGCTAGGCAATTACCTACCACGAAGCCACATTCCCAGCCCAGCAACAGCCTTTTTTGTAGGTGGTGGTGGTCATAGGCCTTGAACTCAGGGCCTGGGTACTGTTGTTGAGCTGTTTTTGCCCAAGGCTAGTACTCTCCCACATTGAGTCTCAGCTCCACTTCTGAGTTTTTAGTGGTTGATTGGAAATAAGAGTCTCACAGATTTTGCCATCTGGCTAGCTTTGAACCTTGATCCTTAGATATCAGCCTCTTAAGTAGCTAGGCTAGGATTACAGGTGTGAGCTAACAGTGCTTGGCCACAAAATTCAAAATTAAGGGTAACAAATGGCACTGTGGCTCAAGTGGTAGAGCACTTGCCTTGAGCTGAAGAGCTTGGGGACAGTGCCCAGGCCTAGAGTTCAAGGCCCACATCCAACAACAACAAAAAATAAGGGTATTATAATAGTATTAGTCTTAATAATGTCACACAGGGGGAAGCATTATAATATGATATAAGTATACTAGGCATTTAAAATGTGCCTCTCCAAGCAAGTCAGTTGAGGAAAGACAATTCTTTTTTTTTTTTTTTTTTTTGCCAGTCCTGAGGCTTGAACTCGGGATTTGGGAGTTGTCCCTGAGCTTCATTTTTGCTCAAGGCTAGCATTCTACCACTTGAGCAGCAGCACCACGTCTGGCTTTTTCTGTGTATGTGGTATTGAGGAATTGAACCCAGGGCTCCATGCATGCTAGATGAGCCCTCTACCACTAAACCACAGTGCCAGCCAGAAAAGACAATTCTTTACATGCCATTACTTGCTTTCCAATAGCAATGCCAGGGACAAGTGCAACATCAGAACGAAGTTAAAAAAGTATTACAGCCAGGTGCCAGTGGCTCACACATGTAATCCTCACTACTCAGGAGACTGAGACCTGAGGATTGAGGTTTGAAGCCAGCCTGGGCAGGAAAGTCCATAAGACTCTTATCTCCAATAAACTACTCAGAAAAAGTGGGAAGTGGCACTGTGGCTCAAGTGGTAGAGCACTACGGTTGAGCACAAAGTGGCTCAGGGACAATGCCCTAGCCCTGAGTTGAAGCCCCAGGACTGGCGAAGAAAAAAAAAGTATTACAACAAAAGTATTACATCAATTGACTATTTCAAAATAGTGCAAAGAGATTTTAAATGTTGCCAACATAAAGAAATGATGTGTGCTGAGATATGCAAATTACCTTACCTTGCCTGATTATTACACGAGATAATATTTGTATTGAAGTGTCACATTATATGCATAAGTACTTATAATTAATCTGTGCCAGAATAACTTTTTTTTTTTTTTTTTTTTTGCCAGTCCTGGGCTTGAACTCTAGGTCTGGGTGCTGTCCCTCAGCTCTTCAGCTCAAGGCAAGCACTCTACCACTTGAGCCACAGCACCACTTCTGGCTTTTTCTGCTTATGTGGTGCTGAAGAATTGAACCCAGGGCCTCATGCATGCAAGGCAAGCACTCAACACTGAGCCACCTTAGCTCACACCCAGAATAACTTTTTTAAAATATGAAATGGTTTCTGATTTGGTGCACACCTTCCTCACATCGTCTTCCATTCGACAATCCCTGGGGCATAGAGCGCTCCTTTAGTTTGAGTAAGAAGTGAGTCATATTAGCTATTTTAATACATGGACATGTGAGAGAGCTTTTTGATACAGGATTTGCTTGCCAACAATTGGATTGGAGAAGGCTCAGGGCTTCGTGCCAGATACTGGAGTGTGGCAGAAATGAGGACTAGACAGAACAGTGTGTAAGCTGTTCAGACTAGAACAGAAAATGCAGAAACAAAACTAAGGTTTAGTTTGAGTAGTAATTTAGCATAGGTGTTGACTTAAGCAGATCTAGAAGGTATACAATTAATGGACAAGCTAATAAGGGGCTTCTTGAAGTGAGTGAATGATGACAGATTATGGCATACCCTTAGCTCCTTATCATTATGTACTTTAATACCTAGGTGCTTAAAGATGGCAGCTAAAAATAAAACATAGTACTATATTTTTAAATAGTAGATATCTTCCCTTCCCTGAGTTTTTGGCTCTGTTCATGAACAGACTTAAATTTAAAAGTAAAGGCATCTCACACTTAAACTTCAAAGCAAGAAGTAATGTTAATGCTTCATTTATGAGTAAAGACATAATTTGACTGGATAATTATTTGTTTATTTATATTTATTAGTTTTTGTATTTGGTGCCTTACTTTGTACGTACTTCAGACAGCATTAAAACCTTGGATAACATAAATGCATCATGTAGTCTTCCATATCTAGAACCAAGAAAGAAATAACAAATCCCTCAAATCTTACAAGATTTAGGTATTTAGTGAGTAAATAATTTTCAACAAGTAAAAAAAAAAAAAGGAAATACATAAACTCTCACTCATTATTTTATTTACTTTAATTGTAGGCATAATTACATTAAGCTTGGTTATCATTGTTTATCTATCCCACATAAGACCAAAGGAACACAAAACCACATTTTCTTGGCATTAACAATGATAAAAGGATTTTCATATCTATTATCCATTGCTCAAGGCAGACATAACAATAGTATGTAGAAGTGACAGCTGACAACTTGACAACCCCAAGAGACAGAAGAATTCTAAACAGGGGCTGGGAAGGTGGCTCAGTGGTAGAGCGCTTGCCTTGCATGAAAGAGGCCCTGGGTTCGATTCCTCAGCACCACATAAGCAGAAAAAAGCCAGAAGTGGCGCTGTGGTTCAAGTGGTAGAGCACTTGAGCTGAAGAGCTCAGGGACAGCGCCCAGGTCCAGAGTTCAGACCCCACAACTGACAAAAAATAAATAAAAAGGAAGAATTCTAAATAGTGAACATATAAATCACAAGAATACTCTAGTGTAAGCTGGATGATGGTGGCTCATGCCTATAATCCTAGCTACTCAGGAGGCTGAGATGTGAAGATCCTGGTTCAAAGCCAGCCCGGGCAGGAAAGTTGTAAGACTCTTACCTCCAATTAACCACCAGAAAACCAGAAGTGACCCTGTGGTTCAAGTGGTAGAGCGCTCGCCTTGAGCTAAAGAGCTGAGGGACAGCGCCCAGGCTCAGAGTTTAAACCCCAAAACCGACCAAAAAAAAAAAAAAAAGTTGCATCTAAAATGGAACTCTCAGTTTGAGATCGGCATTTGGGAAACACATGATTCAATAATATAAAATACAGTGATTTGAGTATTTCTGCCAGCTCATGGTTTCCCACTACAAAAATATGAATAAAGGCTATCAATAGACACTTTCTAATCTCTAAGTCTCACACCTATAGTTGAGATGAATTCCTTTCTAGATAACCTATGTTTGCCTCAAGAAGGAGCAATCAACTGTTGAGATAGAAATTATTGGGGCTGGGAAGGTGGCTCAGTGGTAGAGCGCTTGCCTTGCATGCATGAGGCCCTGGGTTTGATTCCTCAGCACCACATAAACAAAAAGAAAAAAGCCAGAAGTGGCACTGTGGCTCAAGTGGTAGAGCGCTAGCCTTGAACTGAAGAGCTGAGGGATAGCGTCCAGGCCCAGAGTTCAGGCCCCACAACCAGACCCCCCCCCACCCACAAAAAAAATAGAAATTATTCATTCAGGGCTGGGAATGTGGCTTAGTGGTAGAGTGCTTGCTTAGCATGCATGAAGCCCTGGGTTTGATTCCTCAATACCACACACACAGGAAAAGCCAGAATGGTACTGGGGCACAAGTGGTAGAGTGCTAGTCTTGAACAAAAGAAGCTTAGGGACAGTGCCCGTGCTCTGAGTTCAAGCAGCACCAATGGGGGAAAAATAAAGGTCCTAGAGAATTCCCATTTTTTCACCATGTAAGGACACATTATTTACAAAGTTGTCTATAAACCAAGACAGCTCTCTGTGAGCTTTGTCAAAGAATCTAATTTTAATTTATTGATGGTACAAAGACTTGAGCTCAGGGCATTCCCCTTGCTAGACAGGTGTTTTCCAGTTTGAGACATGTCTCTAGGCTTTTTCTTTATCTGTTTATATTTTAGGTAGAGTCTTCCTTTTTTTGCCTACATCAGCCTGGATCTAGATTGTCCTATTTATGCTTCCTAAAACGGCTGGTCTGATAGGCATGTACCAAAACTCCCAGCCTTTTCTGTTGCAGTGGGGTCTCGGTTGAACACAATATCTGTCTCCCAAATAGTCGGGTTAGAGGCATGAGCCACTTTGACCCAGTCAAAGTACCTGCTAGAAGCTAGAACTTATATGTAGGAACTGTGAGAAGTGTGTGTGTGTGTGTGAGTTTGTGTGTGTGTGGTGGTCTTGGGGTTTAAACTTAAGATCTGGGTGCTGTCCTTGAGTTTTTTTTTTGCTTAAGCCTAGCACTTGAGCAGCAGCTCTACTTCTGGCTTTTTGGTAGTCAATTGGAGATAAGAATCTCATGGACTTTGCCTAGGCTAGCTTTAAACTGTGATTCTCAGACTTCTTTGTATATATCTAAAACTCTATATAGGGCTGGGAATGTGGCTTTGTGATAGACTGCTTGCCTAGCATGTATGAAGCCCTGAGTTCGATTTCTCAGTACCAAAAAAACAGAAAAAGTTGGAATAGAGTGCTAGCCTTGAGCAAAAGAAGCTCAGGGACAGTGCCCTGGCTCTGAGTTCAATCCCCAGGACTGGCAAAAAAAAAAAAAAAAAAAAAAAAAAAAAAATCCATCTAAAAATCCATTTTAATACCAATTTAGAAGCTGTGATAAGATGCCAGTAATGTTTCTTTCTTTGTTATCATCCTTTGATGATAGCTACAGAATATTTACTTTTGTCATGGGGATTTAATTCAGAGTCTTCAATTCAAGTGCTGTTTGTTTGGTGGTATAGGGATTTGAACTCAGGGCTGGGAGTTACTTGGACTAAGGCATGTGCTTTATCATCTGCGCCTCACCTTTAGCAAAAAAAGCTTTTATATATCAACACTAATTTGGAGGTTTTATCCCCCATGTATCCATAGTCATAAAGCTGAACTTGAGAGAATAGAGGTTTACTTTTTTAGGTGTATGTATGGAAAATTGGGAAGCTAAGACAAATATTCCCTAAGATATTGAGTCACAAAATTATGTCATCTGCTATGTGATCATGACCACACACTGAGATGTGATGATTTATAATGTCAAAGGTTGATCAATGTATAAAAATGTCAGGAAATATAAAATGATTGCTATATGAAATTAATGCTCCAGTAATAGGCAGGCAATTTTATCTTAAAGCTGTGCAGATAGTCTCCAACTTAGTAAATGTTTCAACTTACAGTTTTCTAACTTTACTACAGAACAAAAGAGAGATACATTCAATAGGAACTACATTTGAAATCTAAATTTTCTCCTTTTTCTTGTTTATCTGTGTAGGTATGAACACTATGCAATCAGCAGTAGAGAGCCATAGCTCCCACATAATAACAAGAGAGGTACAACCAATACTTTATAGTGTACTGAAATAATAAAAATGAAAACAAAGAAGCAAAAATCAATTTTTATATACTAGAAGATAAACAAGTAAAGTTGTTATTTTCACACAAAGTCTATCTTAATCAATGAGTTTTCTCTATGTAAACAATAGTTGGGCTGGGTGCCAGTGGCTCATGCCTGTAATCCTAGCTACTCAAGAGGCTCAGATCTAAGGGTTGCGGTTCAAAGCCATCCCCACAGGAAAGTCCGAGAGACTCTCATCTCCAATAAACTACTCAGAAAAAGCCACAAGTGGCGCTGTGGCTCAAGTGGTAGAGTGCTAGCCTTGAGCACAAAAGCTCAGGAGCAGTGCCCAGGCCCTGACTTCAAGCCCCATGACTGATGATCAAAAAAGAAAAGAAAGAATAGCCAGTTAGATAATATAATGAAATAAAGTTACCAATTATAGTAGCAACAAGAAAGAAAATATATCTAAAACTAAATTCATGAGAAATGTACAGAAACAGAGAAAAACAGAGTTTGTGTTGTTGAGAGATTTAACGTGAAAAACTAAAGAAGCATGCTATTCTAGAGGCATGTTAGGAACTAGTTAGAACGATTATTGTACTGGCTTTTAAGGAGGGTATTTGGTAACTTGGGTCCTTTGATTGAGCATTCAGGTTGGAGGAAGCTAGCTGGGGAGCAGATTATTTACCAGTTTGTCTCTACTCCAGGCCTAGAAATAGCTGAGGAATAAGAACAGACTTGTCTATGAGGGATTTTCCTAGGTGGTGTGATTTGCAAAACCAGTTTTCCCACTGCACTATGAAAACTCCTATGAAAACTCCAGTTAGGAGTTTTCCACTAGGGATTTCTATGAGATGAGTCTTCCCCACCCCCCTTTCTATGTCTCTCTCTCTCTCTCTCTCTCTCTCTCTCTCTCTCTCTCTCTCTCTCTCTCTCTCTCTCTCTCTCTCTCTCTCTCTCTCTCTCTCTCAATCTTTCCTTCTTTTTTGCTGGTCCTGGGGCTTGAACTCAGGGCCTGGGTCCTGTCCCTGAGCTTCTTTTGCTCAAGGCTGACACTCTTCCACTTGAGCCATAGTGCCACTTTCAGGTTTTTCTGTTTATGTGCTCCTGAGGAGTCAAACCTAGGGCATGTTAGGCAAGTACTCTAACACTAAGCCACATTCCCAGCCCGGAGATGAATCTTTTTTAAATAATTTTTTTATTGTTGTTATAAGCGTGATATACAGAAGGGTTACAGTTACATACGTCAGGTAATGAGTACGTTTGTTGGACAATGTCACCCCTTCCCTTGCTCTCTCTCCCAGTTTTTCTTGTCCCATCCCTAGGGACAAGTTGTATGGTTCATTTTCAACATAGTGTCTAGTGAGTAGCATTGCTACATTTGTTTACACTTTGTCCCTCCTTCTGTGCCTCTCCTTACCTCCCCCAAACAGATAAATGAACAAAGAAGACAAAAAGAAAACAAAACCACCAACAAAGAAAGGAACCTCTTGTTTCCATTTCCTGGAGTTCATTTTATTTTTTTACTTTTTTATTTTTGGGGGGTCTGTCATGGGGCTATCAACTCTGGGCCTGGGCGCTGTCCCTCAGCTCTTCAGCTCAAAGCTAGTGTTCTACCACTTGAGCCACAGTGCCCCTTCTGGCTTTTTCTATTTATGTGGTGCTGAGGAATGGAACCCAGGGCCTCATGCATGTGAGGCAAACACTCTACCACTGAGCCACCTTTCCAAGTTCATGATGATGATGATGATGATGATGATGATGATGATGATGATGATTTTACAGATTTTACTGCTGGTCCTGGGCTTGAACTCAGGGCCTAGGTGCTGCCCCTGAGTTTCCTTTTTTTTTTTTTTTTGTCAGTTGTGGGGACTGAACTCTGGGCCTGGGCACTGTCCCTCGGCTCTTCAGCTGTAGACTAGCGCTCTACCACTTGAGTCTTAGCCCCACTTCTGGCTTTTTCTGCTTATGTGGTGCTGAGGAATTGAACTGAGGGCCTTATGCATGCAAGGCAAGCATACTACCACTGAGCCACCTTCCCAGCCTCCCTGAGTTTCTTTTGCTCAAGGCTAATGCTCTACCACTTGAGCCAAGAGCCATTTCCCACTTTATAGTTTATTGGAGATAAGAGTCTTATGGCCTTTCCTGATCTGCCTGGCTTTGAACCCTGATCCTCAGATCTCAGCCTCCTGAGTAGTTAGGATTACAGGCATGAGCCACAGGCACCCAGCTTCAGCCAGGTGCCAATGGCTCACACCTGTAATCCTAGCTACTCAGGAAGCTAAGATCTGAGGATCACAGTTCAAAGCCAGCCAGGGCAGGAAAGTCAGTGAGACTCTTATCTCCAATTATCCATGAGAAAACCTGAAGTGGTGCTGTGGCTCAGGTAGTAGAGTGCTTGCCTTGAGCTGAAGAGCTCAGGGACAGTACTGAAGCCCAGAGTTTAAGTTCCATGACCATCCAAGAAAAAAAAAATCAGATGCACATAGAGGTTCTTTATAAGCATGAAAAACATGCTAAGTTCCTGTGTCCTGGTAGTCATAAGGCCTGAGACCAACAATAAGATACCTGTATGGACACTGTGTTTACCTCTACCTTAAATCAGTGTACATTTGAAATCTGAGTTACTTTGGAACATTGTTTGCAATACTTTTTTAAAAATAAGTTTTTTTATTGTGAAAATACTGTACAGTGGGGTTACAATTACATGAGCAAGGTAATGAGTACATTTCTTTCTTTTTTTTGGGGGGGGGTACGGTTGTGGGGCCTGAACTCTGGGCCTGGACACTGTCCCTCAGCTCTTCAGCTAAAAGCTAGCGCTCTACCACTTGAGCCACAGTATCACTTCCGGCTTTTTTCTTTTTGCTTATGTGGTACTGAGGAATCGAACCCAGGGCCTCAGGCATGCAAGGCAAGCGCTCTCCCACTGAGCCACCTTCCCAGCCCAATGAGTACATTTCTTATCCAGCATTGTTATGCTTTTGACAGTGTTCTAGTAAATCACATAATAAAGTAACCTAGTAAAGAGATAACTCAAGAAGAAAAAGGACAATGAAAATTCAAAAAATAAAAAAGGCAAACAGTCAACAAATATAAGTAAAACATATGCCTTTACTAATAAAGTAAAGCACTAGAGTTGGGTAATGGTAACTCACCCCTGTAATCCTAGCTACTCAGCAGTCTGAGATCTGAGCAGAAAAGTCCATGAGAATTTTATCTGCAATTAATCAATAGAAAAGAAAGCTAAAAAGCTAAGTGACAGTGGACAGTGCCCAGGTACCAAACATTCAGCTCCCTCCCATGTAAAACACAGAGATAGAGATACCAATTATCTCTTTCAGATGGAAAACCCCTATTTTTCATTTAGCTGTAAATTATCTCAAATGATTGCAAAACCATGAGAAGATATATTTTACATTGGTAAGGCAGTATGGATTGGAGATGTTCTAAAGGGCTTTTAGAATTTTATTCATTTAATAAATAAAATAATCATTACCTTGGGCTTAAAAATCATGATTCTAAAAATACACTGAAAAAGTCATATACTTTCATAAAAATATATTAAGAAGAATGTTTATCACCATTTTACTTTTGCTTGTCATTTCAAAATTTGGAAACAATTCAATCAAACAGGCATTGGTTAACTACAACCATATAAATATGTATTCTGCATCATTAATCATGATTTGATAAATGTCTATTTATTGAGATGGACAGCGTGTTATGATGTGTTAAGTAAAAAAGACAATTTTATATAACAGTATATATTTATGATGCCATCTAGCTAAGAAAATTTCTCAATACAACTATCAGATTATACACACACATAATGCACATTAAAACATCCATAGTCAATAAATGTGTCTGGGTTAGTAAATGGAATTGTGGATATTTAAAATAATTTATTGACTGCTCTACATTTTCTATTCTCTTTTTAGTTTTGATTTTGCTGGGGTTTGAACTTGAAGCCCTTGTGCTCAGTAGGTAGGTGCTCTGCCCCTCTCCTTTTCCTTTTTGCTTTAGGTTAATTTTTAGATAAAGTCCCATTTTTTTTCTTGCCCAGGGGCTAGCCTAGAACAAGAGCCTCCTACCTTTGCCTTCTGCATAGCAGATGCATACCTCCATGCCAGCTTATTGGTTAAAATGAAGGTCTCATTAACTTTTTGCCCAGGCTGGACTAGAACTGTGATCCTTATCACTTACGAAGTAGTGGGGATTAGAGGCATGAGCCACTGTGCCTGGCTATACTTTCTGTTGTTTTAAGGAAATAAATGTATTAATTCATTTGATGATGATGATGATGATGATGATGATGATGATGATGATGATAGTGAAAGAAAGAAGTTTCCCCATGAGATGTTTTAGAGTTCTAGTGTTTTATAGTTCCATGTAAAAGTACTTATTTGAAGATCTCTCTTCGCTCTAGTTTATAACTTTAAGCCTTCTGCTGAAATCCCAGGTGTGTTTACAGGTGAGACATCACTATTTTGGCACCTGTTCCGACATAATATCCTTAGGCAATTCCAGTCAACTGAGAACTTTCTCAATGTGTTTTGTGTGTGTGAGAGAGACTCTGAGAAGTGATCTAGTAAAACAACAAAAGAAGAACAAAAAAGGAGCTCCTGGGGTGTATGTGTACATACTCACACAGTTTCAGACAAAAGGTCTGGAACGTTAACACATTGACAATCAGATCATTTTCCTATATTTGACAAGTTGAACTGAAGCTTGGAGGTACTTTAGCATTTTAAAATTTTTACTTGTTCTTATAAAGGTGATGTACAGAGGGGTTACATAAGTCAGGTAGAGTACATTTTTTTTTTGGTTGTCAAGGTGATGTACAGAGGGGTTACAGTTACATAATTAAGGTAATGAGTACATTTCTTGTCAAACTTGTTGGAGTACATTTCCTTTTGAATAATGTTACCCCTTCCCTTCCTCTCTTCCACTTTTTCCCACCTGTCCCTACCTTCAAGTTGTCTAGTTCATTTTCAGTATAGCGTCTAGTGAATACCACTGCTGCAACACTCTAACATTTAAACCCAAGTAAAGATCAGTCCTTTAAGATACCTTTTAATACCCTGTGGAAAAGGTGAATGGATGATGTTGAGATTTCAGGGACTAAGGAAGACAGTACCTGAGTCAGAAAGACCAGTTTCCAGACATGTAATGCCACCTTTTTCATGTTAGAACATCTTTTATCTAGCAAAGAAGTATGGGAAGTCTGGAAATTAGAGAATCCATTTGATTTTTTTTTAATTGCAGGGCCAAATCCTACCAGGGAAATATCCTAGTCAGATCGGAACATGTTGTGGTACTTTGAATTCACTAGAATTCACAAAGGTACAGCACCTGCTCCTAGCCAGATCGGAACACTTTGTGGTACTTTGAATGTACACTAGAATTTACAAATCTACAGCACCTGCCCCGCATTGTCTTTTTTCTCATTCAGCTATGAGTACTTGTGTAAATAAAAACACTCGTGCAAATGTTGAAGGGATAAAAGTGCTTGCTCCAACATATGCTCCGTGGGATCTGAGACTATTATAGTAACATGAATTCTAACCTGTGATGCTAGCAAACTTTCTCCATCTGCTAGTAAATGACTGGGCAAATCATTGTTGTACAAAGCAAGTATAAAGAAAGATAACTAATAAGCCACTTTAATTGGTCCAGTAGATCAATTAAACTGGCTTCTGATAATAGGATTTATAGAGATGGTTATTTATTGAGGAGATAGAAATGAGGATGTATGCCTTGACCGCCACTAAAACATGCTGACTATTCCAAAAAATGTCTGGGATCTTTGAATAGTTATTGGCAAGCTTGATATTACTTATCATCTGTGTATTCCTCATTTCCTTAGAGGAAGGAAGGAAGGATAGAACTGAATAATAAAGTAGACAATGGGGTGGTTTAGTGGGCCACAGGGCCCTCCTTTTGTTCTTCCAGTTAAGGAAACTACAGTATGGGGCCATGAGTAGGGCAAAGGATTGCCTACTCAGCACTGGCATGGAGGAGGAGTCATCACTACTAGTATGATGTGGTCCCTGTAAAAAGATGCCAGAAAGGTTACTGTGAAAGAAATGAGCACACCGACCCTAGGTCCCTAGTACCTCATCCTCATTCTGAAGGCCAGCTCAATGATTTTTAATTTTCTTCCAGATCTTCTCAGTTTCCACAGCATCTCTTGCTCTCCAATGTAACCTGATTATGAGTTGCCTACTTAAGAAAGTAGACATAGATGAAAGAGAGGGGAAAAAATAATTTTAATGGTGGCCTAACTAGAAAGCAACATAGAGCCAATTATGCTAGGACTTTTCAAAAGGCAGGGCATAGGAATTCAGCGTCTAGAATCTGCCTTGTCTTTCACACAGTGTCCGAAGAGGGATGAATAAAGAAGTGATTCTACATGGCCATAGTAAAGCTAGATCCTGCTGACTAGAGCAAAACCTAAACGTTGACATCCAGGGAAGGTATCATGGAACAGTTGGCATTGCCTGAAAGAGAGGTATTGTTGTTGGGTGAGCCAATGTCCTGGGGGCTGGGGCTTGGCCAGCATGTCCTGTAACGAACACCCAGTCTGCAGAGCTGCTTTTGTTTGTATTCCCAGACAGAAATGATTGCAACACGTTTTCAGGGCCAACGTGAAAGCTCTGCCTGTAAGGTACTGATCTGCTGCTGTCAAATAAGACACACGCTAGATTGTTACAGTAGAAGTGTCCAACTTAAAACAAACAAAAACAAAAACCCACAGTTAAAAGTGCAGTGGTCAAGGGGTTATTTATTTATTTTTTTCAATACTGATATATAGTGAATGTCTTTTTTATTTTTTTTTGCCAGTCCTGGGGCTTGAACTCTGGGCTTAAGTGCTGTCTCAGGGCTCTTTTGGCTCAAGTCTAGCACTCTATCACTTTGAACCATAGCACCACTTCCAGCTTTTTCTGTGATTAGTTGGAGATAAGAATCTCATGGACTTTCTTGCCTGGGCTGGCTTTGAACCATGATTCTCATATCTCAGTCTCCTGAGTAGGTAGGATTACAGGCGTGAACCAGCGGTGTCCAGCCAGTTGTTTTCTTTAAAGGGGAAAAGCAAACCTGGGATTTTGTCACTGAAGAATCTTATCTATACTTCTGTAAATAGTTTACTTCTTTTCACCAGGCAGCCGTCATTTGGTGGGACATGTACTAGATTCAATTTCATAATCCTTGGATGCTATCGAGTCTACCGGTGGAGTGAATTGTTTAGTCTTCTGGAGCTGTAGATCACCCGTCTGCAAAATGGGGATAATAATACTTCCCACTGTCTGCCCCATGATGTGAGTCAAATGATTCAGTGGGAAGTTGCACATGAAAGCACATATCGGCTGCCAGATGGGCTAGGAGTGTGAAGATTGCAGGGACAGTCTGGTTACCTGGAGCAGGTGATCATTTGCAGGTCTGAAAGAGCATATGCTTTCGACGTGTGAGGCCCTATGTTCTGTCTCCAGTAGCCAAAAATAGCACTTGAGGATATTTATCCTCAAGCCATCTCCAAAAAGGAACTTAATTGGGGGGACTAAATTCTTCCCAGATCCAATCCTAGCTGACAAATAAACAAAATATCCACCTACTTTTGCCACCACGGGAATAAAGTAAAAGTAGAACCAGGAAGAGATGATTAAATTCTGTGTGAAATAGAAGAATAAAGATGTGGCACTGTGGCTTAAGTGGTAGAGCACTGGACTTGAGCTGAAAGAACTAAGGGACAGTGTGCCCAGGCCCAGAGTTCAAGCCCCTTGACTGACAAAGGAAAGAAAGAAAGAGAGAGAAAGGAAGGAAGGAAGGAAGAAAGAGAGAATGAAAGAAGGAAAGAGAGAGAAAGGAAGAAAGAAAGAGAAACAGAAGAATAATGTAATGACCAGAGAAGTACAAAAGTCCCCTCAACCTGTAAGAAAAACAGTGGGGGTGGGGTGGGGGTGAGGTGAAGGGTGGGGGATGAGCAGGTTGGAGTTAGGAACAGGGAACTAAGAGAAGGCTGGCCCCACAAACCCCCAGAGTCCCCCACTGCCCCCTCTAGTCTGCACAGCAGGGTTGGGGGAAGGGCTGAGCCTACTTCAGGGATCAAAGAGAAACAGCCAGAACACTGTCTGCTCTTTGAGCAAAGATAATAGAGTCCTCTCTGTGCTGAAGAGAATGAACACACAGAGGAAGACTGAAAAGCACAATACGCCGAGAGCTGATAGGATTCCTTTATTTCATAACTCAAATGCATCAGGCTTGTCCCCAATTCCAAATCAGTCTATTGAATTACAGGGTTAGCTAAATAAAAGGGCATCCCACTGGGGGGTTTCACCCTGTAGGTTACCACTGTTTAATGTGAAGAAGTCAGCTCAGTGGGCTGACATTAACATTTTAAAAAATGCAATAAAATAGGATGGAAAGCAAAAAACATTATATGTGGTAGGAATAACAGTAAGGTATTTTTGTTTTGCATGTGACTGTGTGTGTGTGTGTGTGTGTGTGAGAGAGAGAGAGAGAGAGAGAGAGAGAGAGAGAGAGAGAGAGAGAGAGAGAGAGAGAGAGAGAGAGAAAATGAATCTTTCTGTAGGTCTTAATCACACCATGAGCTCAGTGAAAACTGGTCTAATCTACCTCCCTGCCTTACAATGGAGAGCTCCTAAAATCAGTCCTAGAAGATATGGCCTTAAGAAAGAAGGGGATTTCATAAGCTTCCCAGGAAATGTTCACAGTAACCCTCCTGCGTTCACTGTACAAAATGTCACAAACAACACTGCTTCTCAGGAACAAAAGAGTCAGCTCTTCAGGAAAAAGCTCCTGGATCATAGCTGCATTCTCAGGAAGCTAATGCTGTTTGTCAGAAACTGAGCAACCTCTCTCTAAGCCCCTAATTAAGAGGAAGGGATGGGAAGAAAAGGTAATAACATGCCTCAAATTGAAGCTGCCACTTGACCACTATTCATTAGAGAGCCACAAGAGCTTTGGACTCTATTTAAGGGAAGTCTGGAATGATTGGCTGTGTGTGTGTGTGTGTGTGTGTGTGTGTGTGTGTGTGTGTGTGTGTGTGTGTGTGAGAGAGAGAGAGAGAGAGAGAGAGAGAGAGAGAGAGAGAGAGAGAAAGGAAAGAGAGAGAGACAGATGAAACAGAACTGTCCAAATGCTTCTTTTATTACAGGCCTGTTCTCAGCGTGTTTTTCTTGATTTATCTCTCTGGTAATTTTAATTAAAATACATTAATAACTTGCTTTATTACTTACAAAGCAGATAAGAGTGAATAGAGAGGGAATACAGAGAGGAAGCCATATAAAAGACTGTGAAAGGCTAGAGAATGTTTTCTCATCCACTGTAGATAACCACCAAAGTGAATGGATTGTTGATGCTAAGTCTCAAGGAATTAAGAATAAAATTCAGTCAATAGTGGGATGCCTGTGGCTCACACCTGAATCCTAGCTACTCAGGAGGCTAAGATCTGAGGATCATGGTTCAAAGCGTTTGGGCAGGAATGTCCATGAGACTCTCTTCTCCTGTTAACCACCAGAAATCCAGAAGTGGTGCTGTGGCTCAAGTGGTAGAGTGCTGGCCTTGAACTGAAGAGCGCAGGGACAGCGCCCAGGCCCAGAGTTCAAGACCCAGAACTCACAAGAAAAAAAGAAATTCAAAGTCAACAGATAGAAGAAAGGCCTACAGGGCTGGGAAGGTGGCTCAGTGGTAGAGCACTTGTCTAGCCTGCTTGAAGCCCTGGGTTCGATTCCTCAGCACCACATAAACAGAAAAACTAGAAGTGGAGCTGTGGCTCAAGTGGTAGAGTGCTAGCCTTGAGCTAGCAGAGTTAACTAGAGCTCAAGCCCAACAACTGCGGGGGAAAAGGCAAGAAAGGCCTACAAAGAGTAGAAATCATCATTTTCTGCGTATCTGAAAGGCAAGGAGACAATTTATATGTATGTATCAGTATTTCCCAAAAGAAATCCCAGTAAAGTTGTATAACAATAAAATAATAGATAACTATAAAGGTAACACTGACATTCCATCTCACTCCAGGAAGAGTGATGATCATTAAGATAATAAACAAAGGTCATATGTTAGTGGCTCCCACCTGTAATCCTAGCAACTCAGGAGGCTGAGATCTGAGAATCAAAGTTCAAAGCCAGCCTGGGCAGGAAAGTTTATTTCTGGTGACTCTTTTCTCCAAAGAGCTACCAGAAAGCTGGAAGTGGTGCTGTGGCTCAAACTGGTAGCACTAGCCTTGAGCAAAAGAGGTCAGGGATAGTGACAGGCCCTGCGTTCAAGATCCACAATGGATACTACCACCACCAACAAAAAGGACAACTGCTGGTGACACTGAGATGTACACACACACACACACACACACACACACACACACACACACAAGCCAGAGAGAAGAATTAGATCACACATTTGGGGAGAATTAGAGATCATCCATTATATTGAATTAAGTGAGACAAACTCACAAGGCCAAATATCACGGTTCCATTAATATACAGAAACTAGATCTTAAATGATAAAAATCACAAATACAATGGGACCTCCAGTTCAAAATGGACATGTTGGGGGTTGGACAGTGTAAAGGGAAAGCTCATTGGGAGGAGAAAGGGAAATGAAGAGAGTGGAGGTAGTAAAGAGAGTGTTTGTGTGTATATATACATACATAAGCTTATATGTATGTGTGTGTAGCATAAAAAAAAAAAACAACAACAAAAAACACCAAAGGTTGTTTTTTAAAAGGGAGGGAAGGGCTGGGAAAGTTTCTCAGTGGTAGAGTGCTTGCCTAGCATGCATGAAGCCCTGAGTTCCATTTCTCAATACCACATAAACAGAAAAAGCCAGAAGTAGTGCTGTGGCTCAAGTGATAGAATGCTAACTTTGAGCAAAAGAAGCTCAGGGACAGTGACCAGGCCCTGAGTTCAAGTCCCAGGATTGACTAGAAAAAAAAAAAGGAGGAAAGAAGGAGATAATTAAGGGAATAGTGAAGCGGGTGAACTTGCTCAAAATATACCATATTCATACATTCAAATTTCACACAAAAGTTCCCTGTATTGTATCAATGACTCCCCAAAAAAGGGTGCGGGGAGACAAAATTATAAAGAGAAGAGGAGGAGGGGATAAGGAGGAGGAGGTTTTACTGTGCTGTGGTCATCACAAAATGCCATTTAATGATGAGTAAACTTCTTTATCATCCCAAGAAATCAGATTAAAGCCTCTGAAACCTAAGCCATAGGAAATCCCAAGGCTCAGATAACTTATCCAGTGTGACACCAAAACAGCACTATTGCTTTCAGGCTGCCTGGCTTAACCTTGAGCAAAACCTTTCCCTAGAGTTCAGCTCAGTGAAATAGACGTTCTGTCAAACTGTAACAGAGACAAGGATTTTAGCTGTAATTATGGACTGATAATCTGAGGCAGCTTTAGTTAAACAAACGGAATCAGCACATTATCATTAGAGAGGCACTGTGGTTCCGCTCCCTTCTGCGGGACATTGGTGTGGGAGAGAGAAGGCTATTGAAAAGTCTCACTGCTGTTGCCAGTTTTGCCTCTATCTAATCTCTAAGTAGAGTTCAGTTTCTACAAATAAAGAATGGATGCCACCTTCCCATCTCACAGAGTTGTTGAAAAAAAAATCACAAAAAGACAAGTGTTCAAAAATAACTGGGAACTTACGTTTTTCTTGTATCCTTTCCATATATATATGGATATATGTATATATATATATATATTTAAATTATTTTTACTTATTTATTTACTTTTTGGTCCTGAGGCTTGAACTCAGGGTCTGGGCACTGACTTTTCCCTTTTTTTTTTTTTTTTTTTTTTTTCCTGAAGGCTGGTGGAGCCACAGCTCCACTTCTGGCCTTTTGGACATTAGTTGGTGATAAGAGTCTCACCAACTTTCCTGTCTGGACTGGTTTCAAGGCACAATCTTCAGATCTGAGCCTCCTGAATAGCTTGGGTTACAGGCACAAGCCACAGGTACCCAGCTTTAGACTCTCTGAGAGGAATTTCTTATGGTTGGGATTTCAGTTACTTGTAAAGCTGGACAGTAAGAATAATTTTGGGGAGCAATAGTCTTCAAATCTCAGGGTACCAACAATGATTCAGTGGGCCTCATTTATCTGTCCTCTCTCTTCCTTCGGTTGTTCTTGCCCCCTCTTCTCCTTTTCCCTTCTATCAAATATCTATGAGTGTCTACCATATACCAGTCTTTCTCTATCAAAAGACTCCCTCCAGAACTTATTTTAATAGGTAATGTAGAGAAATATAAAAAGTGAAACCATATGTTATTATGAGAGGTGTGTGTAAAGAAAGAAGTATGTGTAGCTAGCTAGATTCTGGAGTACCTGCAGAGACTTATTGAAGAGATCTGAAGGAAGTCTTGTTAGTAAGCCAGGCATGAAGCAAAGAGCTGAAGCTGAGGATAACAGAAGTATTGGAATGAAAAAAACTATTATTATTATTTTTTGTCAGTTGTCAGGGCTTGAACTCAGGGCTTGGATGCTATCCCTGAGCTTTTTTGCTCAAGGCTAAAAAAATACTCTACCACTTTGAGCCACAGCACCACTCCTGGTTTTCTGGTGGTTAACTGGAGATCAGAGTCTCACGGATTTTCCTGCCTGGGCTGGCTTTGAACCTGATCTTCAGATCTCAGCCTTCTGACTAGCTAGGATTACAGGCGTGAGCCACTGGTGCCAGCTTCATGCCTCATTTTAATATAGTCACCGTTCTGATGACCTTACCCCCAGTGGGCATCTACATATGAATTTTGGAGGGAGACATAATTAAACCTATACCACTTAGTAAATATTTTATTTTGATTCTTATAAAATAAAAAGACAGCACTGACTTCTGTAGATTTAATCATTCTTCATAGCTTAATTTTCACTCATTAGAAATGATAACTCAGAACCACGCTTTCTCTTCTGGAAAAAAAGGAGAAATATTTTCTCACGTGTCAGATGTCATAGATAATGCAGTCCTTTCTCAGTCTTTTTATCACTGAAGCACACAGGAGAGATTTTATTTTATTTTTTATTTATGTATTTTCCAGAGCTGGGGACCGAACTCAGGGCCTTGCGCTTGTCAGGCAGATGCTCTTCTGCTGAGCTAAACCCCTAGCCCCCACAGGAGAGATTTTATATACTAAGAACTCTCTTCGCTTTGGATGTAAACCTTATCCCTGCGCTGCACGCAAAACAACGGTGACAATGAGAAGGGCGCTAGTGACTCACACCTATAATCCTGGCTTCTCAGGAAGCTGAGATCTGAGGATTACGGTTCAAAGCCAGCCTGGGCATGAAAATCCATGAGATTCTAATCTCCAATTAACCACCTAAAAACTGGAAGTGGAGCTGTGGCCCAAAATGGTAGGGAGCTAACCTTGAGCAAAAACACCTCAAGGACAGTGCCTAGGCCCTGAGTTCAAACCCCACCACTGACAAAAGGAAAACAAAACAGAAAAATTTGTGTGACAGGGTTGGAGGCATGGCTCAGTTGGTAGACTAGTAGGCAATGAGTGAAAGTCAGTTGCTGAGTTTGAGTCCTAGTCTCAGACCTAAAAAACAAAAACAAAAAAACAAAAACCGAAAAAAACCCACTCAAACTTGTATAACTTTGTCCAGTATCTTGTCACCTGAAAGGACATATTCTAAGATACTTTTACAGAAATGTTCTTAAAATACCATTGAAATACCTAACCTCACCAAGACATAAGAAAAGAGAATTTTCCTTGTCTTTTTTTCTTTCCTATGACATTCTACACAGAAGCAGCACAGGCTGGGTTGGACTGCTTAGTCTTTCATCTCTGGGTCTATGATGGCTGTTTGAGCTCTTGCCATTGCCTGGAAATATTGCTATCCCATCAAACAGTAGGAATGGATAAATCACAGTGCACATTGGTTGTAATCAAAGGCAGGCCTTTGTATATAAGATCACTCAACCTCTTATTTTCAAGAAACATAGTCATGGTAAAGAGATGGGGAAATATGATTCATACTAAAATGTCCATAGATGGAGACAGCTAAAACACAAGGGTCTCATTGTTGAAGGAAGAGAAGAATGCTGAATATTGTTGCATGTCTTGGTTTGGGTTCCTGCCAAGCAGAGCCTCAGGCAAGCACTTGGGAATCTAGGTAATTTATCTACATTTACCTAATGACTGATGGAATCAAGATCAGGCAGCAAAAGTGAGGGAGGGGAAGGCCGGAAACAAAGAAGGAAAGAGGCTGATGAAGGGTGGGCTACTGAGCTGGAAATGACTGGGGGGAAAAAAAGTCCAATTACTCTGGCGAAGAACTTCTAGACCTACATCGACTGTGCTACAGACTTGTTCCACTGGCAGACGGAAGGCTGGGGTGCGGATTCACTGACTTCTGTCTCTGTTACTTAGCTTCTCTGCGCCTGCAGGCTGTGCCCCGCTGGGACTGTGTAAGCTCTTTGTTATTGGTGGCTTCCCCAAGGAATATTGCCGTACTCACTGGAGGCAGACTCTTTCAATCTGATGCCAACTGTACAATAGTTGCCCTACTGTCAGGTGGGCTTTGGGGGTGTGGTGCAGGTATCTTAGGCAGAGGAGAGTTCATCTACAGTGCCAAACCCTACAAGGAGTACGGTGGAGCTTGGGTCTCAGGGCTGGGAGAAAATTAATATGACACCTAATGCAGACTTCGGTAAGCTGAGTCAATGTTCTCCTTCATCTATTTCCTTCCTGTTCATTCCAATACTGTGCTTTTCACCATCTTTAACAATTAGGTTCATTCTATTAATGGAAATGATTGTCATTAATTGCTGAGCTGTTCAGGCCTACTGTAAATTTAATATCTTTTTTTTAATATTGTAAAGATACTGTACAGAGGGGTTACAGTTACATGAGTAAGGTCATGAGTACATTTCCTGTTGAGCATTGTTACCCCCGCCTTTGTTTTTCCCCTACCATCCTTTCCCTACCCACCTCTCCCCCTCCCCCCCCAATTTAATATCTTTTTTTTTTTTTTTTTTTGGGTCCGGTTGTAGGGCCTGAACTCTGGGCCTGGGCACTGTCCCTCAGCTCTTCAGCTCAAGGCTAGTGCTCTACCACTTGAGCCACAGCGCCACTTCCGGCTTTTTTCTTTTTTGCTTATGTGGTGCTGAGGAATCGAACCCAGGGCCTCATGCATTCAAGGCAAGCGCTCTACCACTGAGCCACCTTCCCAGCCCCAATTTAATATCTTAAGCTTGCATAATAACAGAAAATACCTTCATAGTTTGTTGATTTAGTGAGAAATCTGTACTTCAGATTCTGTCACCAGCCAACAGCTGGAATAGAAGCAAAGGAAAATGTGTCACACATTACCGCCTCTGTTCTGAAACATGTGCTCTTTAATGCTGCTGTCTGTCCTGAACATTATATATTACTTAATGTCATGTGTACTTTAAATGCCTGCATCATGCACATAAGGGAAGTAGGCTTGTGAGCTAGAAACTGAGTAATTAAAAACAATGCCAGGACATCATGAGCCGCTAGGCACATGGATGCTGGCATAAAAGGATGACAGCAAATCGTGCCCATTCATGTGTCCCCAAGTGTCGATGAGAGAAAGACTGTCTAGAGCTGTGATTAGATACAGTCCTTCTCAAGTCTATTTTTTCCTTGGTTTATGTCAATTAGGATTGATGCATGACAAGAAGTCCACAGGAATTAGAAAAATCTTTCATCATAGTAACGTTGGTGTGGAAATGGAGATGTTGGCACGGAGGGAGAATGAAAGAGGAGTGGGAGCTGGTACCAGTGGCTCATACCTGTAATCCTGCCTACTCAAGAGGCTGAGATCTGGGCGGGAAAGTCTGTGAGATTCTTTTTTTTTTTTTTTTTTTAAACTTTTATTTATTTATTTTTTTATTTTGGGTCCGGTCGTGGGCCTAAACTCTGAACCTGAGCGCTGCCCCTCAGCTCTTCAGCTCAAGGCTAGCGCTCTACCACTTGAGCCACAGCACCTCTTCTGGCTTTTCTTTTGCTTATGGGTGCTGAGGAATCGAACCCAGGGCCTCAAGCATGCAAGGCAAGCGCTTTACCACTGAGCCATCTTCCCAGCCCAGTGAGATTCTTATCTCTAGTTAATCCCCAGAAAACTGGAAGTGATGCTGTGTCTCAAATAGGTAGAGTGCTTACCTAGAATGAAAAAGCTCAGGGACAGTACTCAGGCCCTGAGTTCAAGATTAATGACCAACACACACACACACACACACACACACACACACACACACACACACATACACACACACACACACAGAAAAAAAGAAGCAGATTATATACAAATCAATTGCATTTATTAGGGAAATGAGATTATTCCCATAGTATCCAAGAATATCTTTACTGCTGTTATTTACAATTTTATTTAAATGAATAGCAGGAAGCTGAAACATGTCTTATCTGAAGTTAAGGGGAGAAGAGGTAGATAGACGCATGATGACAGGAATGGTGGGCGAGTACAGTCACAGTGGAAAAATGGAACATTGAGAAGATGGGTGGAGTTGGGATAGATGAGGAGGAAGAGGATGATGGAAGGAGTGAGCCTGATCAGGGTGCTCTGTACACGTAAATTGACATGTTGAGTGGAAACCTCTTTGTACAACTATTTAAAGTTAATAAAAATAGTGAGTTTTAAAAAATGAATTGCCAGGCTCCGGTGGCTCATGCCTGTAATCCTAGCTACTTAGGAGGCTGAGATCTGAGGATCATGGTTCAAACCCAGCTGGGGCAGGAAATTCCGTGAAACTCTTATCTCCAATAAACCAACAGAAAACCAGAAGTGGCACTGTGGCTCAAGTGGTAGAGTGCTTGCCTTGAGCTGAAGAGCTAAGAGACAGTGCCCAGGCCTAGAGTTCAAGCCCCACGACTGACAAAAACTTTGGCTGGGAATGTGGCTTAGTGGTAGAGTACTTGCTTAGCATGCATTAAGCTCTGGATTTGATTCCTCAATATCACATAAACAAAAAAAAGCCAGAAGTGGCACTGTACGTAGCTCAAGTGGTAGAGCCCTAGCCTTGAACAGGAAGAGGCTCAGGGACAGTGTCCAGGCCCTGAGTTCAAGCCCAGGACTGGAAATAAATAAACAAACAAATAAATCTTTATTTAAAATTTTTACTATACTGAGTGCATGACTTTGAAGGATGTTTGTTGTCTACCCCTTCATTTGTGCCCTGCCTCTTTGTCTCCCAAAAGGTGAGCCATTTTGTGTTACCAGCTGCTCCCCATTGTGATGTTTGGCCTTAGCACACACAAGCCCAGAAGCCACAGAGCCAAGTGACTGCATAAAACACAAGCCCAAACAAATATTTTCTCTTGTACGCTGTTTCTTCTGGTATTACTGTAATGGGTGAGAAAAGCTGAGAATCACAGAAAGTTGGCATCAGGGATGGGGTGGTTGCATTGACTACCTGATGGTGTGGTTCCTGGCTATAGAAGGAATTTGAAAACATGCAGGATTCAGAAGGCCTAGAATTGTGTAAGTAGAGATGAATGGGTGGTGTCTGCAGGAGTTTAGAGGATGGGATGCTGATAGGAATATGGAAAGTAAAGACTGTGCTCGTGAGGTTTTAGATGGGAACAAGAACATTACTGGGAACTGGAGTAGAGGCCATCTTTACTATATTCTGGCAAGAAAACTTGCTCCATATGTTGTCCATGTCCTAAAAGGTGATGTGAGGCTGAATTTAAAAGTGTTAGATTAGTTCCTCTGGAGGGGAAAATTTCAAGGCAGCTCCGAGGAATCAGTGACTCCTTTTAGCCAGGGTGAGAATCATGAACAAAAAGCAGAGTGGAAGGATGGAAAAAACTTGCAGTTTCTCTAGGAAATAAAGACATGTATATAGTTGAGCCCAAGGAAAATGTGTCTACTAAAGACCTTTTGCCATTTCATAGAAGCCAAATACTTTGCATGTGGGTACCAGGAAAAATGGGTTAAGGGCATCTCAGCAATTAACCAGACCCTGTTCATAAAAAAAAAAAAAAGCACAAGATTATAAAACTATAAAGTCTTTTGTAAGAATGCACTTTGAGAAGAAAGCTCCAACTCACACAGGATTGTCGAGAAATGCTCATCCTAATGTTCAGCCATCTGGGCACTCAAAGACCACTACGACAATGACCCAAGTGGGCCCAGGTATTACTTGAGTTGGTTAACAAAGGACTCTGATATCATCTGTATGGTGAGAGTTTCCCAGGCATCCAGAATACAAGAGTGACAGGGTCGTGGAGGCTTCCACCTAGATTTCAAAGGAAAGTGTAGGAGAACAGGCAGAGTTAGGTTCTCTGCAGATAGTCCCTAAGAGGGCGATGTCTGAAACAAAAGACAAAGCCCAATATGCAGCAAAGCCACCAGAAGTAAGAGGTGCCAGGAACAGGAAAACCACGGAGAGTAAGAATATCTAGGGGATGGACAGAGGGGCTGCCCTGCCCCAAGTCCTTTTGGAGTTTACATGCCTCCTCTGTGTGTTCCAGATGCCACCAGACCTACAGAAAAATTGAGACTAGGCAGAAGACAGCATATGCCACAGAGCTAGCCCTTACAATGGTCCTGACAAGAGAAGAAAGAGCATTGGTTCAGTGTTACATTAAATTCTCATGGATGTGTGTCATTCACCATGTTCCAGTGCATACAGGATGTGTGTCATTCACCATGTTCCAGTGCATACAGGATGTGTGTCATTCACCATGTTCCAGTGCATACAGGAATATCTGGATTCTCTGGGTCACAGCCTAAACTTCGAGAGACCTGCAACAGAACACAGATCTAGGAAACCTAGTTTGTCTTCCTCAAAAACATGTTACCATACTGTAAAATGGATTTTTTTGGGCATGTGGTTGTATGAATTTTAATCTATAGCTGTATAAAGATTCCTATACCTATTCCCACAATCAAGCTATATCATGATTCTATAATCTCAAGACTATTTAACATTCCATTGTAGGTATAAACTCTCTAATGCCCAACAACCATGCATCTGTTACTCATTTCTCTAAATTTGTCTCCAGAAGAATGCTAATCAGTTGGGCGCCAGTGGCTCATCCCTGTAATTCTAGCTACTCAGGAGGCTGAGATCTGAGGATCAGGGTTCAAAGTCAGCCAAGGCAGGAAAGTCCTTTAAATTCTTTTTTTTTTTTGGGGGGGGTGTCCAGTCATGGGGCCTGAACTCTGGGCCTGGGCGCTGTCCCTCAGCTCTTCAGCTCAAGGCTGTCCCTCAGCTCTTCAGCTCTACCACTTGAGCCCTAGCGCCACTTCTGGCTTTTTTCTTTTTGCTTATGTGGTGCTAGGAATCGAACCCAGGGCCTCATGCATGCAAGGCAAGCGCTCTACCACTGAGCCACCTTCCCAGCCCCTTAAATTCTTACCTCCAACTAACCACAAGCAAACCAGAAGTGATGCTGTGGCTCAAACTGGTAGAGCACTAGCCTTGAGCTCAAGAGCTCAGGGACAGGGACAGAGTTCAAAGCTCATGACTGGAAAAAAAAAAAGAAAGCTATTAAATTGAGATGTTTGGAGACTTTGTTGTTTTTGTTATTGTTATTCAGCATAATACTTTCATCCAAATTATCACATGTACCAACAAATTGTTGCTTTTGATTGCTGACCATATAGCAGATGAATAACTATCACTTTGCTTATTCATTCATCCATTCAAGGACATTGAATTGATCCCAGTTTCTGGAATTTATGAATTGAGTTGCTAGAAGATCACTACTAATTAACTAAAACATAAACAGATAAATGTCAAAGTTAACATTATTAAAAAGTGGACACTTCAATGCAATGGTGGAATGCACTGAAGACTAGAATATTATCCTTGTCATTATGTATACACTGTACATAAGCATGAGGAAATTATCAGACAAATTCAAGACAACAGCAGTCTATAAAACAAGTGAGTAATACTCTGTAAATATGTCAGTTTCACTAAAGACAAAGAGCTGAGAACTATTTCAGATTTTTTTTAAAAAGGTCTTAAAGAAATGAGGCAAGGAAATTTAATGTTAGATGGAAACTCAGAAATTTGTTAGTTTTAATAGTGGGCAGTAGGGCGATACAATTTTTGGTTGTACTTAATATTTACCAAAATGACCTTAGGCTATAGTAATTATGAACTATTATTTTCAAAATAACATTAACTAAATATTAACCATATTCTACTTATGGGTAGATGGTTATGATAATAATAGATCATAGTTATTACTTACCATCATTGAGTGTGACTTACAGAAATGAGCCCTTTCTTCTTCCTCCTTCCTTCTTACTTCCTTCCCTCCTTCCTTCCTTCCTTCCTTCCTTCCTTCCTTCCTCCCTCCCTCCCTCCCTTCCTCCCTCCCTTCCTTCCTCCCTCCCTCTCTTCCTTCTTCCCTCCCTTCTTTCCTCTTTCCCTCCCTCCCTCCTTCCTTCCCTTCCTTTCCTTTCCTTCCTTTTCCTTTCCTTCCCTTCCTTTCCTTTCCTTTCCTTTCCTTTCCTTTCCTTTCCTTTCTTCCTTTCCTTTCCTTTCCTTTCCTTTCCTTTCCTTTCTTTTCTTTTCCTTTCCTTTCCTTTCCTTTCCTTTCCTCTCCTTTCCTTTCCTTCTCTTTCCCTTTCCCTTTCCCTTTCCCTTTCCCTTTCCCTTTCCCTTTCCCTTTCCCTTTCCCTTTCCCTTTCCCTTTCCCTTTCCCTTTGCCTTTGCCTTTCCCTTTCCTTTTGCCTGGGCACTGTCCCTGAGCCTCTTTTTCTCAAGGCTAGCACCCTACCACTTGAACCACAGTGCCACTTTCAGATTTTTTTCTGTTTATGTGCTACTAAGGAATCAAACCCAGGGCTACATGTATGCTAGGTAAGCACTCTACCATTAAGCCACATTCCCAGCCTGAACCGTTTCTTCTTAAGTAGCTGCCAAACCATTTATTAGGCAATTCTAGAAAATGTTTTGAATAAAGGTCTTATTGGGGAAATGTGTAGCTCTTGCATCAGGATAATTGAATGAGCTATTAACTTGCAATTTGTTTTTGTGGCTGTAGGTAGTTTACCTGCCACCGTCCTAGGATGGTAGGATTGCTGGCTCTCGGGCAGAACTTGTCAGCTCGAAGATGTCTAGATGTGTGTTGAAAGTTAGGGTTTGGGGCTGAACTGTGAGACAAGTAGACTTGCTCATCAGGCTAGAAGAGGTGGAAATGGCTGTTCCAGGAAGGTATTTGGAAATTTGGTTTCTTCAGTACATCTTCCTTTCAGTGCCTCTAGGCAGAAACCTAGATAAGACTGTGTTCTCTTCTATGGAAAGGTGTGGTAGTGAAATCATTAACTCTCACACTACACTTTCGCCATTGGCTGTAAGGAAGGAGTAACATATCTATTTATATTATTGTATCTCTAGCTGCTCATTCTCAGTGTCCTCAGATTGTGATGTCCAAGACAAAGTGATATAAAAAGGCTTTTGGTGTGCCATTAGTATGCTGAATAGAATTGATCTGCAGTTTCAGGTCTGAGATTGCTGAGCTTCCTTTAGCCTTATGAAGCTTTAAACTGAATTATAGAAATAGATAAGAGAATCAAAATTAATATCGTGTATTAAAAAGAGATGTAACACTCACTAATGAATTTTAACATTTACAAAACTTGAAAGTCATACTATTAATGAACTTATTATATACATGAGAATACCAATTGGAAAATCTTGCTTATTAAGTTAGACTATTGGGGGCTAGGAAAGTGGTTCAGTGGTAGAGTGCTTGCCTCGCATGCATGA
Source organism: Dipodomys merriami (assembly GCF_024711535.1). NCBI lineage: Eukaryota > Metazoa > Chordata > Mammalia > Rodentia > Heteromyidae > Dipodomys > Dipodomys merriami. The sequence goes on along the minus strand of NW_027203381.1, from coordinate 104,711,692 downwards.
GGCCCTGGGTTCGATTCCTCAGCACCACATAAACAGAAAAAGCTGGAAATGGTGCTGTGGCTCAAGTGGTAGAGTTCTAGCCTTGAGTTGAAGAGCTGAGGGATAGCACCCATGCCCAGAGTTGAAGTCCCACAACCGACAAAAAAAAAAGTTAGACTATTGACAGAAATAGGGGGGAAAGAGAGGGAGCAGTTAGGCATGTTAGTACATACCTATAAACCCAACACTAGAGAAGCTGAGGCAGGATGATCATGACTTTGAGGTCCACTTGGGCTGTGCAGTAAGTGCATGGAATATATTTAATTTATTAAAGCAGTTTAAAATGTATAAAGCTGTTTATTATTCAACTTCATGGGATTAAAGATAATTCAAGAACTCTTTGTAAAGAGAAATGGGATGCAATCAGTGTCTGGTTGTCTATATTTATGGTAGTATTAGTAATGCTAATGGCCCATAGGATGCTGTACAGGGTAAAAACTAAGAGCAATGGTCTGAACAAGAGATCTTGGGCCAAAATGAGTTTTTTTTTAAATTTTACAAATGTGTGTGTGTGTGTGTGTGTGTGTGTGTGTGTGTGTGTGTGTGTGTGTGTGTGTGTGTGTGCCCTAGTTCTGGAGCTTGAACTCAGGGCCTTGATGCTGTCCTTGAGCTTCAGTGTACAAGTTTAGCTTTCTACCACGTGAGCCACAGCTCCACTTCCAGCTTTTTGGTGGTTAAATAGAAATGGGTCTCACAGATTTTTCTTGCCCAGTCTGGCTTTGAGCCAGGATCTTCAATTCTCAGCCTCTTGAGTAGCTAGGATTACAAGTATGAGCCCTGGTAGCTCAGCTTCTTTTCCAAAATTTTAATCAAGTATATAGAATAGAAAAAGAAAGCATTCATTCTTTCCTTTTCCTTTTCCCTCTCTTCTTCTCTTCTCTCCCTCCTTCCCTGACCCTCTCTCCCTCCCATTCTCCCACTCTTTTCCTTTTCCTTTTTTTTTCTTTATTGCCCTCTTCTCCTCACACTGCTTTTGGGAGGCAAAAACAGTTTGTTCTTTGAAAGTTTACTATACCTTTAAAAAAGACAACAATATCTGCAAGTTGAACATAAAATCAAAGAGTAGTGTTTTTTTGTTGTTGTTGTTTTTTGAATTGGGAACTGTAATAAATGGATCTAATTTCTTTTAAGTAACCACTTAAGTCCTCTTTTTTCTTTTTTTCCTCTCAGTTGTGGGATTTAACTTAAAAGCTTGGTACTGTCCCTTGTGTACAAGGTTAGCTCTCTACCATTTGAGCACTTTTGGTAGTTAATTGGAAGTAAAAGTCATACAGATTTTCTTGCCTTGGCTGGCTTTGAACCCTGATCCTCAGATCTCAGCCTCCTGTGGAGCTCGGATTGCAGGCATGTGCCACCAAGCCAGGATTTAAATCCTCTTTTCAATTTACAAAAACAACTCTTGAGGGCACAGACACTTCCTATGAGTGCAGAAGAAGAGTTATTAAAGGCTGGTTGGTAGACAAATGTATGCCTTTGAAAGGAAGAGATAAATATGTTTAATAACTTTGGGGGGTTATAAAAAATTCCTTTGTCAATGGCTTCATTGTTACAACAGGACATTATTTTTGAAAACATCAACAAATAGGTTTGGTTTCTTCGTTTTTGTTTTTTTTTTTTTTTTGGGTCCGGTCGTGGGGCCTGAACTCTGGGCCTGGGCGCTGTCCCTCAGCTCTTCAGCTCAAGGCTAGCGCTCTACCACTTGAGCCACAGTGCCACTTCCAGCTTTTTTCTTTTTGCTTATGTGGTGCTGAGGAATCAAACCCAGGGCCTCAGGCATGCAAGGCAAGCGCTCTACCACTGAGCCACTTTCCCAGCCCCTAGGTTTGGTTTCTTCTATCCAAAATTTAAAAAATATATATGTAAAAACAATATATTTTGTTGTTGTTGGTCGTGGGGCTTGAACTCTGGGCCTTGGTGCTCTTCAGCTCAAGGCAAGCACTCTACCACTTGAGCTACAACACCACTTGCATTTTTCTGGTGGTTAATTGGAGATAAGAGTCTTGTGGGCTTTCCTGCCCAGACTGGCTTTGAACCATGATCCTCAGATCTCAGCCTCTTGAATAGCTAGGATTACAGGCATGAGCCACCAGTGCCTGGCTCAAAATTTGAAATATTCTACTTCATTTTTTTCCCCAGAGAATATTTTCAAAATGCTCCCTTCTCATATATAGAGGAATACTTGTATTTGCCTGCAGCATAGTATACATATAATCCTGCTAGCTAATGGAAACAAGATTTTCTTTTGTAAATGGCTGGGATGTTCCCTGACTCTTTCTTGTCTTTTGGGGATTTTGCGCATTTGGTTACTTTTCCTTCTGCACCTTCACCTCCTGATATGTCTAAGCTGTTATTTGATTATGGAAATCCCGTTGTTCCACCTACAGTCATTGTAGAGTGGGAGGTGGCACCCTCCTGTTTCTTCCTGACTTTATTCTTGAACTATTCTTCCTAAGAGTTGGGTAGGAGGCTAGGACTTCAGTTCTCCTGACTTTACTCATAGCCTACTCTGACATGCTGGTAAAAAGATCCTCAAACTCTTTTTGATTCATGGCGGTATTAATGCCTTTGTTTTTTTCTACCACCTTTCTAGGGAAGACAACAACTTCTAATTCAACAAAATAAAAATAAAATTAGAGGGGCTGGGAAGATGGCTCAGTAGTAGAGTGCTTGCTTCACAGGCATGAGACCCTGCATTCAATTCCTTAGCACCACATAAGCAGAAAAAGCCAGAAGTGGCACTGTGGCTCAAGCTCAAGCCTTGAGCTAAAGAGCTGAGATACAACACTCAGGCCCAGTTCAAGCCCCGATGACAAAAAATAAAATAAAATAAGAAAAGAATCTACATTTCTCAAACCTAATAATTTCATTTATTAGGTTCTTTTGTTCGATTCTTGAATAGTTACCTTTTAATAATCAAGTAGCTAGTTTAAAACAAATGCATATAAACCAACATTAATATCATCCTTTAAAAAAATTAAGTTGTTGTACAAGGGATTTGAACCCAACAAATCCGATTATAATTATACAGAGATTCAAACTGGACACTGCCACTCTCCTCTTCCTGTTTCACCTTGTTTTCTCTTGGGTGTGAGAAAAACTCACATCAAATGTGTTGTCTAAAAGTTCCTGCTTTGACCAGGTGTCTTGGCTTTTGTTAAGGCAAAGAGAAACTGCTTTGGGATAAGGAAGGGTTTTTGAAATGCAAGGTTTTGTCTTAAACTGGTTTCTTCTCAAGATGGAATTTAAGACACACCTTAGATGGTTCAAGAAATAGCAGAGGGTGGGGGTATATTTTGAACTTACTGGTGTACTGTTAACCTTATTTCACAGTCACCTTATGTAAATAAGGCTTAGGGCAAAGGGGTGGAGCCTGCTGGGTTAGAGATAACTAGGGGAGCAGCCTGTCTGCTCTGTGTGCTTGCTTGCCAGATTTTTGGCTTATCATGAAGTGCACCCTTCTGCTGAAGTAGATTTTTGCATGGCTGAGATAATTCTTTATTTTTGTGTCTATCATTGTGACTCCAGTAGCTCTTGGAGAGCATATTTATAACATGGGTTGTTTGTTTTTCTAACTTTATTCTAGCAACTGTTAAAAACATAGCCTTGCAAGGAATGGAATGTTAGTGAAGGGAAAGTAGCATAAAACTGACACACTTCAAGGTAGATCATCTGACAGAGGGTGCTGGGCTGCCCTAGAAATTTCATACATTCTGTGTGGATCCCTGAGTTCCCTGCGGCAGTAGTATACGCAGAAGCACGGTGTGGCAACTGCAGGGCTTCGTGGAGGAAGATGGAGAGGACAAATCCCCAGGGTGAGAATCCTTGCTGCCGTTTGGCATCCAGGCAGCCTGTAAATCAATTTTCCATAATGTAGAGTACTGAGATATAATTCATGGGAATCTCTTTATCTGTTTAGAATCTGAGTTCCCCCACCTTTTTTTTTTTTTTTTTTTTTTACAAACCTGTACTATCTGCATCTTTCTAGGAGGCAGAACTCAACTTCTACTGTGGAATCCAAATCAACTTGAAATCTACTTCTCAACTTCTTTTGAAACTAGAGTCTGGACCCAGGATTCAAATCCCCAACCTAATAGTTCTATTTATTATCTTCGAGAACCTTAAGTATGTATGTTTTAATGCAAATACATACAAACAGTAAATACATAGAAACATTCATATCCTGCTTGTTTAATTCTGCATGAACTGATTACTAGTGGAGATGCGTGCCTCTTGGGCACTGTTCACCTGTGCCTTTCTCAGATTCAGACTGGATACTACTTTCCTGGTTTCACATTAATTTCTCATGCCATGCTTATTTATTTATTTATGTATTTATCTTTTTGTAGCAACTGGTAAAATCACAGCTTTGTAAAGATAAGAATGTGATTGAGGGTCTTAGATTCAGAAGCAAGAAAGAAGTAGAAACTATTCCAAGGGGGAATCCCTCTAGAAGTCTAGCATGCACACTGGCAACCAAGAAAGTGGTAGGTCAATTTCAGTCCTGGAAACATGGACACTCTCACCAGTGGACCTGATAATTAATGATGGTTTTTATTGAATTGGTTCTGAGGCTGGATTTAGGATGTGGTTTAATTGGTGTAGCTTTCTCTTTTTGGCATCTATTCTCAATGTGATTCTCTAGACCTAATGAGGCTGTGGACAAGGTGATATCCTACTGCATTCTGGTCTGTGTAACTCAAAGATGTACTCAAAGATGGGTTACATAAAAATTAATATTTCCTAGGGCTGAGAATGTGGCTTAGTGGTGTAGTGCTTGCTTAGCATACATGAAGCCCTGGATTTGACCACATGAACAGAAAAAGCCAGAAGTGGCTCTGTGGCTCAAGTGCTAGAGTGCTAGCCTCGACCAATAGAAGCTTAGGGACAGTGCCCAGGCTCCAGGACTTGCCAAAAAAATTAATATTGCCCAAAGATGTCCAGTACCAGAAATGTGGAAATATTATAGAGATCATATTGGACTGACATCACCAGATGGAACAAGAATCTGAGCTATGTCTTCTGAAAACTCTAGATAGTAAATAATAAGCAGCAAAGAACCAGCCCTCACAGGCTGACAAAGTTCTATATGAGAAGGTTTGATAATGTGGAAAGACTTGAGAAGGTTAAAAAACTAAGAACATAGTCCCTAAGATCCTATTACTTTGTGGCACGTAGGGAAAGTTAAAAAACTAAGAATATAGTCCCTAAGATCCTATTACTTTGTGGCACGTAGGGAAGGTTAAAGTATTTGTCATTGGGGATAATATTTGAGGAAATATTTGAAATCAGAGGCACAGCAGGATGATGCAATGAAGGGAGAGCTAGCCAGGACCAGATAGGAGCCAGATTTTGATCTGTGTGAGGCTGATGAGAAAATGAAATTTAGGTAGAAAAATACAATTCATGAAATATGAGTGGACATGTTTGCTTGGCATTTAGATGGTTTTGAAAGCCCCAGAAATCATTCATTGCATTTCTCAGGAGTATACACTCCATAAGAGCAAATCCAGAAGAGTATAGTATTAAAACTAAATGCCTAGACCAGCATGGAAAGGGAAGGGGTGCAGTCTCTATTTACAAACTTTAAGAAGCAAGGGACATATCCCTCAAAGCATAGCCATGACTGACAGAAGCTAAAGCTTTGTCAAAAGAATTGTTCCATGTTTTGAGCTATAACAAGTTCCTGAAGATGAAGGTGCATGCCACCAAAGATATTAGACTTTTCTTGCTTCATTAGCAGAGAACAGAGCATGCATTTTTAGCCTTTGCACTTGTGAAACAAGCCGAATCTCTATTTTTGCCATTGTGAGGTTGTTTGACCTACATGCATGAAGCAACTGCAGATGTTACTTATGTCATTAATTTCTTTGATCAGCAAAATCATATCACCACAAGAATGCCATTGTTAGGTTCACACATGCTTATGGGAATTCCATGCTGTTAAGAAAGAAATGTAGTGGGAGTATTTGGCTCAAGATCCTCACACATTATAATTTATATTTCCTATTCAAAAATAATTACTAATTCCAGTACTGCTCTTAAATGTCTTTATGAGAACTCTCATGACCAGTTTTCACAACTGTTTAAAAACAATTGCCTAAGTGGTTTTAATGATACTGTAGAGTTTGAGTCTATCCACTCATCTTATGGACTTGTGGCTGTCTGGAAACTGTCTCAGGTATGTTGTTTCAAATCACTTCCTTGCACAACAACTCCTTTTTGTTATGGGAAGCAAGTAGATAATGTTCTGATAAGGAAATGATTATCTAGTTGGAATATGAAAGGATAGAATGCTTTTGCACTGCTGAAATTGTTGTTTTAAATTTGGGTCAAAACTTAATGATCAATTTTTTTCTTTCCTCTGTAGTGATCATGAACAGAGAAGGATGGGGGGGAGGGCTGGGGTGGGGAGTCCTGTAGGTTAAAGGAAGTAATCTGATAGGATGAAGGATATTGATGTGAGGAGTCTGCAGCACCTAGGGGCTTTCTCCTGGGTACTTGATGCAGGTTTAAGAGAATTATTCTTATTTTTTTAGCAAATGGACCAGATTACAGTATTAATTTTCCAATATCACATCTTATTATTTCCTTCCACACATTCTTGGCCTGGGCACTATCCTTCAGCTCTTTCAGCTCAAGGCAAATGCCCTACCACTTGGGCCACAGTGCCACTCCCAGTTTTCTGGTGGTTAGTTGTAGATAAGAGTCTCAGGGACTTTCCTGCCTGGGCTGGCTTTGAACCACAATCCTCAGATCTCAGCCTCCTGAGTAGCTAGGATTACAGGCGTGAGCCACCAATGCTTGGCTTCCTCCCATACATTCTAAGCAACCAGTCTAAGGAGTTCCTCCTTAGAAATGGCAGAAACTTGAAATGTTTTCAATAGAAGTTGATTGACTTTTGTCTATTAGTGTATGTTCAGTGAAACGCAGTCTTTACTAAAAGATATATGCTTGCTTTATTGTATTTTCACTTTTTTTTTTTTTTTTAGCAATGTATTATATTAAGTCATCATGTGTGAATTTTTTCTTTATTTTTGCCAGTCCTGGGACTTGAACTCAGGGCCTGGGCATTGTTCCTGAGCTTGTTTTTCCTGCTCAATGTTAGCACTCTACCACTTCAGCCAGAGCGCCACTCCTGGCTTTTTCTGTTTATGTAGCATGAGGAATCGAACCTAGGGCTTCATGCATGCTAGGCAAGCACTCTACTATGAAGCCAAGTTCCCAGTCCATGATTTTTCTTTTTTTCATTAGTAAGAAGTCGCTGCTTTATAGATGACTCTGAGATGAGTTTTACATTCCTACTTCGTTAATCTAAGCCTTTCTGTGTGACTTTGGGCTAGTTACTTAAATGCAAAACATACCTTCAAATTCAGAATGTGGTGAACATTCTATTAGCCCTTTTTGTGCTGCTTTAAAAACACTGAAGGCTGGGCGTTTTATAAGGAAAGACATTTATTTAACTCATGACTCTGGAGCTGGAAGATCCCAAGAGCATGACATCTACATCCTGACAGGGGTTGCCTTTAACTGTTCCAACACAGAAGAGAAATAGAAATGGAATCAGCTGTGCACCATCCAAGATGGCATCCTTATCACTAACTCTATCAAGAACGAATTCACTTATTAATTCACACTGATTCACTGTGTGGCCCAGCCCACTCCATAAGACAGCATTAATCCATTCATAAAGGTGGAGTCCCCATAACTAGTTACTTTCTTATAGGCCCTGCTTCTTAAAGGTTCCAGTATCTCAACACCACAATGCTGGGCACAAAGTTTCCAACAGATGAACTCCAGGGGAACAAATTATATCTAACCTATAGCCAGGATCATATGAAACTGTATCTGGTTTAGTAAATAAATGTTTTTGGAGTACCTGCTTAGGTGTCAGGAAGCGGGCTAGAGATTGGGGATATAGAGATGAATGCAGTGTATCACTTTATATGGTATAAAATGGCATATGATTAGAATTAGAAACTTTTCATTTCCTTCTTCCTCCCTTTATATCTCATCGGTTATTTGCCCCAGGAATTGAGATGGAATGAAGGAGAAAATAGTATATTTTACATTGATTTTTTTTCAGCTGATATTGAAGTTCAGAGGTAAATTTTATTTCAAGAGCTAAAGCAAAAGCTGCTGTAATTTCTCAGTAGAGAGAAGGATGACATAATTTGGAAATAACAAGGCTAGAGGGGAGCAGGTCTAGATTAGATGGGAGTTCTGTGTTCCCAGATGTGTGGGAGTAACCAGCTCAGAGTTCTCTCAGCCTGAGCACAGCATTTAATGTCTCCTTATCTTATAAAGAAAAAGAAAGCATTGTGTTTCATTAGCAGAAGAAAATTAATGCAGTGACTAATTTCCCAAATGCAGTCATTTTACCTATGTGTTATATGCATTAAAATAATTGCTTCAAAGGATTAGGATATTTTCAAAACAAGCCACAGTGGGTTTGGCCTCCAGGAAAACTTCCCACACACCCTGAAGACTTACATTCAAATTTACCTTTTGAAATCTGTTTTGACACTTCCATCCTGCTGTACCTGTTTGCTTCACTTCACCTCAGCGACACATCCCTCTGTTAGTTCAACTACATATGACTAAATCTGTGGTCATGTGATACTAGATTTCCTGCTGCAAATGAGCAGGGCAATGATTCATTCACAGATGAATGTAAAGGCTGGAGTAGTGGCACATGCCTGTAATCAGAGCACTCAAGAAGAGGAGACAAGAGGTCTTCTTCATTCATTGCATCTTTTCTTGGTTACAAAATGAGTTTGAGACCAGCTTTGTCTACATAAGAAGAGATGTATTTAACTGTTTTTTAATCTGATTAAAAAAATTGTTACTGTAAAGGTGATGCTCAGAAGGGCGACAGCTACCCAAGTCAAATAAAGAGTACATTTCTTTTTGAATTGTCACCCCATTCCCTCACATTCTACCAATTTTTCCCTCCCACTCCTACTCTAGTGAGTACCGTTGCTGCATTTGTTCACCGTTTGTCTCTCCGTTCCATAAATGACTTTTTAAATGCCACGTTAAGAAATTCACAAAGTTCTGAACTTTTCTTTTTAAAAAAGCATTATGCTGTTTTGTGGAATTTGGCTAAATGTGCTAATGGAGTAAATTACAGAAAAAAATGAATAATGCACAATGAACTACTAAAATAGGAAGAAAGGATTCCTCATAGAAAAACTTAAAGGTATTTTTCTCAACATAAATGATCTACATGTACAACACAGATACCTTTTACTTTTCAAGTACTAGGAATAAAACAAGAGGACAATTGTTTGATGTTCTCATTTTCCAAGTAAGAAAGAAAGAAAAGTACAGAAAATACACCAAGTAAAATTTAAAAAATACATCAAAGGAGGCTGAGAGAAATTGCTGTAGGATTAGGGGGGATGTCTTGGGAATTGAAGGATTGTTTGATTTCCTACAGGTAGTGGAGGGAGCTATCTGTTAGAAACAATAGTGGTAACAATTCTTTGTTTTCTTAACTGTATTTTTTTCATCTTTTCTTTTTTGGTACTGGAGATCGAACCCAGGATGGTGTACTTGCCAGCCAAGTGCTTTGCCACTGAGCTACATCCCAACCCTGGAATTAATTCTTGGTAGAAGAAGAACTTTCAGAATTCAGAAACATAAAGAAATGTTCATGGTTCTCAGAAAGTTAGAACAGCGTGTGGTGTCTGTCCCTGTGGGTCCTTCACACTGTTATAAAGAATTGGAATATTATCCTGTATATAGAAGCCATCTTTTTTTTCTTTTTTGGTCATTTGTGGGGCTTGAACTCAAGACCTTGGAGCCCGTCTCTGAGCTTTTTTTGCTCAAGGCTACTGTCCTACTACTTCGAGCCACAGTGCCATATTTTGGTTTTCTGGTGGTTAATCGAGATAAGAATCTCATGGACTTTATTGCTGGCTTTAAACTTCGATCCTCAGATCTCAGCCTCCTGAATAGCTAGGATTATAGGTGTGAGCCACTGGTACCTGGCTCAAAGCCATCTTTTTTTTTCTTCCTTTTTTGTATGACTAGGAACAATTTAATTAGGGGTAATGAAATATGATCTTTTGTTCTTCACCAGTTGTTTTTTAAGCAGTTTACTCAACAATGTGTATTTGTATTGGTATCTATCTACTGTTCCATCATCTCTTTGTCTGCTACAAAAATATGCAAGGACTTTTAGGTCCTGGTCTTGTGTACCATTCATTGTGTCTAGCTGCAGCATGGAGTGTGAGTACCTAACACTAAAACACCGGACCTTCAAGATGCTATAGGAACAGCTCTGTAGTCTCAGTAGAAGTAACTGAAGAATGTCTTGAGCCTTAACAAGGGACTCGCAAAATTCCTGAGGCTCTACAACATTGCTTCGACTATTTCTTATACAGCTATATTTCCTAAACTTTTATTTCCTATGAAATAGAAATGTAATATTTCCATATGAAAGATGCTTATAGAATTTAGCTCCATTTGAAACTGGGATAATCCTGTTCTCATGTAATGTTATGAACTACAATAGTGGATCAGCAATAGTCATAGTAACTGGATTCCTTAAAAGAAAGATAAAATGTTAGTGGGTACACTGCAGTTATTATGTGTGCCCCATTGTGCACCTACCTTATTAAATAAAGTAGCTGAGGAAACCTTGTTCATAAATACTAGTGAGTGATGATCAAGTTATGCTCAACTCCAGACATCTGTTTCCATAATTCCCTATTAAGAAGCCGGGGTATAATATGGAGAGTTAGAAAAGACTTCATCATTCATTCATGCATGCGTGCATTTGCCAAGGGGCAGTTCAGAAACTGTTATTTGTGACCCAATTCCAGTCAATGAGATGTAAGTAGGGTTTCCTTGGAAGCATTTTGGAAAATTCTTTCTTCACCTTTGGAAACTGATAGTTAAGAAACCAATCTAAGCTGGATGCTGGTGGCTCATGCCTGTAATCCTAGATACTCAGGAGGGGATCTGAGGATCATGGTTTGAAGCCAGCCAATAAACCAGAAGTGGTACTGTGGCTCTGTGAGCTGAAAAGCTCAGGGACAGTGCCCAGACCCAGAGTTCAAGCCTCATGACCGACAAAAACCAAAAACCAACCAACCAAACAAAGAAAGCAATCTATCTCTTGCTGAACATGAACAGGGAACTTCTAACTTCTACTAGAAGACCTTGTAAGACTTCAATAATCAAATTTGGTTGAAGTTCTAGATTGAGTAGAATATGCTAGGGTTTAGTATATTGAGTCTTCTCACTTTTGAAATAGCCCCACTTCTGGTCTTTCAGCTGGGTTAATAAAAACAGTTCTTTAAAGTAAAATCGTATATTTTTGTACAACGTGTCTAGCTGCTTTTTGCTACATCCTCCTTTAAGAGCTGTGCTGTTCAGCTCTGCTTTTTCCCCCTATTGTTTTCCCTTTGATTTGGAAGTGACTAATCCATACTCATTGCGGTATCTGATGCCAGCCACACGTTTTCTACTCTAGTCATGACATCATCTGAGGGTAATGCCAGTGTCGTGATGATGTCATATTCAGCATCATTACATCAGTACACTTTATCCTAATGAGTGTTTACCTCTATTCCTTCATTTCCCCGCCCCCCCCCAAGTGACTTTCTCATAAAATTGACTGATTTATTTTATCTTTTTTTGTGTGTGCCAGTTCTGGGGCTTGAACTCAGGGCCTGGGCATTGCCCCTGAGCTTCTTTTGCTCAAGGCTAGTACTCTACCATTTGAGCCATTCTGCAACTTCAAGCTTTTTCTGTGTATGTGGTACTGAGGAATCCAACCCAGGGCTTCATGCATGCTAGGCAAGCGCTCTACACTCAGCCACATTCCCAGCCCCACAAAATCCCATTCCTCACATCTCTCCCTAACTGTCCTACTATCTTTTCCCAAACCTATTTTTTTTAAACCTCATTATACCATGTTAGCTTTGGCTTCCTTCCTAGTTTTCCATTTATTTTATTTCTTGCTATTTTATTTCCCTCCTAAGCTTTTCAGAACTTGTGTTTTGACATCCCAGTTGCTCTCTTTTCGGACCCTCACTTCCTCTATCATTGGCCTAATGCTAACTTTCATTGTCCTTAGCTTTTTTTTAATATATATTTTTTATTGTAAAGATACTGTATAGAGGGCTTACAGTTACATGAACAAGGTAATGAGTCCATTTCCTATTGAGCATTGTTACCCTAATTTGTTTTTCCCCTACCATCCCTTTCCTCCCCACTTCCCCAACTCTTCCCTATCCCCTGTCCTTAGCTTTTGACTGATCTGACTACTATTTTTAATGGCTATAAAACCCCAAGTACTTCTGTTGCTAGATGAAAAAGCACATAATTAAATTGAATATACTTAAATGTGGTATTTTCAATTCATCTGCACTTCAGTGTCATATAATCTTTTTATTTATACTTTTACTTGATAGTGACTATTCTAAAATTGAACCTGGTCTTCTAACCTCTATTCATTCTCTGACCCTGTCAGTAAACCAGATGTCCTGGTTTCCTGTTTCACAAAAAAAAAAAAAAAGAAGCCACCAATATAACTTACCTTAGCAATTCCTATCTATAAGCTTGCTACTTATTCTACCATCTTTTCATTTTGCTTCTGTCTCAAAGGAAGAAATACTTGCTAGCTTAGTGTAGAATGACCTTTTTCTCTTTGTGTAGATGGCCTTACTCACTTTGGCCTGTTCTGGAATATTAACCAAGGAATAGTCATTTATATGTGCCTAGCCTCTCAGTCCTGGATTCTTTGAGTTCTTTCCTTCTGGGACTAGTATATTCTCAGTCCTTGAAGATTTAGGAGTAGCTATTTCTTGATATATATTTGACTACAACAGGAGGTATCAGAAAACACTCATCTTCATTAGCTGCTGGTCAGGGAATTAGCTGAGCTATTGTAGGTTAGTATTCAGATGCCTATGGAGATCATCAAGCAATTTGCCAGCACACTGACCTTTTCTTTCTTTCTTTCTTTCCTCTGTGGCTGCTTTTGACAAAAGCTCCGGGTTAGTTACCTGATCTCCCCCTGGGATTAGAATTTCTGCCCACCTTTCTCTGCTTGGCTGGTATTATCAGTTAACTTGCCAAAAAGCCTTTGCAGTAACCTTAACCGAAAAGAAATCTTGCTAGAAGATACTGAAAGCTCTAGGAATCAATGAGAGCTTGCACTGAATTTTTGACAAAAGGACACGAACTAGGGCATCTGCAGAGAGTCAGGAGCAGGTAGCACACAGCCATCAGGCTAACAGAGGGAAGTTTTTCCTTACCTATGAGACACTGTTATTATAACTGTTGTTGTGTTGTTGTGAATGGATTCTGAGGACCCTGTTTTCTTCCTGTTGCTCAAAAGTTAAAGTGCTAGACAAGAGCATCTGCTGGCTAAACCTAATTCACTTGCTGATAGGGTAACTTGTGGGTAGTAGTGAAGACAATGGCAGATACAGAAGGCCTGCCTGTTCCATAGAGGGGGTAGATGCTTCATCCAGACAAGACTCTTGTCGTTGCTTACCAACATCCATGTACCTTTCTACTCAATGTTCTAGCTGAAAATAAATTCCTGAATGGTATACAAAACTCTTATTTTTTTTTTTTTTTGGAAGAAAGTCTTAGTTTTTTTTTTTTTTTTTGGGTCCAGTTGTGGGGCCTTGAACTCTGGGTTGGGCACTGTCCCTCAGCTCTTCAGCTCAAGGCTAGCGCTCTACCACTTGAGCCACAGTGCCACTTCTGGCTTTTTTGCTTATGTGGTGCTGAGGAATCGAACCCAGGGCCTCAGGCATGCAAGGCAAGCGCTCTACCACTGAGCCACCTTCCCAGCCCCGAAAGTTTAGTTTTTTAATGCCAACTTTGTAGTTGCTTACTTTGCCTACTCAATTTCTATTAAAGGATTTGCTTATGTAGAAGTGTGGAGTTTTCTTCATCCTACTTTCCTAAGTTGTTGCAACTTCATAATTTCTTAAATTTCATTGCAATATAGCATTCATTTTTATAATGTAATTCTATTTTTATAAGTAATGAAATTACTTATTCCTTTTCTTTTTTTTTTGGGTCCGGTCGTGGGCCTGAACTCTGGGCCTGGGCGCTGTCCCTCAGCTCTTCAGCTCAAGGCTAGCGCTCTACCACTTGAGCCACAGCACCACTTCCAGCTTTTTTGCTTATGTGGTGCTGAGGAATCAAACCCAGGGCCTCAGGCATGCAAGGCAAGCGCTCTACCACTGAGCTACCATCCCAGACCTACTTATTCCTTTTCTATTGATTGCCATTTAAGTTATTTCAACATTGGGTTATTAATAATAATATTGGGGACATCATCCTTGGAACTGTGTCATCTATCTATCTATCTATCTATCTATCTATCTATCTATCTATCTATCTATTTTGTTGGTTTGGGGGCTGAAACTTGGGGTTGGGTACTGTCACTGAGCTCTTTTGCACAAGGCTAGTGCTCTATCACTTTGAGCCACAGCTCTACTTCTTGTTTTCTGGTGCTTTATTGGAGATAAGAGGGGCTTTCCTGCCTGGGCTGGGTTTGAATCATGACACTCATATTTCAGCCTTCTGAGTAGCGAGATTTGTAGGTGTGAACCACTGGCACCCAGAAAAATATACATACATATATATATATATATATATATACACATACACACATATATATGCATGTAATAGACATATATACATATATATGCATGTACACACATATATATATGTATATTTTAGTACTTGAATTTCTGGACATATGGTATACATACTATTACTGTAGAGAGGAGAGTAAGGTACACATTTACATACCTTGTACACTCTTGTACACATTTACATACCTATCAACAGGATGCAAGAATTCCTATTGCTTTATAGGGGCTGGGAAGGTGGCTTAGTGGTAGAGCGCTTGCCTTGCATGCCTGAGGCCCTGAGTTCGATTCCTCAGCACCACATAAGCAAAAAGAAAAAAGCCAGAAGTAGTTCTGTGGCTCAAGTGGTAGAGCACTATCCTTGAGCTGAAGAGCTGAGGGACAGCACCCAGGCCCAGAGTTCAGGCCCCATGACCGGACCCCCCCCCCAAAAAAAAAAAAAAAGAAGAATTCCTATTGCTTTATATCAATCTGTTTTAAGAAAAATAAAAAGAGAATAAGAAAAGCCAGGTACCATTGGTTTATGCCTATAATCCTGTCTACTTAGAAGGCTGAGATCTGATGATTTTGGTTTAAAGCCAGCTCAACCAGGAAAGTCCATAAGACTCTTACTTATTTATCTATCTTTATTTATTGTCGATCATGGGGCTTGAACTCTGGGCCTGGACACTGTCCCTCAGCTCTTCAGCTCAAGGTGAGCCTTCTACCATTTGAGCCACAGTACCATTCTGGTTTTCTGAGGATTATTTGGAGATAAGAGTGACATGGACTTCCTGCTAGGGCTGGCTTTGAACAGCAATCCTCAGATCTCAGCTTCCTGAGTAACTAGGAGCCACCAGCACCTGGCTCATGAGACTCTTACCTCCAATAAACCACCAGAAAACTAGATAGAAGTGGTGCTGTGGCTTCTAGTGATGTAGTGCTAGCATTGTGTGAAAAAACGCAGGAAGGGGCTGGGAATGTGGCTTAGTGGTAGAGTACTTGCCTAGCATACATGAAGTCTTAGGTTTGATTCCTCAGTACCACATACACAGAAAAAGCCAGAAGTGGTGCTGTGGCTCAAGCGCTAGAGTGCTAGCCTTGAGCAAATGAAGCTCAGGGACAGTCCTGAGTTCAAGTCCTAGGACTGTCAAATAAAAAAAAAAGAAAAAGAAAAAGCTCAGGGACAGGATAAAGGCCCCGACTTTAAGCCCTATAACCTAAAGAAAAAGAGAAAGAGAGAGAGAGAATAAGAAAAATTATATCTGTATGAGAGAACTGAAAAACATTGTCATGGTAAGGTAACGTGATTAAGTATGGTTTGAATAATAGAGACCTGTTTTTTAATTAGCACCTTAAAAATGTTCTTTCTTTAAATTTTTATTTTATTTTTTGTGGGTCATGGGGCTTGAACTCTGAGCCTGGATGCTGTCCCTCAGCTCTTCAGCTCAAGGCAAGTGCTCTACCTCTTGAGCCACAGTGCTACTTCTGGTTTTCTAAGTGGTTACTGGAGATAAGAGTCTCACAGACTTTCCTACCTAGGCTGGCTTTGAACCTGGATCCTCAGATCTCAGCCTCCTGAGTAGCTAGGATTACAGGTGTGATCCACTGGCACCTGGCTAAAGCTGGGTGCCTGTGGCTCTGAGGATCAGGGTTCAAAGCCAGGCAGATCAGGAAAGGCCATAAGACTCTTATCTCCAATAAACTATACAGAAAAAGCGGGAAATGGCGCTTGGCTCAAGTTATTTTGTTGTTTCATTTGTTTGGAGGCTTAAAATCTTACTGTATTCGGGTGACACATTTTTCTTCATAACTTGCCAAATTCTGTTACTATTTTATTGGAGATTTTTTTCTATGCTTTCAGCTTGTAAGTCTTCTTATATGTCCATGCTTTATGTGTTTCATATTTTCAGTGCTGTCCTACCTTGCACTTTTAAGTTGTGCTTCTTTAATTTTTGTTCTCTATCTTTATCTTCATGTTTTAATACCCCTACTTTCAATATTTACTATTGTTGTCTAGACTTGATATTGTTTTTGATTTGATTCCATCCACTGGAGAAACTTTCAACTGAGTTTTGCTGTTGTTTGTTTGATTTATTGAGCTTTTCCAGAACTTCAATTTGATTTTTGATTCTATCTTAAGAGAATTCCTCTTTTTGTTCAGTGAATGGTTTCAAAATTCACTTTCCATTCTAAAGCAATTTATGAGGCAATAGCTCTATAGAAGATGAAAAAATATGTTACATTCTTATGTCAGAAGAATTGCATATTTCACTAAAATGGTGGAGATTTTGAAATAGAAGTGAACAAAGTTTCATTTATGGTATAGGAGAGTGGATACAATTTTAAAGTGTCTTTTTTCCTTTTTTTTTTTAATTGTAGTACTGGGAACTCAGGGCCTTGTATTTGCTAAGCCAGGACCACTTGACATACATCTCAAGTTTTTTATGCTTTAGTTATTTTTCAGATAGGATTTCATGTTTTTACCCAGGGTTGGCCTTAGTCCACAAGTCCGTGTCTCCTTGTAGCTGATATTGCAGACGCACACTACCACATGCTGCTTATTTGTTGAGAAGAGAGTTTGTTTAACGTTTTTTCCATGCTAGCCTCAAACTATGATTCTCATAATCTCTACCTCCTGAGTAGTAGGCACAAGCTATATTATACCAGAATGAATATTGTCTTTTTGATTTTGCTTTTAGTAGTTCTGGAGATGTTGAATTCAAGACCTTAGGCTTACCAGTAGATGTGTTATTACTGAGCTATGCTTCCAGCACTGATTTTTTTCTTTCCCCCTTTTAAAATTAGAGTACATTAGTTATATGAGGAGGGATAGTATTGTGACATTTCCATTTGTGTGTACAGTGTATTCCAATCAACCTCACCACCCTCTATCATTCTGTCTGCTCCCTCACCCATTCCTAAAACAGTTTCGGCAGATTTCATTGTTCTGTTATCATCCATGCCGACTGTCTACGGCTCATCCTTATTCATCCTCTTTGTCAACCCAACCCTCTTCTGCCAGCCTTGTTCCGGATGGGGTCTCACATTCTTCCCAGGCATGTGCTTGAGCTATCATCTGCCTACTTTTAGACATCTCATCATGCAGGGCTCATGGGCTCGCACCCCTGTATTCATTTTCCCTCAGTGGAGACACCATCTCATGGCACTTTCTGCCTGGTCTGGCTGGGCACCAAAATCCTCCTAATCTCAGGCTCTCATGTAGCTTGGAATGACAGATATGCACCACAGCCCCCAGATATGCAGGTTGTTTTGTTTTTTTTTTTTTTTTTTTTTTTGGTCAGTCGTGGGGCTTGAACTCTGGGCTTGAGTGCTGTCCCTCAGCTCTTCAGCTCAAGGAGAGCGTTTTACCACTTGAGCTACAGCGCCACTTCGGGTTTCTGGTGGTTTATTGGAGATGAGTTTCCCGGACTTTCCTGCCTGGGCTGGCTTTGAACTGTGATCTTCAGATCTCAGCCTCTTGAGAAGCTAGGATTACAGGCGTGAGCCACTGGCGCCCGGATAGGTATGTGTTAAGAAGGAGTTTTATGAACTTTTCTGCCCAGGTTGGCTTGAGCCATGATACTCACAATCTCAGCCTCTCAAGTGGGTAGGAGAAGTTAGCTTCAGCTTTTTTTTTCTCTTCCAGTCCTGGAGCTTGAACTCAGGGCCTGGGCACTGTCCTTGAGCTTCTTCTGCTCAAGCCTAGTACTCTACCACTTGAGCCACAGGGCCACTTCTGGCTTTTTCTGTGTATGTGGTACTGAAGAATTGAACTCAGGGTTTCATGCGTGCTAGGCAAACAGTCTACCACTAAGCTACATTCCCCGCTCTCTCCTAGCTTTGGCTTTGAATAATGTCTTTAAATACACGCGTGCACGCGCGCGCACACACACACACACACACATACACACACACATTTAAATTGAAATGTACTTTTTTGTAAATATTTTTAGTTATTATAAAGATGATGTACAGAGGGATTACAGCTACAAAGGTCGGATAATCTGTACATTTCTTTTTGGACAATGTCACTCCTTCCCTCACTCACGCCCAGTTTTTTTTTTTGGGGGGGGGTCTGGTTGTGGGGCCTGAACTCTGGGCCTGGGCGCTGTCCCTCAGCTCTTCAGCTCAAGGCTAGCGCTCTACCACTTGAGCCACAGTGCCACTTCTGGCTTTTTTCTTTTTGTTTATGTGGTGCTAAGGAATCGAACCCAGGGCCTCATGCATGCAAGGCAAGCACTCTACCACTGAGCCACCTTCCCAGCCTCACTCCCAGTTTTTCCCTCTCATTCCCACCCACAACCTGTCATGGCTCATTCTCAACATAGTGTGTAGTGAATACCACTGCTGCATTTGTTTTCACACACACACACACACACACACACACACACACACACAATTGTTATTATCATAAAGATGATGCACAGAGGGGTTACAGTGTCATAAGTGAGGTAATATATTCTTTGTACACAATGTTACCCCTTACTTCACTCTCTTTTAGTTTTGAATAGTGTCTTTACATGTGAATATTACCACTGAGGTCATATTAACATCAAGGTCGTCTTCTTACCCGGCTTTATATCTCCTTCACTTTTATTTTTTACTATTACTGTGGTAGCCACTCAGCACAGTACGTGGAGCTAGACCGCCTCTTGTCCTCACTGTACCATGAATCTCTTACTTTCTGCGCTTGGTTTCTCTGTCACAGACATGGAAAGAAGTTTGTGGAAACCTGTTCAGAAATTCTGGACAGATGGACAAACTCAAATATTGCGGAAACCTGTTCAGAAATTCTGGACAGATGGACAAACTCAAATATTGCATGGAGCAAAAGGGAAGAAGGGAGGCAACTGGACACATGTCCTCTTTTATTTCACAAGGTGGAGAAAGAAGTAGGATTCACATTCTATACAGCTTCTCAGCGTGTCTCTGTTTGGCAGGAAGATCAAGTCACAATTGCCCACAGTGATGCCCAGTTTAATTATCCATCTTTACTGTGGCTTTCCCTCCTCAATTTCACCCAGCCTCTCTCTGTAAGTATACAGCCTCAACCCCAGTTACATCCATCTTGTTTTAGGAAACTCAGGTGAAGTCAGAGAAATTTAAGTGATGTTTTATAGAATAATTGGTGAAGGTGTTTCAATTCATAGAAGGAAAGATTTCATTTTATCAACCAACTCATTTTTATTAGCCAACCATTTTATTAACCTACTCTTGTTTGAAAACGTGGTGGGTTGGAAAAATAATTGGCTTGCTCTAAGAGAAGGACTTTTAGAATCCTAGGATCTAGAAAGTATGTCCAGAAGGACAAATTTAAATTTGCTTGGGGAATTTTAAGCCACAAGTACTCAAGAGAGTTGGATTGCTAGGGAGAGGTGGGCTGGCATTGCAGAGCAAAAATAGGTTTTTAGGCTTCAAAAGCAAACTGCATGTTTTTCTTTTGAAATCTGCATTGCAAACTAACCTCTTATATTTTTCTCACTTGAAAGGAATGTATTTTGGCATGAGATGTGCTGCAACAGGGTGGCTCCAACCTATAATTGAATCAAATATCTGTTGTCTTGTGTGGGCAGACTAGATGATTAACAGTGTCTACAAATGTTACTTGAATAAAGCCCATTCTCATAAAGTAGGATGTGCTAATAACACTCTCAAAAGGTCAAGCCTCAAAGGAATAAATGTCCTGTAGGAACTCTACTTGCTCTTAGCTTTTGTTTGTTTGTTTCCTTCCTTTGTGCAGACTGTATACATTGCCATTGACAGACATTTTTGTGTGTCCTTCCACTGTGTTTCTGATACCCGGCACACAGTGGAGGACACTGGTTTGGTTTTTAACTACACATTTTTTCTTGAGAGTTAACCCTTCAAGGGATTTTGAACAGAGAAATCTAAGACAAAGAAATCAATCTACTATCTCTCGATTAGACATAAACAGTATATTACAAGGATCCAACCTTTATATAAAACATAACTTCTCGAAAGTTTAAAAACATGGTTATTTAAACAAGAGCTAGTATTAAAAATATAAGAAACAATGCACCAAGAGTCTCCCCTGTTTTTAGGCTGGATACTATGGTTACTTTCCACACCATCATTTCTCATCCTCAGGACAACAGTGCTGCAAGGCAAATATTATTATCCTCATCTTGTATGAGAAAATGTTCATCCAAGGGAATACAGCTGATAAATCGCGGCACTTCATTTAGGATAATCATCATCACCATAGTCATAAAGATTTCTGACGTTTATTGTGCACATTCTGATGACCAAATCTGGACCAATCACTTTGCATGTGAAAAATGTATTAATTCCCCTCATAACTCCTCCAGTTATCACCTTGTTGGTCACATGAAGACAGTGTTTCGAAGGCAGTGTTTTGAAGGTTAACTTCATCAAGGTCATGTGTTGAATAAATAGCAGCTCTGGAATTTAAAGAACGTCTCCCAAACCTTGACACACTCTACACTAGCTCTGACAACAGGCTTCTTCTGTCATACTCTCTGCCTGTCTCGGCTGTCATGTTTCTATCATGCATCTGACAGGATAAGTTCCATTTCCATTGCCTGCAAGGGTCTGACGAAGGCTGCTCTTTTCAAAGAACTGCTAACATCTCCAGTTTAAGCAATGTGCAAAGCAACTGATGCAAATAAAACTTCTTCCTGCAAGGCCTGTCTTATTCAAGGGTCATTTTCTGAATTAACAAGACCTAGAGATCGCCCTGCAGGGTCAGCGATAAAAGCATCAGTAACTTCAGTGTCTCAATGAAGCAAGAAGCAAGATTTAATAGAAAAGAGGCACATTTTATGGTAAATCAGTTCCATTTGTGAGATTTCCTCAAATGAAATGAAGAATTATGACAAGCTTAAAAAACAGATTGACCATTGATTCATATGTCTAGTGTTGTATTCTCTTTTCTTTTTCCTCTCACATGACTTGTTTCTTCTTTAAGTCACAGAATTACAGATTTCCATGATTTCAGGAGGAGAGAAATCATTTTCCAAGTAGGTCAAAAGACAACTGTTTGTATTTTAGAAAAATGTGTTTGACTTTCTTCCTTCAGGGCAGAATTGAAGCACAATAAAAAGCAGTATTCTTATTTTAGCTCCCAGACTTGTAAGTGTCAGACAATTTCTTTATTTTCTGTTTGGATTCCTAAAATACCTAGCCTTTCTTTTCATACTTGCTCCCTAAAATTTCTCACCTAAGTAAAAATCACAAGTCTTTGGGGGTTCTTTAAAAAAGATATAAAGTAAATTTCTACATAGTAGAGGAAGATAGTCATATAAATCTACAGCCTATAAAAGTACAGTTTTCCTGACTCCTTGTACATATAAATGTAGGAAAGTGCCCAAATGGAAATGAGCTCTACTACAAATTAGCTGCACTGTGTTGAACTTCGTAAACAGTTTCTACACCGGGTGCTGGTGGCTCACGCCTGTAATCCTAGCTACTCAGGAGGCTGAGATCTGAGGATCGCGGTTCAAGGCCAGCCGGGGCAGGAAAGACCATGAGACTCCTATCTCCAATAAACCACCAGAAAACCGGAAGTGGCGCTGTAGCTCAAGTGGTAGAGTGCTCGCCTTGAGCTGAAGAGCTGAGGGACAATGCCCAGGCCCAGAGTTCAAGCCCCACGACCGACAAAAAAAAAAAAAAAATAGTTTCTACATATTTTCGTTACTGATTTAAAAAATCCTAAATTTTCATGTATTATATTTCATAAAAGCACAAGTTCATATTATAGATTATAACCTAAAAAGAAAAGACAAGAAATTCCTAAATATGATCTTCTAATTCGTGTGTGGGGGAAACTATTCTTTTTATTTTTCCAGTCCTGGGGGTTGAATTCAGGGCCTGGCACTGTCCCTGAGCTGCTTTTGTCCAAGGCTAGCACTCTACCACTTGAGCCACAGTGCTGCTTCCAGCTTTTTCTATGTGTGTGGTACTGAGGAATTGAACCCAGGGCTTCATGCATATTAGGCAAGCACTTTAGCATTGAGCCACATTCTCAGCCCCAAACTCTCTTGAATTTATTATTATTATTATTTTGGCCAGCCTTGGGGCTTGAACTCAGGGCTTGAGCACCATTCCTGAGCTTCTTTTTACTCAAGACTAGCTAGCACTCTACTACTTGAGCCACAGCACCACTCTTTATTCTTCACTCTCTATATTTCTTAGCTAGTTTATAGTTTTTCTTCACTATTTTTCTAATCTTCCTGAAGAGGGATTTTTTTTCTTTTTTAAAATAAAAAAAAAATAGTAGCTCAAGTGGTAGAGTGCTAGCTGTGAGTTGAAGGAAGAGCTGAGGGGCAGCACCCAGGCCCAGAGTTCAGACCCCACAACCGACACACACACACACACACACACACACACACACACACACACACACACACACACACACACACACACACACACACAATTAAAAACAAATTGTTTAAATAGGTATACAGGTGGACCCATTGCAACAATGAGATGTACAAGTTGTAATGTTGAAAAATGAACTTTACAACTTTGGCCGGGCTGGGGGTAGGGGTAGGGAGGGGGAGGGAAATGGGAAGGGATGGGAAGGGGAAACAAAGGAAGAGGCAACAATGCTTGATAAGAAATGTACTCATTACCTTGCCCTTGTAATTGTAACCCCTCTGTACGGTATTTTCACAATAAAAATTTTTTAAAAAAATATATGGAAGTGGGGTTGTGGCTCAAAGTGGTAGAACGCTAGCCTTGAGCAAAAGAGTTCAAGAGACAGTGCCCATGACTGACCAAAAAAAAAAAGTGAAACTTACATTCATATACTATATATAACATACATAGAATATACATACAAAAACAAGTTACTCTTAATTTTATATTATAGTGATAAATATGTAATCAGTTTTTCATTAGTGTTTAATACGCAGTGAAAATCTGGATGAGGCATGTTAGACTAGGGAAAGGAGATAAGAGAAGCAGAAATCAACAGTTCAGAAATAAAGATTGGTTTAATGTGTAACCTGATGAAGAAATTCACAAATGCCATATTTTTTTTATGCTTCACATACCTCATTAAGTAATAATTGGCAGCAAAAACATAAACCAAAGCCAAACAAGCCAAAACCAAACAAAACCCCTCTCCCGTCCTCGCTTCCTATGTCCATTGTGCCCTGAGCATCAACCGTGTATACATCCTCAGTACACACTTCTACAAAATGGTCATTAACAGTTACAAGAAGGCTGGGTGCTGGTGGCTCATGGCCTGTAATCTTCACTACTTAGGAAGTTGAGATCTGAAGGTCCAGGTTCAAAGCCAGCCTAGGCAGTGAAGTCCTTGAGACACTTATCTTCAATTAACCACAGAATAGCCTGAGGTGAAGCACCAATCTTGAGCAAAAAAAGCTAAAAGACAGTGCCCAGGCCTTGTGTTCCAGTCCCAGGACCAGCACAAAATGGGGGGAAAAGGTCACAAAAAAAACATGTCTAAGTTGAAGGACTCAGAGTTACTCGATGTCTTTGGGCTAAACTAATAACAATGAACAATGTACCAGCATAAATGATTAGAATGTAGATATCCCTAGAGCAAGAGTGCCACTTACCCTAGGAAATGTTTAACTGGATTTCCTGCCTAATTCTGCCCAGCATTTTTAGCTCTACTAAACCAGCTCATTTGTATTCTGGAAAAAAAAAATGGGTCTAACCACCTTCAACAGAAAAATTACAGGACCTTCAATTTTATGACAAAAGAAGCCTCACCTATATAAAAGTGTTTACATTTATTCCAGTCTCTTCACTGTAGTTATGGAAGCAATTTACCTACCACCTGTTCCAGTAAAGGCAAAACTCTTAACATGGTGAGAAACAAACTAGACCAAAATGTCTAACCAAGCTCACCAATCTGTTTTCTGTGGTAAAAAGGGAACTAACGTTGTCAGAGGTGCAAGTTATCTCATGTGCCGCTGAACCTGGAGGACACTCCAGGTTAATTCTCCTAAATCTCATCCTCCAGGGACTGTAAGTATCAGCCACTGTCAGGGGAAACACGTTTTAGCATGAGGCAACTGTGCATGTCCCTAAGGTCCATTTACTAAGCGTTGAAAAGTGGGACTGGAAAAAGAAGGGCTCCTGAGCAGGCCCAGGGACACCTAGGGAAAAGAATTGTGTGGTGGAATGAGGGCACTGCTTCTTATCATGTTGTAAGTTATAAAAGGCAAACCTATAACGTGAGTGAGTAAATGAGAGGCTCAGAAAAGAGTTCCTTCCTTCCCTCCTTCTCTCCCTTTCTCCCTCCCCTCTTCCTTGTTCCCTTTCTTTTCCTTTCCCCTCCATCCCTCCCCCCACTCCCTTTTTTCTCTCTTTTCCTCTTAGCTTCCTCTGAACTTCTTCCTCTGAACACCGCCTTCCTTTTCATTCCAGGCACAAATCTGGTACCAAATGGCATCCCGGCCAGGTCAGCCACCACGGCAGGTCAGCCACCATGACAGGTCAGTTCTAGATCTGTATTTTAAGAAACGGAAGTAATTTTAAAGAAGAGAAATTAAAGAAAAAATGCTCACTTTCTCTCCGTAAAATGGCCTGGGCCACATATCAATTAGGGTATGAAATCTAGACCAAAAAATACTATTCATCAGTTAGACTTACTCAGTGAAGGAGGGAAAATGATGGGAAATTCTATTTGCCCAGATGGTTTTATGTCCTTATACCAAGATCCCACCCCCAGAGGGGTGTAGGAGCTGTTTAATTCACCTTTGAGGGTGCAGTGCAGGTGCTGTCTTGAATACCAAGAGGACCTGACCCTCCTTCACCTCCACAGCAAGTCCCCTCATTGAAAAGGAAATGCAAAAAACTGGTTTTACCAGCTACATTATTTACTACATCTGCTTCGCGTCTTTTGCCTCCTACCTCACCTCCACCACCCCACTTGCTCTTTCACCTCCCATTTATTTTATTTTTTATTTTTTGTCAGCTGTGGGGCTTGAACTCTGGTCCTGGGCGCTGCCCTTGTGCTCTTCAGCTCAAGGCGAGCACTTTACCCCTTGAGTCACAGCGCCACTTCCAGTTTTCTAGTGGTTTATTGGAGGTAAGAGTCTCACAGGACCTTCCTGCCAGGGCTGGCTTTGAACTGGGATCCTCAGATCTCAGCCTCCTGAGTAGCTAGGATTACAGGAGTGAGTTACCAGCGCCCTGCTCCATTTATTGTTTTAACTTAAGTTTTTCATTGTTATTATAAAGGTGATATACAAAGGGGTTATAGACGCATAAATCCGGCAGCGTACGTTTCTTTTTGGGCAACATCACCCCTCCCCCTCTTATTTATTTATTTTTTACTTATTAGCACAGGTATGGTGATTTATCGGCCATTCATTTTCTTCATCTGTAGCACTAGATACTGTGACATGGAAAATAGACTCTCACTAATTATACTCAAAGGTTTTCAAAGCTAACTGTTGAAGGTATCTCTCTACTAAACTCAGATATGGGACTGGTGAACTAATCTGTCTTCTAGAATAAGATAACCTTTTTACTGTGACTCAAGGGACCAGTTTTGTGGCTTTCTAAAAGTTATACAGATTATGTCTCTGTAGTTCTTCATGATCTTTCCTTAATTTTATTTTTAATTGGAAAGGTGATGAGCTGGGAGGTTACAGTTACATAGACAAGACAATAAGTACATTTATTTTTAATCATTATTACCCCATCCCTCTTTATCTCCCACTTACCCCTCCTTATCCCCAGCCCCCAACTTGTAATGTTCATATCCCTCATAGTGTCAATGTTGCTGAGGTTTATGTTGTTCTGCTGTTTCTGTGATTCCCTTTCCCTTTCATATATTGCATCACCTATTGTGCAAAACATGAGGTTAAAAAAAGCTAAGAGAAATAAGAAAGACAAAAACAACAATAGAGAAAAAAGAATGAACTATATATCTGAATAGATCAACACTATGACTTGAACTCCCCCTTAATGACTCCTTACTTCATGGTTTTCTGGAGCCACCTGGTGGAAAAAGATATTGTTTATTTTCATCATTCATATATGGGATTATTATTTTACTATTCATTATACCATTTTGTGTTTTATATTTTCCTCTAATCTCTTTCATTCCTTTTCAGTTAAGAATCACCCAATGCTTCTGATATTTACAGCCCAACCACTAAATTTTTCATGTCAGTCTTTGACCAGATAGGACACAATTTTTGGTACTCTGTTAGGCAGAGCCTATGTCCCTTTTCAAAGAAGCTAAAAAACTGGGGGTGTGGCTCATGTAAAGCATGGATCTTGAACAGAAAAAGCCCTGCATTCAACCCCAGTATATGCATGAGAGACAGCAAGTAAGAGAGAGAGTGAGAGAAAATGAGAGCGTAAAAGAAAGACACAGAGAGAATTACAGCTGAAGAAGTTAAAAGAAAATGGACATTCTCCTTTCAACATCCTTTAAGATGAAGGGATGGAAAGTCAATTAGGAGGAAAATAAGACAAAATAGACTAGGGAAATGAGATCACGAGAACTGTAAACCAAAAATTCACAAATAAACATTGGATTAATGTAAACGGAATAAGAAGTTGCACAAACAGCATTTTCTTAAGCTTCATGCTCCTTCACTGAATAAAAGCAAACAGTTTTATAGGAAGACCCTCTCCCTTGTAACAAGTAAATATA
Source organism: Dipodomys merriami (assembly GCF_024711535.1). Lineage (NCBI taxonomy): Eukaryota > Metazoa > Chordata > Mammalia > Rodentia > Heteromyidae > Dipodomys > Dipodomys merriami. Next base: position 104,684,410 of record NW_027203381.1, on the reverse strand, counting down.
ATAACAGTATCTTATATGCATATATAAAATACAAACCTGTTAAAATTGTCTTAGGAAGGGGAATGCGGATGACAAAAAGAGCTAGAGGGAGTTTGAACGACATTCACTTTCTGCACATATGAACAAAATGTCTTAATCAAACATGTCCTTGTATAATTAATATATAATTACAAAAATTACATTAAAACATGAGAGCTGTCCCATCCATCCTACTTAATATCCAAAAGGCTACATGGGACAGTTGTCTTAAATTTCTTCATTATTTAATGATATCAGATTCCACATGGAAGAATTTATCCTCCTGTGAATATTGCTTGAAAATGCTTATATAACACGTAAAAGTACAATGGAAAAGGTAGGGTGCAAAAAAGATTGTAGAAAAGAGGATAGACTACTGTACTTCAGTTTTATAAAGTTAAATGCTGCATACTGCTAGAAAATTTCCACAGCTATCTAAGTAAAATGAGCAAGATATAAATTTGATATGATTTAAAAATTTTGGTGCCAGTCTGGGGTTTGAACTAAGGGCCTGAGGGTGAGCACTTGTGTGTGTTTGTGTGTGTGTGTGTGTGTGTGTGTGTGTGTGTGACAATGAACCTCTCCCATTGTACATGCTAATGAAAATAATCAATGACTTCAGAGAGGATTGAAATAAGGTTAGAGAATCAATTCAAGATACAGACACAAAAGTTAGCCATATGAGTAAGAAATTCAGCAAGGAAATGAATTTTTTTTTTTGGGTCCGGTTGTGGGGCCTGAACTCTGGGCCTGGGTGCTGTCCCTTAGCTCTTCAGCTCAAGGCTAGTGCTCTACCACTTGAGCCACAGCACCACTTCCGGCTTTTTTCTTTTTGCTTATGTGGTGCTGAAGAATCAAACCCAGGGCCTTAGGTATGCAAGGCAAGTGCTCTACCACTGAGCCACCTTCCCAGTCCGGAAATGAAAATTATTAGAAGCAATTAGAAATGATAGAAATATAGCCCCAATAAATGAAGGTGAAAATACAGTGTACAGTGTCATTACCATAAAGACAAAGTAGAAGAAAGAATATCAGAAATGAAGCATATAGGAAATAATGCACTCAGAAAATTACAGAAAGAAAAAAAGAATAGTAATTACAACCTTCAAGTTCTCTAGGATACAAGCAAGAGACCAAACCTGAAAGTTCATGGCAAAGAAGAAACTGAAGTGCTAACTAATGGTATAGGAAACCCATTTAATGAAATCATAGCACAAAATTTCCAAAATATTGGGAAAGAAAGAGATTGGTACATTCAGGAAGCATTTTGAATGTCAAATAAACATAATCAAAGAGAACTTCGTGACATACCACAATGAACATTCTAAAGGTAGAGGCCAAGGGAAAAAACTGAAGACTGCAGAGAAAAAAATGCCAGGTGACCAGCCTGAGCCTCTGGCGTGTGCCTGTAATCTTCGCTTAGGAGGTTGGATCTGAGAACTGCAGGTCAAGGCCAGAATGGGCAGGAAAATCTGTGAGACTCTTATTTCCATTATTAAGAATTAAAAAAAAAACCCGAAGTGGAGATGTAGCTCAAGTGGCAGAGGACAAGCTTTCAGCAAAAAAGCTGAGACGGTGCTCAGGCTTTGAGTTCAAGCCTCAGGACCGGCATAAAAACAAAACAAAACAAAAAAATGGGGCTGGGAAGGTGGCTCAGTGGTAGAGCGCTTGCCTTGCATGCCTGAGGCCCTGGGTTCCATTCCTCAGCACCACATAAGCAAAAAGAAAAAAAGCCAGAAATGGCGCTGTAGCTCAAGTGGTAGAGCACTAGCCTTGAGCTGAAGAGCTGAGGGACAGCGCCCAGGCCCAGAGTTCAGGCCCCATGACTGGACCAAAAAAAAAAAAAACAAAACAAAAAAAACAGAAATGAGGCAAAATGACAGCTCACATGCAAAGGTCAACACATGATAATCATATCAGATCTTTCAGTATAAATCATAAAAGCTATGAAATAATAAAACCATGTAATTTAAGCCTTGAGCAAGAATGCTATATCAAGAAAAGTTATTCATTTTTTGATGGAAATATTAAAACCTTCCCGGAAAAGAATAAGATAAAGCAGTTCGTGTCCATCAAGCCTGAAAATGCAAGGGAGTATTCTACATTGAAAGAAGAATGATCGCAAATATAAGACGCCAAGAGAAGGCGTCTGGCTTAAGCATCTAGCTTAACACATACTTAGTTTTTCTGGCTCTTGGATTTGAACTCAGTACTTTTAGACCTTTGTGCTTGCTCTGTTTGTTTGCTAGGCAAGTGCTCTGCCACTAGAGTTGTACCTTCATTCCTGCTTTTTTCTGGCTAATCTATTGATGGAGTCTTGAGGACTTTCCTGCATGGAAGGACTTTGAAATGTGATCCTCTAGATACTGGTTTCCTGAAAAGCTAGGATTATAAGTATGTGTCAACAGCCCCACCTAACCACACACTTTTGAATGATAAATATTTTATGTACTAAGTGTGTCATGTAATAAACTTTAGGAGCCTTATCAGTAATTTAAATTAAATATAGCTGGTATATCTTTTTCTTTAAGATTTTTTAAGGCATGAACATTATTATGTATTATCTAAAGGCATTATTTTTGATATTGCACTGAAATTACATTTTGAGTTAATCTCTATCAAAGAAAATGATTATGATTTTTACTTGTTAGTGTATGGATGGTTCAATTAACAAGTATATAGTATATATATTGTGCATTGTATTTGAATATAAGACTGTACAGTATAAAATGTTTTCAGTTTCACATGACAAATGTCATTACTGAACTGCCATTGGACTGCAGAGTAGAACAAAGGAGGTGCATTACAGTCCACATATTTAGTTAGAATGATTATTAAAATGTTTCAGTATTTGTAAATATACAAATGCTGAAAACCTTTACTCACTTAGTCATTTAGCTTACAAAATATATTACACTTTATTAAAAATGAATGATTATTTTACAAGTATTAAGATACTGTTAATGTAATAATCATGTAGGTATGGTTTTAAAAACACCTGAGCAGGGGCTGGGAATGTGGCTTAGGGGTGGAGTGCTTGTCTAGTATGCGTGAAGCCCTGGGTTCCATTTCTCAGTACCACATACACAGAAAAACTTGGCACTATGGTTCAAGTGGTAGAGTTCTAGCCTTGAACAAAAGAAACTCAGGGACAATACCAGGTCCTGAGTTCAAGCCCCAGGAATAGTAAAACAAAAAACTAACAAACAACAACAACAACAAAAATCTCCGGAGCAGTTTGGCCTTCTAGCATTAAGGACATAAAAGAAAAAATTGCTAGTATTTATTGTAGTTCTTGTTTAATGTAGGTAAGAAGACTTTGGATGTTCATTATTTAAGTGATGTGCAATCCTTTAGAAATTGCTAAACTTAATCAAGAAGAGAATGGAGATAACTCTAACTTCATGCATGACAATAAGTCTTGCAAGTAAATTCTTATTTTTAAAATTATTTTAAAACCTTAGGTATTTGAGATAGGCTTTAAAACAATCTAATCAGGAATGATGTACAGGTATGCATTACAGTAACATTCTTTCAAATTCTATGTTTGTGTAATATTGAGAATGCATGCAAAATGTTTTTATAAGAATGCATATACGCATAGTTCCTCTGTAATTCGGATCCAAAACTCTTGAAACTTTTGTGCATTTAGCATTTCCTTAGTTGTACTTAGCTATGCAGCAAACATACTCTCCAAACCATGTGATTTAGAATGTTAATACCCACTTATTTATGATTCACATTTTAAAACTCAAAATATGATAGTTTATGATATAATTTCTATGTCTTTTCCTCCAAGATGACATTTGATCAAAACCTGAGAATTTCCGTGACCATTATGATATCAACTTCCTGTTTATAAATTATTCCTGTCAATTTAAAATATTGCAGTAAATCACCATTGACAGTGATATGGCACATCATTTAAGCCACATTAAAAAAAAATCGGTTGTGGGGCTTGAACCCTGGCCTGGAATATATATATATATATTCCTCCCAGTTAAGGTGTTGCATCCTGAGTTCCACCTGAGATTAGGATTCACTGACTCCCTTCACCTCCCCCATCCTTCATGAATAGATAAATGGATATTTGGTGATATGTAACCATATTTGACCTCTGTTACTGTTTTTGATTGTTGAAACTTATGACCAGTGACATTTCTAGGTATAAATTATTTTAATGCATACTTGGATTATGATACTTACAAGACAGCTTTTGAAAAACTTTTCCTGATAATAGCATTATTAATCTTCAACATAAACACAAGTCCTAAGCTGGGTGCAGGTGGCAAATGCCTGTAATCATAGCTACTCCGGAGGCTGAAATCTGAGGACCACGGTTCAAAGCCAGCCCAGACAGGAAAGTCTGTGAGACTCTTATCTCCAATAAACCACCAGCAAGCCAGAAGTGGCACTGTGGCTCAAGTGGTAGAGCTCTTGCCTTGACTGAAGAGCTCATGACAGTGCCCAGGCCCAGGGTTCAAGCCCCACAACCAACAGAAAAACAAATAAGAAAAACACAAGTCCTTACCTTGTTCTTCTGATAGGATAATTGATAGTGACAAGAATTTGCTAGGTCCCAGCAGTAAATCAGGGAATTTTCAAGCTACATATACGAATTCCTAAACTGTGGTTTTCTATATTAAAAAAAAACAACCCCAAAACTCTGTCCCTCCAACAAAATTATACATGTTGTACATTAGATATATTTACCAATAGTGCTAACTATGTCTAGTTGAATGAATTTCTGAAGCCTTAGTAAATACTTATGATATATGCTGTGCACATAAATGACAGCCATTTGGGTATCTTCCTCCTTATACAGAAAAGTTTTCTGTAGAGGCTCTATGGCTGATTTAACGTTGGAATACAAGTTCCACTCACCATTCCCCTGTTTGCACAAAAACCAACGAGCAGATTAGGTAAAAGAAAAACTAACAACACACGGACCCAAAAGATACTTTTGCTGTTATTGGGCAGACATTTCTGTGTGCCCCTCACTCCCTGCGCTTGATGATGCATGCCCGGGATTCTGTAAGAATAAAGATCACTGCACAGACACAAGCTCACTGTTAGCTGGTTTCACAGCACGTTTTGCACAGCTAAGTGTGCAGGGGGTGGAAGCTCTGTGCATGGACCCGCACAGTCTAATTTTGACATTGGACACATTGTTTTTCTTATGTCAGCAGAGGCATGAAAATGGGAAAGAAAGTAGGTATAGAATGAATCTCCATCAAAGTGATTGAGTGCAACTAAAATGGTGCTAAGTAAGCAGGAAGGAATTTATGGATTGCAGATGCACAGTATACAAGGGATAATATAAAATTCAAGAATAAGTTAACTTATATGTACAAAGAAAGGTATAAATAGCCGTTTATGGACAGAAGAAGGAAGCATGTGCCATTGCAACACAGCTTTCTGTTATTGCAAATAAGAAGCTAAGCACCCCCTAGTGGTAGATGTTGATATAATCCGATGATGGGAAAAATCTACAAATGATTTCTGTTGTCTTGAGACAGTATTTAACTGCTACTTGACCTAATCCTCATTTCATTGGTGCAATTAAAACTTTGGCTATAACTTTGGATTTGTCATATACTGAATACAACCACGAAAATGTCTTCATAAATCAAACGCAGCACCTATTAGCTACTTTAGAATAAAAAAAATCATTTTCAAGTTAACACATTAAGAGAAAAGTACAAATCACAACCACCGAACAACCCAATTCACCAAAGTATGGAATTTTCTCAAAGCAGATTATGTCAGAGTATTTCTTGTGTTAGTTATTAGATGTAATACAGCATCTTCCAATTTTAGTGTCAATCTAGTTAAAACATACTTAACAGACCAACTTTGTGCCAACCCCTTAACTATGTGCAGGGCTGTGGGAGGAGGCAGAGAAGGGTTCAAAATTGTGAGTAAATGCATACAGTTCTGAATATGATGAGGAGAAGAAAGGATGTGGTAGGGGTTTATGCAAAGCATCTCACCTGGGCTTAAAAAAAGTCAAGGTGTCTATGCAGAAGAAGTATATAAAGAACATGAAGTAGAGTTTATCTGATAATGATGCTTTATTCTGTTTGATTTATTGTAGCCTGACAAAATGAAGGCTTTAACAAACTGTTGCTTGGACTAAGAGTAAATTTCTATAACAAAAGGATAACAACCAGGCTCTGAAAACGCTCTAATTACTCTATTTGTACTTGTAATGAGATTATCTTTATCTGTCTGGAAGGATTGTGACATTATCACCTCTCAGAATAAGGAGTCATTTTTCACAATGATTTATTTCTCAGTGTTTGCTTATTTGCTGTTCAGAACTGCTACCCCTCTCCAAGGATGGAGGATGGTTCATGGTAATGCAGGCAACAGAAAGCTTTATTTTTAAAATGGAAATTATTTTCAACTTTTGTTGTTGTTGTTGCTGACCGTGGGGCTTAAACTCAAGGACTGGGCATTGTCCCTGAGCTTTTTTGCTCACAGCTAGCACTCTATCATTTGAGCCACAGCGCCATTTCTGGTTTTCTGGTGGTTAATTGGAGATAAGAGTCTCATGGACTTCCCTGCCTGGGCTGGCTTTGAACTGTGATCTCAGCCTCCTGAGTAACTAGGATTACAGGCATGAGCCACCGGCACTTGGCTAAACTTATCTTTACAACTAACAAAAACAATTCATTTTTGTTTTTATGAGTAAGTATAGTTTATAGAAACATATAACTTTGACAGGATTTAAGACCATAGACCCAAGAACATGTCATTTTGAATACTAGTTTAGCTACACAATGATGTGTATTCCACAATAGATTACAGTTTCCCATTCCACAGGAATTTCACCTATAGGTGCTAACAGATACACATAGGAAGCCATAAAATGGGAAGAGAAATTTGTAATGAACGTTATTGTTTTACTCAATTGATCAAAGAAAAACCTAAAAGATAACTTCTTAGCTTAACCCATGTGATAACTGATATAAAAGAAAAATAGCGGGGCTGGGAAGGTGGCTCAGTGGTAGAGCGCTTGCCTTGCATGCTCCAGGCCCTGGGTTCAATTCCTCAGCACCACATAAGCAAAAAGAAAAAGCCAGAAGTGGCACTGTGGCTCAAGTGGTAGAGCACTAGCCTTGAGCTGAAGAGCTGAGGGACAGCGCCCAGGCCCAGAGTTCAGGCCCCACGACTGGACCCCCCCCCCAAAAAAAAATAGCTACTTTCAAAACTCCTTAAAATAACGTTTTCTCTATAATCCTGTAAAGGTATTCTCTTGACATGAATAAGTTTTGTTCCATTAAACATTGTGATCTCTATTTTAAAAAATACAGTTGTTTTTTTTTTCCTTTTTTTGCCCTGTCCTGCTTAGGGTTTAAAAATGTAGGCCCTGGGCACTGTTCCTGAGCTTCTTTTTGCTCAAGGCTAGAGCTCTACCACTTGAGCCACTTGGCTTTTTTGGAGTAATTCATTGGAGCTCAGAGTCTTATGGACTTCTCTGCCTGGGCTGGCTTTGAACCATGCTCCTCAGACCGCAGTCTCCTGAGTAGCTAGGATTATAGGCATGAGGCTCTGGTGCCCGATGAAATACAGTTTTTAAACTGTATTTTGATTGATCTGATTCTGTTACTTCAAAAAAATCTGGCAAAGAACTTTTAGATAGTAAGCAAAACAAACATCACCAACATTGTCCCTGGTAGAAAGAGGAGAGTAATAGTCTCAAAGGAGAGACACTACATATGACTGCAGGAGAAAGTTACTTCCTGACTTCATCATTTTTCCTGATGAAGAAGAATTTTGGTTAGAAGTAGCAAGATGAATCAGAAATCTGGTTTGTGTACTTTCAAGCTGATGCCAGTGTAGAGTACAACAATGTCTCACCTCTATTTTCTTGGGTTCACTGATTAGTAGGACTCTGCCAATTAAACTGTCAAAAGAGGGCTGCGAATGTGGCTTAGTGGTAGAGTTGCTTGCCTAGCATGCATAAAGCCCTGGGTTCCATTCCTCAGTACCACATACACAGAAAAAGTAGAAAGTGGCTCTTTGGCTCAAGTGATAGAGTGCTAGCCTTGTGCAAAAGGAAGTTTGGGGACAGTGCCTAGGCCCTGAGTTCAAGCTGTTGGACTGGCAAAAAAACAAACGGTTCACACCTGTAATCCTAGCTAGTCAGGAGGCTGAGATCTGCCAGCCTGGGCAGGAAACTCCATGAGATTCTTTTCTCCAATAAACTACTAGAAAACTGCATGTGGCTCAAGTGGTAGACCACTCACCTTGAGCTAAAGAGCATAGGGACAGCACCCAAGCCCAGAGTTCAAGCCCGATGACCGCAAAAAAAAAGCTCAAGCCCGATGACCGCAAAAAAAAAAAAGCAAAAAAACCCAAAACAAAACAAAACAAAAAAAACAGTCAAAAGATAGACTCACAAGTAAGAAGGTTATAATATATGTGTATGTAGGTTTCCATAGAAATAAAGATCCAAAACAGACTAAGTGCTTACATGCCATTTTAATAGAGTGATAAATTGTGAAGAAATCACTAGATAAAGGAAGATCAGACAGACAGATGTGGGCTTTTAGGGGAAGTGAATAGTGGAAAGATAAATATAGGGAAGATAAGTGGTTCATTTAGGCTGCAATAGCATAATCCATACAGAAAGTATCTTATAAGCAGCAAAAATTATTAATCAGGGCTGGGAAGGTGGCTCAGTGATAGAGCGCTTGCCTTACATGCATGAGGCCCTGGGTTCGATTCCTCAGCACCACATAAGCAAAAAGAAAAAAGCCAGAAGTGGTGCTGTGGCTCAAGTGGTAGAGTGCTAGCATTGAGCTGAAGAGCTGAGGGACAGTGCCCAGGCCCAGAGTTCAGGCCCCATGACCATACCCCCCCCAAATTATTGATCACAGTTTTGGGGAACACAGTTTTTGAGAACTCCAGGCTGCAAGGTAACAGAATTTTCCCTAATATCATCATTTTGGGGATTAGGATTTTAGCATGCATTTTAGGGAACCCAAACTTTCATGCCCATAGCAGGGTTATTTCATGAAGCTTGTTATGCAGATTCTGTGTGGTGACTTTTCCATTGAAGAATCATCTTATTGTCCAAAAAAATAAAAGAAAAATGCACGTGTGTAACTATAAACCCTCCATACATGGCATTTATAATAACAATAAAAAATAAATTGATTAAAAAATCATCTCTGGTGATTGAGCATGTCCTTTTTTATGGATCAAAATATACCTTTATGGATGTATCTTTCTGTTACTTTTAGAAAAAGGGAAGGAAGGCTGGGCACCAGTGGCTTACGCCTGTAATCCTAGCTACTCACAAGGCTGAGATCCGAGGATGGTGGTTCAAAGCCAGCCCAGACAGAAAAGTTCCATGAGACTCTTATCTCCAATGAACCATAAAAGAAATAGAAGTGATACTGTGACACTAGTGGTAGAGTCCTAGCTTTGAGCCCAAAGAGGCTCAAGGACAGTGCCTAGGCCCTGAATTCAAGCCCCACAACTGACAAAAAAGGGGGGGCGGGGAGGAAGAAGAAAAGAAAATAATGGAAGGTGTGAATATGATCAGAGTACATACATTATGTGCATGTATGGAAATATCATAATGAAACCTCTTACGATGTACAATTAATATATATACCCATAAACATTTAAAAAGGGAGTTTTGTGGAACTGTGGCTCAAGTGGTAGAGCATTAGCCTTAAGCAAAAGAACTCAGGGACAGTGTCCAGGCCCTGAGCTCATGCCCCAGGACCAGAACACACACACACACACACATATATATTTTCACTGTGCTTTTAGAAAGGGCAGACAGGTTTGTTAGTTGTTTTCAGCTCAAAATAATGTTTGTTTTATAGTGATCTTTGGCGGAGGAGGGTGGATATGGATGGTGCTGTGGCTTGAACTCAGAGCCTCAAGCTTGTTGTTTGTTTTCTTTAAACTAATGTGATATGCTCTCTCACTTGAGCCACACTTCCAATTCCAGCTTTTTGTGATTAATTGGAGATAAGTGTCTCAGAGACTTTTTTGCCCGTGCTAGCTTCCAACTATAAGCCTCAGACCTCAGTCTCTCAAGTACTCAGAATTACAGGTGGGAGCCACTGATGCATCTGGCAATGTATCATATTTTTGGGGCAGCATACTTTAAAAAACTTGACTAGTATAGATTGCTGATATAATCGATGCTCAGGAGCACATTCATAGTCACATGACCCATGCGGTTTCCTGAGAGTCCACACTCAGAAGGGCTTGGTGATGATCGTTTTTTCAATGCTATGCTTTTGTTGTCTTGAAAGTTGTTTACTGATTTAATAAGGAATGCTGCCCTTTACTTGGTACTGTCCTTGGAGCTACGTAGCTGAAGGCTATGTGACCAGTCCTGCCATGGTGGTGTAAAGCCTGGTTAGCAGACTCCAGGTCAAAATTCAAAGCTCTCGCCTTTCAACCCTCATCAGGGGCAAATCATCTCAGTTTCCAACATGTGTCCCCCTCTGGCCACTTTGCCTGGAGAAAAAAAAAATAGTCCTTTCATCTGGGCTGTGGAAGTCTTTTATTCCTTCAATTATTCCCTTCTCCTAGGTCTTCACCTTTCTTTCTTTCTTGGTTACCTCTCCCAAATATATGACTGTAGGTTTTCTGAGCAGCCTTCTAGCAGGACACTGGTCACGGGATACACACAGTCCATCTATCCCCTGGAATCAATCATGCCATGGCTGTACCTAGGTAGCCGTTAAGAGTGTGGACGTTGGAGGCCAGATGCATCACCCTATCTGCTCTGCCAATTTATTGACAGTATGGCCTTGAGCAAATTCCTTCACCTGCCTTTGCCTCTGTCTTCTGAGGACAATCGGGGTTCCTATTTCAAAAGACTGAGGAGAAAGTATTGAAATGGGTATAAAATAGTCCACCAGCATGCGGTAGGGACTGTTTTTGATGTTGTTCTTCCTTTAGTCCCCTTCTCTCTCGGCCTTTCTCCATATGGGGGCATGCCATGAAGGGAAACACAGAAGACTGTTCTGCTTGTCAAAGAAATGAGTAGACTTGTGGAAATTTGAGCATTGTATCCTTTTTAGCATTGTCTCTCTGCTGGGGTCTTCAGCTGCTAAATTTGACGGAATGAAAAAAGATGTTATTCAGAGTGCTGAGCTGTCCTCTGACAGACCATTACCAAAGAAAATGAACGCATCTGGTCATAAACAAAAACACAGACACTCAATATTCAGTTCGACAGCATTTTCTTTGAGGGGCTTGGAAATGCTTTGTGTGCAATCTCCATGAGTTTTTCCTTTGGCTTGACTGCTTTTCCTGTTATATAAAATCCTCCTGAAAAGATTATGGAGGTATAAAAACTGTAGCATCAAAAAAGGAAAATGTACGCCAGGCACTGGTGGCTCATGCTTGTAATCCTAGCTACTCAGGAGGCTGAGATCTGAGGCTCACGGTTCAAAGCCAGCCCAGGCAGGAAAATCCGTGAGACTCTTATCTCCAATTAAAAACTACCAGAAAACTGCAAGTGGCACTGTGGCACAAGAGGTAGAGTGCTAGCCTTGAGCTGAAGAGCTAAGTGATATCACCAAGGCCCAGAGTTCAAGCCCCATGCCGACCAGAAAAAAAAGAAGGAAAATGTCAACCTCTTCTGAGTTCTTTTCCTGTCACTAAATAAAGTCCATACTCTTTGGCTTCCCTTTTTAAGTAGTACCTACTTACTCTCCCCACCCCAAAAAACACATATTTCTCTTCTTTTGTTGTTTTTTAAAGTTTATTTTATTGTAAAGATGCTCTATAGAAGGGTTACAGTTACATGAGTAAGGCAATGAGTACATGACTTGTCAATTATTGTTACCCTGTCCCTTCCTTGTTGTTATCCACTATCCCTTTCCTTCCTCTTTTCTTTAACCTTTCTTTTTTTTTTTTTTTTTGGCCAGTCCTGGGGCTTGAACTCAGGGCCTGGGCACTGTCCCTGAGCTGCTTTTGCTCAACATAGCACTGTACAACTTGAGCCCACAGTGCCACTTCCAGCTTTTTCTGTTTATTTGGTACTGAGGAATGGTACCCAGAATTTCATGCATGCCACGCAAGCACTCTACCACTAAGCCATATTCCCAGCCCTAAATATTTTTTAAAGAAACTTTTTCCCTTGATAAAGTCTTGTGAAACATAATCTGGTAGAGTTTAATGCCATTACAATCAGTCTAGTTGCCAGAGGCTGAAAACTATCTTTGTTCACATCCTTTACCCTCACCTTTTAGCTGTCTTGTCCCAGTATCTCATTAACTTTCATCTCCAGTCACTCATACCTACCACCTTCTAATTGGCTTAGGCGCTTCACTATCTCAGTGTCTGTCAATGCTGATAAAGCCACTAAAAGCTATCAGAACTTAACATAAATGCTTATTTCTGGGCCTAGAGCAAATCAACAGAACCAGAATTTGTAAGGATAAGGCCCACTACCAGTCCTGGGGCTTGGACTCAGAGCTCGGGTACTTAGTTTTTTTGCTCAAGGCTAGTGCTTTACTACTTTGAGCCACAATTCCACTTCTGGATTTTTGGTGGTTAATTAGAGAGAATATCTCAGGGAATTTCCTGCCTGGCCTGGCTTTGAACTGTGATCCTCAGATCTCAGCCTCCTGAGTAGCTAGGATTAAAGACATGAGCCACCAGTGCCTCCCTACTATTTTAAACAAGTACCCAAATTACTATTCTTAAATTCATTCAGGATTGAACAGTGAGTACCTGGCTCTTCTCCTTGGGTCTGTTCATCCTCTCCAATGCATAACAGTATTGGCTCAGAGTAGATAAATCAGATCATACTCTGCTTTGCTGGGTTCCTTCCATGGCTTCCTTTTTCATGTAGATTACAGCATTCTCTCCCTAGATTATATAGGCTCTGCAGAATCTACATTTCCACTTCCAACCTTACTATACCACCATGACACTATATGTATGTTACTAAAAAAAATAATTTTTTCCAGCACCAAAATTTCAAGCCCAGATCTTACTTTGTTTCTTCTTGGGGGATGTGTAGAGTTTAGATTCTTCTTGTAAGGATTATATTGCTAATATTTTCTTTTTTTTTTTTTTTTTTTGGGTCCGGTTGTGGGGCCTGAACTCTGGGCCTGGGCGCTGTCCCTCAGCTCTTCAGCTCAAGGCTAATGCTCTACCACTTGAGCCACAGCGCCACTTCCGTATGTGGTGCTGAGGAATTGAACCCAGGGCCTCATGCATTACAAGGCAAGCACTCTACCACTGAGCCACCTTCCCAGCCCCTGCTAATATTTTCTTTCTCTCTTAAATTATTAGGTATTCCATTTTACTTTGTCAGTCAAGGGACTTAGATTCAGTACCTGGCTACTATCCCAGAGCTTCTTTTTTCTTTTTCTTGTTTTTTTTTTTTTTTTTTTGGGGTCCGGTCATGGGGCCTGAACTCTGGGCCTGGGCACTGTCCCTCAGCTCTTCAGCTCAAGGCTAGCGCTCTACCACTTGAGCCACAGTGCCACTTCCGGCTTTTTTCTTTTTGCTTATGTGGTGCTGAGGAATCAAACCCAGGGCCTCAGGCATGCAAGGCAAGCGCTCTACCACTGAGCCAACTTCCCAGCCCTCTTTTTTCTTTTTCTTTTGGGGTTATGGGGCTTGAACTCTGGGCCTTGGCACTGTCCCTGAGCTCTTCAGCTCAAGGCAAGTGCTCTACCACTTGAGCACCACTTCTGGTTTTCTGGTGATTTATTGGAGATAAGAGTCTCACAGACTTTCCTTCTTGGGCTGGCTTTGAACCATGATCCTCAGATCTCAGCCTCCTTAGTAGGTAGGATTACAGGCATAAGCCATGCCCGGTTCCCAGAGCTTTTTTTGCTCAAGGCTAGCATCCTACCACTTTGAGCCTTGTTCCACTTCTAGTTTTCTGGTGATTAAATGGAGATAAGAGTCTCACGGACTTTCCTGCCTGGGCTGGCTTTGAGCTGTGATCCTCAGATCTCAGCCTCCTGAGTAACTAGGATTACAGGAGTGAGTCACAAGCACCTGGCTGCCATTCCATTTTGTAAATACCTTTTCCAACCCACACTTACATAATAAGGACCACACTAATTTGAGAATGTTATGAATTCCTGCGTTTAAATCTATCTCATTTCAATGATTTGTTATTCACTAAGTATTCAAAATTAATTACTAAGTGATGGATCTAAGCACATAATAGGTGCTAAAATAGTTGAATAATGGATGTGCAAGAAATCACAACACAAAACAAAATAGGCTGTGAAAGATGATAATCATGAAGGTGAGAAGAAAGGAAGACAATGAAGTACCCAGTGCTGCTGATTTCTTCTTCTGGGTCAGCCTGAAACCCAGGAAGCAGAGCAATAGTTTGTATTTTTGTTTGTTTGTTTTTGGGTCCAGTCGTGGGGCCTGAACTCTGGGCCTGGGCGCTGTCCCTCAGCTCTTGAGCTCAAGGCTAGCGCTCTACCACTCGAGCCACAGTGCCACTTCCGGCTTTTTACTTTTTGCTTATGTGGTGCTGAGGAATCGAACCCGGGGCCTCAGGCATGCAAGGCAAGCGCTCTATCACTGAGCCACTTTCCCAGCCAATAGTTTGTATTTTTGTTGTTGTTGTTTTTGGATGATTGTGGGGCTTGAACTCAGGTTCTGTGTACTGTCCCTGAGCTCTTTTGCTCAAAGCTAGTGCGCTATCACTTTGAGCCACAGTGCCACTTCCAGTTTTCTGGTGGATAATTAGAGATTGGTATCTCAAGGACTTTCCTGCCCAGGCTGGCTTTGAGCTTTAATCCTCAGCCTCTTGAATAGCTAGGATTATAGGAATGAGCCACCAGGGCACGGCTTCAGAGCAATGATTTAAAGGAGATTTTTAACATGAACCAAAAGGAATGATGGATAAAGCAGAGAGCTTTCTAAAAGATGGTACAGTGTGCTAGAACCTTCACTCCACCCTCCAACCCCCCTCTCCTGGGCGATGCCCACGTTCACTCAAATGTCAATAACACCCACTGACTGTGTCCAAGATGTATTGTCTAGGACTGAATCTGTTTGTATCTGTTTCCTGGTGAAATGACTACTTTTTATATTATTATGTGTTTTGGCTTGATTAACAAATTACATATCAATTGAGCTCAAGTTTAGCTCCTAAAAATAAATTCCTATTGACATGTGGTTTGATTGATTACAAATATGAATATTGGCTATTTACACATCTTCATCTTTAATCTAGAGAATGAATCCAGTTTTTACATGAACTGAATGTTCTTCTTATTTTCTGTTTATTTTTTAATATGGTGACAATTATTACAATGTTCATCAACATAGTAGAAGAAAACAATAGGAATGTGAAATTTATTCAAATAAATTTTTCTTTATCATTTTCTAAGTTTTTTGGGGGGTTTGGTCATGGGGCTTGAACACGGCCTGGGCGCTGTCCCTCAGCTCTTCAGCTCAAGGCTAGTGCTCTACCACTTGAGCCACAGTGCCACTTCTGGTTTTCTGGTAGTATATTGGAGATAAGAGTTTCATGATCTTGCCTGGCCTGGCAAGATCTCAGCCTCCTGAGTAGCTAGGATGACAGGCATGGACACTGGTGCCTGGCATTTTCTAAGTGTTTTAAAGCCAGTAACAAATCATGTCAATGGTCAGTCAACACTTTGATTTGTATGTCCTATATTTTCTGGTATATATTAATCTTTGATTTATAAGTAAAAATTTATAAGGCACAATGGGGTACTGAAACAAGGACTGTTTAAGACATCATTTATGATTTATTTATCAAGATATGAGTCATAGGATACATATTTTAAATTATATAAATTAGGTCAAGAAGAAACACACCTAATTCAAAGGAACAGCTAAGACTAAGCTGGTGAAATGTTTAGGACAAGGAAAAAAATGTAGTTCTTAGGGGGTTTGGTTTACTAAAGCTAAAAACGTTTTTTTTCCAGTCTTTGTGAATGTTCACAGAAGCCTGGTTTACTCATTTAAGTATAATTTTGGGGAGTGAGTAGTGATGAAGGGGTTTCATGGCAAGGATTCAGTCTGGGTGAGTTCAGGAAAGAGCTACTATTTTTAGCCCTGGGAAGACTTCAGTCTTTGAAGTTCAGAGGCCTGACCACGGCAAGATATAGCCATCTGGTGGCAGGAAATGACAGGGACAGATTTTAAATTACAGAGAGAGTTTTCCAGTGCTTTACTGGTAAAATTGCAAAACCAAAACAATAGTACCAGGAGTTGCAATATTGGTTGTAGGCAACCTTTCTTATGAGATGAATTTTTTGTGTCAGGCATGAGGCCAAGTATTTTATATGAAATATTTCAAGTAGTTCTTATAGTATTCTTATGATATGAATCTGTGCTCTACAAGGGAGGAAACAGAATTAGCAAATGATGGGGTCCTGGCAAAAATCACCTGCCAGCATTGTTCAGTATTCCAGACTTTGTAACCAATGTGCTTAGCTGTAGCACTGGCAATACAGTAAATATTATAATTTAGATCACTTGGGCCCATATGGACAGCCCTGATTTTTTTTTTTTTTTTGTCAGTCATAGGTCATGTGTCATGGGGCACCATCCCTGAGCTCTTCAGCTCAAGGCTAGTGCTCTAGCACTTGAACCACAGCACCACTTCCAGTTTTCTGGTGGTTAATTGGAGATTAGAATCTCATCGACCTTCCTGCCTGGGCTGGCTTTGAACTGTGATCCTCAGATCTCAGCCTCCTGAATAGCCTGTTTCTTTTTGTTTTGTTTTTGCTGGTCCTGGGGCTGAACTCAGGGCCTGGGCACTGTCTCTGAGCTTCTTTTTGCTCAAGGCTAGCACTCTACCACTTGAGCCACAACTCCACTTCCAGCTTTTGCTGTTTGTGTGGTACTGAGGAATCGATTCCAGGGCTTCATGCATGCTAGACAAGCAGCCTACTACTAAGCCACATTCCCAGGTCAGCTCTGCTTTTTGGAGATGGAGTCTCAGGGACTTTTCTGCTCAGATTGGTTTCAAACCTTTATCATCCAGACCACCTTCTTCTAAGTAGCAATAATTATAGTCGGCATCTAGCTTCAAAGTCTTTTTAATCCTCACATTATAAATACCATATCCTCATTTTTTCTAAAAAGAAACTATAAGGTTCCAAGTACTTAGATGTGTGTTCTTATAAGCACATCAACAAATTACTACAACTGGAGTGCTTTAAAACAACACAAAACAGTGATTTCAGGTGGCATGAAATCATGGTCTCAGCAGGGCTGTGTACCTGCTCTACTTCCATCATTAATATACTATATTTCATTCTGACTTTCCTATCTGCTTCTTCTAAAGATGTTGGTAATTATATTGGCATAAACTGGATACTTCATGAGAAATTCTTAACTAGCTGATCATGGTGGTACATGCCTATAATCCCAGTATTTGGGAGATTATACTAGGAAGATTGTGAGTTTGAGGCCAGCCGGAGTCACGTAATGCGTTCTAGGCCAGCTGGCTGGGGCTACAGAGAGATATTATTTCAATCAACCCCTCCAACTTTTCCTTCTCCTATAAACCTTACAAACAAAATGAAACAAATAAAAAAGATTCTTAATCACATAGACCAAGGCTCTATTTTTTCCATAAAAGTAACAAAGTTTCCAGAGCTAAGATGTGGATATTTTGAAGTCATTATTCAGACTATCAGAGTGATTCATTCATTTTTCTTGGGTCACAGAACTGGTACACATTCTAGGAGATATTTGGACCTAGGCAATTTTTGTCTCTGAAGTACATTCTATTTCAGCACTAAACTTTTTTTTTTCTTTTTGCTTATGTGGTGCTGGGGACTCGAACCCAGGGCCTCATGCATGCAAGGCAAGCACTCTACCACTGAGCCACCTTCCCAGCCCCTTCAGCACTAAACTTTAATGATACTACAAGCCTCAATTAGAATTATTCTGTCATTAAAAAACAAACAAACTATTACTAACAGCCAGTGTGGATGTGCACCCTTGTAATCCCAGCAGGAGAATTATGAGCTTAGGGTTAGCTTGTGCTCCATACTGAGGCCTTGCTCAAAAAAAAATTCTTTAAGGAAATGTTTCTTGAGACAGATTTTAAAAAATAGATCAGGTGCTGTGGGTAGATAATGGAAAAATATGAAGGGCTTTTATGAGTTTCAGTAAACTTTGCACAGGTGTCTTATTAATCTGTTTTCAAAAGAATAGGAAATTAAAGATTAAGCATCTTAAGCAATTAATAAATAATACCAACAACTCCAAGAATTGGTAGTATTAAGTTTCACTATTTTACATTAAAACATTCTCTCTCATGGGCTGGGAAGGTGGCTCTGTGGTAGAGCGCATTCCTTGCATGCCAAAGGCCCTGGGTTTGATTCCTCAGCACCACATAAGCAAAAAGAAAAACGCCAGAAGTGGTGCTGTGGCTCAAGTGGTAGAGCGCTAGCCTTGAGCTGAAGAGCTGAGGGACAGTGCCCAGGCCCAGAGTTCAGGCCCCACGACCGGCTCCAAAACAAAAAAACAAAAAAACAAAAAAACATTCTCTCTTTACTTATCCCTTCTACTGATTAACACCAAGATGCATTTAAAAATACTATATTTCTTGGAATTTTGCTTTTAAAAAGCTGTGATATGCATGTCTTCCCTGGACAGAGCATAGATTGAATGAAAACTATCTGGGTCTCTCTGGTTTCAGTGTCTGTGGGCTTTGTTTCTACTGCTCTTGAATGCAGCACACTTCTTGGTAGTTTTAGGATTTTATTCCAAAGCTTTAACAAAGTGACCCAAAAGACTACCAGCCAGCTCATCAGAATGGGGTAGAAAAGAGAAATCATGTTGTCTAGCCTGGTGGATCTGCCTGTGTTCTCAATGCCCCACAATACCCCAGATCTGTGCATGAAGTCTATGACAGGAGAATTACAATGGAAGCACTCTGAATTTTGGAGTGAAGTCATGGTCTGTTTAACAACCACCACCACCACCACCTCCTCCTCCTCCTCCTCCTCCTCCTCCTCCTCCTCCTCCTCCTCCTCCTCCTCCCCCCCTCCTCCCCCTCCTCCCCCTCCTCCCCCCTCCCCCTCCCCCTCCCCCTCCTCCTTCTTCATCTTCTTCTTCCAGTCCTGGGGCTTGAACTCAGGGCCTGGGTCCTGTACCTGAGCTCTTTTGCTCAAGGCTAGCACTCTACCACTTGAACCACAGTGCCACTTCTGTTTTTTTTTTTTTTTTTGATGAGGCTTCATGCATGCTATACCACTAAGCCATATTCCCAGCTCCTTAACATTATTTTTTTAAAAAAAGCATTGCCTGCCTGTCTGCTTTCTTTCCTTTCCTTTCCTTTCCTTTCCTTTCCTCCCTCTTTCCCCCCTCCTCCCCCTCTCCTCCCTCCCTCTCTTTCTCCTCTTTCTTTCCTTTCTTTCTCTCTCTCTTTCTCTCTCTCTTTCTTTCTTTCTTTCTTTCTTTCTTTCTTTCTTTCTTTCTTTCTTTCTTTCTTTCTTCCTTCCTTCCTTCCTTCCTTCCTTCCTTCCTTCCTTCCTTCCTTCCTTCCTTCTTTCTTCCTTTCTTTCTCCTAGAGATTGATGCTTGATCATAACAGTTAGTATCTGCATTGTCCTATAAGGGATAAATGACAGCCGAACCTAAGCCAGACTTGGATGACTCACAAGTCCTTTAACATGCAGTTTCAATGGTGTACTTTAGTTCCTAAAGGGCCAAATGAAGTTGAATAAGCAGGAGATTCCCACTGCCTAGATACCTACTATTGCTTCACAGACACATTTAGCCTCAATTCTTTGTTAACTTTGTTTCTCTGTACTATTGGGGTTTGAACTGATGGTCTTCTACTTACTAGAAGTGGTCTGCCACTTAATCCATGCTTCCAACCCCTTCCTTTGCTTCAGTTTTTGCTTAGGAGGGGTCTCAGACTGCTATCCTTCTATTTATGCCTGTCCCCTCAGTTCTTCACTGTGCTGTATAAGAATGTTCCTTCATTAAGGGGATCGGGAACAGAGAGAGTAAGTCATTTACTAATGGCTGTACACCAGCGTGGACTGAACTCTCTGGCCTAAAGATAGATCTCACAGGAGGCCCTAAAAAGTGAAGAGAAATCTTCTCAGTGGGCAAAACATAGCCAGTACATTCCATTGCCTAATTTGTCTAGAAGGAGAGATGGCCTGAGAATGTAGGCCTCGGTCTATCCAATCTTTATAGGTTTAATGGAAAAACCAGGGAATTTGTGACAGTTTTACTTGAGGATGCCTCTGTGGCAATCTGACAATATTTGTGCTCTACGTGTTTTCACATGAGAAATGACCCATTACAGAAGAGGAGAATAATGATCAAGTAAGGCAATAATTGTGTTTTTATTTTGCCCTTATAGTTTCCTGATGCTTGCATATTGGGTTCATAGACAAGACAATGTAATAATATAACCCTGTGTCATAGATGACTCATGACTTCAACAAAATAAACTCTTCACACCATAGCCAACATGGCAGTGGGCGTGGATGAGTGCCTAATTAGCCACCAGTATTAATCACTGCTGAATCACAGTGTGTTCTCCAACCCTGAGCACCAGTTAAGCAATTTGTGACTTATAAAAGACACTGAACAACTCATAGAATAAAGTAATTTATTCTTGGTAGATAAAACAATGTTTTTTGAAGTAACTTATCTATTCTGTTGACCATATTGCTGCATTAGTGCTATTTAAGGACTTACTGAATGCTTAATTGAGTTAGTTTTCTGCTGCTGCCATAATAAATCACCTCTATATTAGTGATTTAAGATGATGCCTGCTTATTATCTCAAGGTTTCTAAGAGTCAGAAGACCAGACATAGCTTAGGCTATGGTTAGGCTTAGGTTCTTAGCTTAGAGTTTCCAGAATGAAATCAAGTTATTGGCAGAGATACATTATTGTCTTGAGGCTACAGGAGAGATTCTATTTCTATGTTCACTTGGGCGATCAGAATTCAGTTTCAGGGTGTTATAGAACTAAGATTCTCAGGTGGAGCCATTCTCAGTCTTTCAAAATTCCTTGATCTATGGTCTCCTTGAAAGCCAACAAATGGCAGTACTTCTTAAAATTCTAGTCTCTCTGCCTCATTTCTTTTTTTTTTTAGGGTTTTTTTTTTGGGGGGAGGGTCTGGTCGTGGGGCCTGAACTCTGGGCCTGGGCACTGTCCCTCAGCTCTTCAGCTCAAGGCTAGCGCTCTACCACTTGAGCCACAGCACCACTTCTGGCTTTTTCTTTTTGCTTATGTGGTGCTGAGGAATCGAACCCAGGACCTCATGCATGCAAGGCAAGTGCTCTACCACTGAGCCACCTTCCCAGCCCCATAAATGTGATTTCTTTTTTTGGGGGGGGGGTCCGGTCATGGGGCATGAACTCTGGGCCTTGGTGCTGTCCCTCAACTCTTCAGTTCAAGGCTAGTGCTCTACCACTTGAGCCACAGCGCCACTTCTGGCTTTTTTTTCTTTTTGCTTATGTGGTCGGGGAATCGAACCCAGGGCCTCATGCATGCAAGGCAAGCGCTCTACCACTGAGCCACCTTCCCAGCCCCTTGTGCCTCATTTCTTACACACATCTTCTGACATATCTCTTCTGCTGATGCATCTACCTTCTTATATTCTATTGTAAGAGCTCATGTAATTTCAGTAGACCTGACTTACCTAGGTAGGTTTATTGTAAGGTCAGATGACTAATAGATTATTATAATACATCTGCAAAGACCTTTCACAGCAGTGCTTGGCTTGTAGATTTTAAAGAATTCAGAGACTGGCACTTGGTGGAGACAGAAATCTTGGGAGAAAACATCTTTAGAATTTTGCTTTTAATATTTACTCACCAAGAGTTCTTTCAAGTATAGTAAATATTATAAATAACTTAATTAAGCCATGGGGTGCCAAAACATTTGGCAGATACTATTCTATATGTGTCTAGGAGGAAGTTTTTTGGATGAAAAATGTCACTCATATTTACATCATCAGACCAAGTAAAGAAGATCCTCTCCCCGAAGTGGAAAGTATTTGAATTTCTGAATAGAATAAAAAGTCTGCCCTCCCGGGTGTAATTAGGAATACTCCTGCCTAAGTACTTCTGAGCTAGGTCATTGTTCTTTTCCTGTCTTCAATCCAGACTAAAGGACTAGCTTTGCTATTGTCTGGAGCCTCCTGACTTTGGACTGGAGTAAGAACCATTGTCATACAATCCAAGGCCTTCAGACTTTACTGGGATGTAAAGCAGTGACTTTTTTGGGTTTCCAACTTGCTGAATATAGAGATTGGAATTTTCCACCTCCATAATAATGTAGCCATTATATTATGTGCTCCCTTTCCTCTCTCTTCCTCTCCCTCTTTTACTGGAGGATCTTGCCTAATAGAGTCATGCAATAACTATTTTATACCAAAGGAAGCCAATATATTTTTACTTGATAATATACAGAATCTAGACTTAAAATGTTGTGAACCCCTGGTGCCCAGCTTAATTGTTTTTTTTTTAATTTATTGCTCAAGTTTAATGCTCTTCTGCTTTTTTGATGATTAATTGAAGATGAGTCTCACTGAATTTCTTATTCAGGCTGGCACTGAACTGTGATCCTCAGATTCAGCCTCCTGAGTAGCTAGGATTATAGGGGTGAGCCACCATCTTATAGTTCTGTGGTTTATTTGCTGTTTCTTCTTAGGAAACTTAGTTAAGCACTCTAAATCTCATCCTTTCTATCCTTGAAAGGTAAATCTGTCAAGTTGTAAAATATGTTACAAAAATCCAGGCAGCATTCCCAAATAAATAGAGCATGTGGCAAAAGCTATCACAGTGTGGTAAGGGCTGTGGAAAGGGAGAACAGAGGAATCAGCAGTTACCAGACTGCAGTCCATCATTACTATATCACGAGCCTCATGTTGCTAGATCTTTAGCTATTGCTGTGTAATCCTTGCGTATAAAAATGTGGTGCATAATTCTAAATGTTTAAAAAGATTGCACATGCTAAAAAATACTTCTCTGCATATCAGATCCACTCTGTGGACAAGCAGTTTACAACCCTTGAATTGACTAGTTTTTAATCAATTTTATAATAGATGTATTTTTGTGGTTTTATGGGAATAGAGAACAAGAATATTAAGCCACAGCCAATTACGAGCAACTTTGGTGTTTACTGGTGCTGATGTAATGACAAATTGTGTATTTTCGTGCACAACAAGAGTTAGTCATCTGCTGTTTTTGAGTTATCATTAAGGTATTACAACTATTTGCAGTTATTGTGAAAGAAAAAGAGCTTTAAAGACTTTATCTGTGAGAAAGCTTTTAGGATCCTTGTAAGTAGAGCTTTTATGAAACATTAATGCATACATGTAGTAGGTGGTTGGGGATCAACAGTATAAACCCCAGTGGGCTAGTAACTCTGGACTAGATTTATGGGAGTCAGCTCAATCACCAAGTGTATTACTAAAAGGATGGTAAAAGCCTATGTAAGGATCCAGTTATTGGTCACATGATCTGATCTAGGGAGGAGATAAAAGCTTATATGGATCTCATGGAAACTTGCCAATCCTTGTCTCCATAATACATGATAAAACTCTGACAGTAAACTACTCCTGGGAGTTAGGCATTAAATTAAAGGCGGCAGCTTTCCTTTCTACTGTTTTCAATATCCAGGCATGGCTTTCTGCTAATTTAGAAGCCAGAAGATGAAAGCTCTATTTTAATATCAATCCAACACCTAACATTTTCCATCTCTGCTTGAACATAGTTGAAAGCTATGGAAAATATTAGTGTATGATATGTTCCATTCACTATGATATGATTTTCTCAGAATTAACTTCACACACATGTATAAATTGAAGGTAGATGATCTCATTCCTTGCAGAAGATATACTTAAGCTTGTGCTTTTATTAAAGGTAATTTTCTTTGTTTCTGAAACTCAGAAAGTTAGTCTAGCTTGCATCGATAAGGGGATAATTTATGTTCAAAGAGAAAACACTAGAATTATTATTATTACTTTTTGCAGATAAAGCATCTTTACTTAGAAAATAATTACCTTGAAACAGAAGAATTCTATTCTATGTCAAGCATAAGGAAGAAGAGAAAGAAGGCTTAAGACTAAAATTGTCTACTGTGAATCATCCTTCAAACCTTTCAAAATCTTCAGTGAAGTCAAACTTGCAAATATTTCAGCATTAAAATTTAGTTTGTTTACGATTGCAGTAAAATATATATGTATACTTTAAGTGTACAGTGTAGTGGTGGAATAGATATTCATATCCTAGTGAAGCCATGCCATTATCCTTCTCCACATATTTTTCATTTAAAAAAAATGAAACTCTGTTCCCACTAAAAATTTCTCCCATTTAGGCTGGGCACTTGTGGCTCATGTCTGTATTTCTAGCTACTCAGGAGGCTGAGATCTGAGGATTGTAGTTCAAAACCAAACTAGGTAGGAAAGTTCATGAGACTTTTATCTCTAGTAAACTACTCAGAAGAACCTGGTAGTAGCACTGTTGCTCAAATGGTAGGGTGCTAGCCTTGAGCACAAAGAGGCTCAGGGACAGTGCTCAGCTCCTGAGTTCAAGCCCTAGGACTGGAAAAAAAAAAGTCTCTTCGCATTTCAAACTTTTCCTAACCCTCACCAACCCCATTCTGATTTCAATCTTTATGAACTTGAAAACTTTAGGCATCTTATTTAAGTATAGTATTAAGTACTTGTTCCTTTGTGGAAAATTCTTAGGGAGATTCTATTGGGTTGTGGAAATCAATGAAAGGGATAAATTTTGCACAAAGGTTGTCATGATCAGGTGAGAAGATATTGAAAGACCCCAGGTGTCTGGAGGCAGAGATGACTCTAGGAAAATAAGACAGACTTCTTTCTAGTCATGCCAGGCTGCCAATATCTTGCCATCAATCTGTGCTTTCTGCCCAAGAGCTCCTCTAATGCTAAAGATGCTCCAAGAAACAGCAGGGTTTGGGTTCACTTGTTTATCTGCATTGGGATGAAGAAGGACGATGTAAATAGCCATTCCTATCCCTCTCATCCCCTTCCTTTTTCTTATGTTTTTTCTTTAAAAAATCAGCTTAATTCTACCACTGGGTTAAATACTATCAGTGATATTAGAGATCCTTGCTTTGATCATATCCTAGGGAAAAAGCTTGAGATTTCCTCAATTGATTATGATGCTAGCTGCAGGCTTTTCATAAATTGCTCTCATTGTATTGAGGAATTTTCCTTCTAAACAGAGGTTGGAAGTTTTTAATCAAAGCTTTTGAACACTGTCCATTCTGATTTTTCTAATACTGAGCATTGTACTTGCTTGACTTGACTGCTCAGCTGGTGCTTTATCACTTCAGCCACACATCCTGAAATGTCTTCTTGCTGTTTAATTGAAGATGGAGTCTCATAGATATTCCTGCCTTGGCTAACTGAACCAACCTTGCATACTTGGAATAAAATGAATTTGACCCTAGTATATAATCTTTTTTGATGTGTTGTTGAATTTAATTTATGCATACTTTTATTTTTTGCCAGTCCTGAAACTTGAACTCAGGGCCTGGGTGCTGTCCCTGGGCCTCTTTATGTTCAAGGCTAGCGCTCTACCACTTGAGCCAAAGCACTGTTTCCATCTTTTTATTTTAGTGGTTAATTGTAGATGAGATTCCTGGACTCTCCTGCTTGACTGGATTCAATCCATCATCCTCAGGTCTCAACCTCCTGAATAGCTAGGATTTCAGGAATGAGCCACCATCACCTAACCTCCCTTGTTTTTATAATGCATACACTCATAGCTATATATTTTCCTCTTAGCACTGCCTTTGTGGATCCCAAAAGTTCATGTAGGTTGTCTTCTCATTGTCTTTAGGTTCTTGGAGACTTTGGATTTCCTCTCTTATTTACCCAGTCACCCACTCATAATTCCAGAATATGCCTTTCAATCTCCATTTGTTTAAATACTTTCTGTATTTTCTTTTGTTTTTGAATTGTCGTTTTATCTGATTATGGTCTGAATTTCATATATTTGTGAGGATCTGCTTCATGTCCTGAAATGTGATCTATTTTACAGCTGCTAGATGTCTGTTAAGTTCATTTGGTATATAGTATCATTTAACTCTGAGGTTTCTAAAGTCAATTTATTTTTATTTGGATGACCTATCTATTTGTGAAACTGGAGATGAACTCATTGTGTTATAGTATATCTTTGGGTTTTTTTGTCAGTCATAGGATTTGAACTCTGGGCCTGAGCACTGTCTCTGAGCTCTTCAGCTAAAAGGGAGTGCTCTACCAGTTGAACCATAGCGCCACTTCCGGTTTTCTGGTGGTTAATTGGAGATAAGAGTCTCACTAACTTTCTTGCTCCAGCTGGCTTTGAACTACAATCCTCAGATCTTAGCCTCCTAAGTAGTTAATATTATAGGCATGAGCCACCAGTGCCCACATCTCATGTATTTTTAAAAATATATGTCTTCTTTCATTTTGTTGCTCATTCTTATGATTATGCATTAGACTTATTTACCTTTGTTTTCTTCTTTACTGAACTTAGCATCTATTGTTTTATTTTTTATTTGCCAGTCCCTGTCCCTGAGCTTCTTTTGCTCAAGGCTAGAATTCTACCATTTGAGCCACAGTGCCACTTCCAGCTTTTGTAAATGTATGTGGTACTGAGGCATCCAACCCAGGGCTTCATTCATGCTAGGCAAGCATTCTACCACTACCCAGCTCTGAACTTAACATCTATACTGTGCTATTTTTTTTTTTTTGTCTGTCATGGGGCTTGAACTCTGGGCTGGGCACTGTTCCTCAGCTCCTCAGCTTAAGGCTAGCACTCTACCACGTGAGCCACTGCACTACTTCCTGCTTTTTCTGCGTATGTGGTGCTGAGGAATCAAACCCAGGGCCTAATGCATGCAAGGCAAACACTCTACCACTGAGCCACCTTCATAGCCCCTACTGTGGTAATTTTGACTTTTGAAGTAACATACTACTTTAAAAAATAGTTCTTGAGATTTATTTATCTGAGGTCAATTCCTTGGCTGGATATTGGAATCACTTATAGTCTTGAAAGCGGAAGCTTTTACAATGCTTACGAAAAACTATGTAGTGAAAGGTTTGCAGTGTAGTTTCACCCCACTGTACCATGGTATATATAACTTGGTGCTCAAGTTTTTGTCCATGTGCTTAGGGTATCAAGCCTGATCAACAAATACCACTCAGATAGAGAACTAGCTTTGTTCCCATGTATTGTTTAAATTAATACTGGAGTTGGCATTATATGTGAGTTGAAGGTGGCCTGGTCAAGGATTAGTTGACCTTTGTATTCTTTAGGACAGCACGTGGGCCACTCGTGGGCTATTACCTAATGTGTCTGCAAATGGGAGAAGCAACTCACTATCAGTTTTCTCAGATCCTGCCCTGCAGCTGATTACCCTGTGGGAAGACTGAAGTCGAGGAGCATCACATGCGCCCTGGGTCTTGGCAAAAAGTTCTCAGAGCCATAGGATAGCTCCTGGACGCGGAGTACTCTGCCAGCCACAGGCTTGCAGTGTCTGGGATGATCCTGAGATTCTCTCAATCCAGGTACAGAAGGGGTCACTGTTGTCCCCTTCGTTCTTTCCTGGAGCTCCTGGTGCTAGTACAACTTTGCAGCTCGTCTGTGTCAGGCAGCATGGGGCCACCCCTCGCTGGGCCCTCACTATTTCTCAAGATCCTACTCCGAGCTCTCAGTCAGCCTGATTCAGAACTTCTACTCTGTGTCAGCCTCTGGTCAAGCAGCTGACATAGCCTTAGCATTTTGGAAGCTCCTGCAGTTCCTGCCTTCTACCACTGGAGGGTGGGTGCTTTCTTCACAGGCTCTTCCTGTGAGCATCTAAATGCAGTGCCACTCCCCCTCCCCAACACACCCTTCATCCACCTCAGGAAGTCTTTGTATGCTCTGTATTTGCAATAGTGATTGTGTGCTTCTTTGCTAACACAGGCAGCAGAGGTGCTTTCTTTACCAGCTTCTACTATGTGCTCTCACTTCACTCCAGAAGTGAAATATCTTCTATTCTAGGCCTAGTAGGAATCTTTTACCTGAATGCTGTGAATGGTTCAGTGTTTCCAGAGTTGCCATTGCTTTTAGTCCCCGGGTGGAACTTAGTCTTAGAGGCTATTTGCTTTATGCAACCTGATCTTTGACATACCCATGTTTCAAGCAGGATGCCCTCCTCCAAGATGGTGTCTCCCTGTTGCTCTCTATTCTCTGAAGATATGGGGAGAAAAAGGCTATCTTATTTTATGGTAGCCTGTCTTTCTCGGAAAATGACTCCAGATTGCAGGAAAGGGGTTTGAGATTTGAAAGAGGTGTGGATTTCTACCATGGTCAGGTCTGTTGTCTGGTATGGAGGTCACCTGGCTTACTTTGTGGTAGAGGCTTTGGCCTCTCCCTGGAGGAGACCCGGCTGGTGCTAAAAACGATTTCCTAATCTCTTGTTGCCTTCCTGTTTTGCCTGTTTCCCAGTTGTCATCTTCATCTTTGATGGTTTTCAGTGCTCTTCCTTGCTTTACCCTTCCCAACATAGTCAGTCCTTCATTTCTAAGACTTCTCATTTAGAGTCCAATAAAGGAAGCTTCTTCTCTGCCATCCAGTGTCCCCCTTTGAATATGATGTCGGTTATAGATTTGTCACTTCTAGTGTTTATTATCATGATGTATTATCCATTTACTCAGCTTCTTCAGGGCTTTTATCAAGAACAGATGTTGCATTTTATCTAAAGACCCTTTGCTTTGGGCTGGGAAGGTGGCTCAATGGTAGAGTTCTTGCCTTGCATGCATGAGGCTCTGGGTTCAATTCCTCAGCACCACATAAAAACAAAAAGAAAAAAGCCGGAACTGGTGGCTGTGGCTCAAGTGGTAGAGCGCTAGCCTTGAGCTGAAGAGCTGAGGGACAGCGCCCAGGCCCAGAGTTCAGGCCCCATGACCGACAAAAAAAAAAAAAAAAAAAAAAAAAAGACCGTTTGCTTCTGTTGAGATGATCATTTGATTTTTGTCCTTGATTCTGTTTGTGTGCTTTATTGTTTTTATTGACTTGCATATGTGAACCATCCTTGCATACCTGGAATGGAACCAACTTCATCTTGATGTATTAAGCTCTTTTTGGTGTGATGTTGAATTCAATGTGCACATTGTATGTATGTTCATAATGGAAATTTGTCTACTAGAGTTCTTTGTTGTTGGGTCTTTGTTGTTAGTTCTAACATCAGATTTATACTGGTGCCATAGAGTAAATTTGGACACCTTTTGTCTCTTGGCTTACGGAATAATTTGAGGAGCACTGGTGTTTGTTTTAATATCTAGTAGTACTCAGCAGTGAATAATCTTGTCCTGGGTATTTCTTTGTTGGAAACATTTTATATTATTTTTATGATAATTTCTCATGTCAAAGCGGTATAGCTTTTTATTATAACTGAGCACATGTATCTAGAGATTTATCCATTTGTTCTAGTATAAACTACAAAGTTTACATTCTCAAAATATTTTCTAAAGATCCTCTGCATTTCAGTGATATCTGTTGTCATATTTCATTTTCCAACTGTAATTTTGTTAGAGTCTTGTCCTTTTTTGGGGGGTTAGTTTTGCTATTTGTCACTTTTGTTTATATTTTGAATGAACCAACTCTTGCTTTATTAATCCTCTCTTACTCATTTTGTTTCCATTTAAGTATTTTCCATTCTCATTTTTATTATGTCTTTCCTTCTTCTCATTTGTGGTTTGGCTTGTTTTTGTTTTTCTGATACCTTGAGGTACATTATTAGGCTGTTTATTTGAGATCACTCTGTTTTTTCTATTTCTATTTTTATTTTTTAATCCTTTGAATTCAGAGCTGTATATTGGCCTAGTAGATGCTTTAACACTGGAGCCATACTCCCAGCCCATTTGCTTCCAGTTATTTTTTGTGTAGCCTTTCACTTTTTGCCATGTCCAGCCTGGACCATGGTGTTTCTATTTAGGCTTCTTTCATAATGGGGATCATTGGAACATACCGCCATGCCTAGCTCTTATTGGTCAAGATGATCTTAGGAACTTTTTTGTAGGCTGGATTTGAACCATGATCTTCTTGATCTCCATTTCCAAAATAGGTAGCATTACAGACATGAGCCACTGTACCTGGCTTGATTTCTTAAACATTTGATATTTATTAGCATATATTGACTGCATGAAATAATGAATTTCTTGGTGACATTCTTCATGCAGTTATATTATGTACTTTGCTTATGTGGTTTTTTTGTTTGTTTGTTTTTTTGTCAGTAATGGGGCTTGAACTCTGGGCCTGGGCATTGTCACTGAGCTCTTCAGCTCAAGGCAAGCGCTCTATCACTTGAGCCACAGCAGCACTCCCTGGTTTTTTTTTTTTTTTTTTTTGCCACTTATTGGAGATAAGAGTCTCACGGACTTTCCTTCCCAGGCTGGCTTTGAACTGTGATCCTCAGATTTCAGCCTCTTTCTTAGTAACTAGGAATACAGGTGTGAGCCACCAGCGCCTGGCTCTTATCTGTTTTTTGATTTGGGCACTCATAGCTATAAAACTTCCTCTTGGGGCTGGGAAGGTGGCTCAGTGGTAGAGCGCTTGCCTTGCATGCCTGAGGCCCTGGGTTTGATTCCTCAGTACCACATAAGCAAAAAAAGAAAAAAGCTGGAAGTGGCGCTGTGGCTCAAGTGGTAGAGCGCTAGCCTTGAGCTGAAGAGCTGAGGGACAGCGCCCAGGCCCAGAGTTCAGGCCCCACGACTGGACCCAAAAAACCCCCAAAACATCATCTTAGAACTGCCTTCACTGTATCCTACATGTTTAGATAAATGACATTTTCATTTTTATTTTATTATATAAAATTGTGAATTACTCTAGCAATTTGTTCAGTGGCTCACTCTTTCTTGTTGATTTTTATTGCTTTTTAAAAATTATGATCTGATACAAAGTTTTTTAAAAAAACAATATCCATTAAGAATTGCTTTATAGTCTATTGAGGAGGCTCAATGGGCTGCTTAGAAGAATGAATATCCTACAGCTTTTGGGAGTTATTATTCTGTAGTTGTTTCTTAAATACATTTGATCTGTGGTGTGTTTAACTATGAAATTTCCTTGTTGATTCTTTGTTACTATGAGATATCTACTTAGGAGAATGGGATATTGGAGTTACTATTATTTCCAGCTTTACGGGTCTCTTTATTAGAATTTATGAGATTGATTGTCTCAATATTTGGGACACACATATTTTTAATTGTTATATCTTTTTTGATGTATTGTTTTGTCATTAGAATTGCTGACCTTTATTTTTTTCTTCTGGATAATTTTAGCCTGACATATGCTTTACCCAATATGAGTATAGCTATTCCAACTTGCTTTAAGATTTCATTTCTTTGGGAATCATTTTCCAACTTATCGCTTTCAGTTACTGTAACCAGGGCTGGACTAATTTCCCACCATTATTCTGTATGTGCAGTTCTTACAAAGTAGTGAGTACAGAAGCTGCCTCCACGTCATCTCAAGTTGAGCCTCTGGTCTATTCATTGGATGCTTCTAACACTGGTGCTATATCAGTGTGGGGATGGGAACTGGAAATGTCTGCCAGTGACTGCATTTCCTCCAAATACCTTTGGAGCTCAGAAAGTGCAGAAAACACTCACACAGATGTAATTTATGTAGGAGGCAAGGGGAAAGTGTATTAGATATAGACATTAAGTGATCGATCATGCCCTGGCTATGATAAAAACAATCTGTAGCACATTGTATGTCTTCACTCTATAGTGAAGGGTGATGGAATAGGGGATAAAACAGGAGCTTTTGAAATGATCTAAATATTTAAATGGATATCTGAGATAGCTCCATCACTTTCTTTATGACCTTTTAGTAGTAAGACATAAAGAACATCAGCCACCATCAGCACAATATGTAAATCAACTTGAAATCAAAATCTTTAAAGCAGTCCAAGGGCTGACCTTACAAGCACTTGTGGGTCAAATGTAAAACAATCAATTAATGAGAAGAATCTTATACTTTGTACTTTACCACGATGGCACACGAAATGGAAATGTCTTTAATTTGATGATTTGGAAGGAGAGGTGTAATAATTTTAGGTGTAATCTGAAAAGAAAGATTTCTACTTTTTGAAACTTGTGATCCAATATATTGTTTTACTTATTCCCCGAGGGGAGTTGGGGGGAAGACACATCTAATTAAGGGGGGAAGAAAAAAGCCTGAACAAAGTCCCTCTGTTTAGGTAAAATGGCATTTCCCTGAAACAATGGAATTTAAAATGGAAATGTCTTCAGAACAGTTGTAGTTATAGTTGTTTCCACTAAGGTGTGCTAGATCTCTAAATATTATTCACGTTCATGTGTTATACCAGAAGCAGAGCGCTGACTTCAACTGTGTTCACAGCCTTCCCCAGGGCTGCCAAGCCCTACACCGCACGGGAGGTTTCAGAGCTGGAACAACAATGTACTGCATAGAGATTCAGCTAAAACACAAAGGAAGACAAGAGGCCATTTTAAAATGTCAAATGGAAAGGACAAATAGTTGCATTTTGAATTGGTAATTTTTTTTTTATAAGCAGACCCAGATAGATATTGCCTGTGATTTTTGGGGAGATAATTTGGTTTGAGAAATTCTAGAAGGTTAACCCGATAGAAGGAAGTTGTTCACCCCTCCCCCCTTTTCAGGCAATGTTTTTCTTCTAATAAAACTCTTTAATGTCCTATTATTATTTATAGCTAGTGCGGCAAATGTAAGTTATCATTGCTTTAATAGCATATCAGTCTGACTATCATTATTCCTGACAATTTGAGTCCCTAGAGAATTCTGAAATCATCTAGTAAAATGTGCACAACAAGGAGCACAAAAGAACAGTTCTACGTAAGTGCTTCAGGCAGGTGGGTACAGATTCTGCAGCACAATCAAAACTAGTGTGGATAGAAAGAAAAATGAATTCTTTTTTTTTGCAATACCAAACTTACTATTTTTCCCAAAGTGTTGAAATTACCCACCAGAAATTCAGCTAAAAGCTTGCTACATATTCAGTGATTTAATGGTATACTGAGGGTTTGTTGGGAGAAGTTGTCATTTTTTCCCTCAGGTCAAAGCTGGGAGCTCATCGAGTGTTCTACACATCCACCTTCGTGTATGAACACCTTTCTATGGGCAAGTATCCTTTTTTTGTTGTACAGTTTCATTTGGGATATTATTAAGAGCTACTTTGTTTTCGATATCTCACCAGGCTTTCAGTTACAAAGAAGTTACAACTCTGCTGTTACCAAGCCAATATAACTCTTCACTCAGAAGCTTCCCTGTTTACAAAATTTGGTTTCACCATTTCGATTATATTGACAAATCGCTGTAATCCATGACTATTTGAACAATAATTTTAAGATATTAGCTCTACATTTAAATTCACTTTGCAGGAAGTTTCCAATACAATAGTAATTAATCTTAAATTGATAACATGGTTTATTTGTGCAGGAAGAAAGTAGTATATTACATAGTTGTTCTGCTGGGCATCAGTTGATCACTACTTAGTTGTAGATTGTTTTAAAAATGATGATTTTATGGTGCTGAACTAAAACTCTTTCCATAAAAATGGTTTTTTACACTTTAGTTTCTTAGGTTTTATCATTATAAAATATTTCCTTATATCTCTAGATAAAATTGTACAATATTTAAAACATCTTTTTGGCTATGGTAAGACTCCTTTTGTTTTGAGAAATTTTGAAAAAAA
Source organism: Dipodomys merriami (assembly GCF_024711535.1). Lineage (NCBI taxonomy): Eukaryota > Metazoa > Chordata > Mammalia > Rodentia > Heteromyidae > Dipodomys > Dipodomys merriami. The sequence goes on along the minus strand of NW_027203381.1, from coordinate 104,650,697 downwards.
CTGTAATTAGAATGTGTAACCAAGCAAATTACATTTTATGTACAAAAATTTTCCTTTGAGTATTTGGAAAAAAAAATAGCATGTTCGGTTGTCTATTGCTTTCTTATGTCGGTATTAGGTTAATGAGTTGGACAAATGTGAAGTGATAGCTATATTTTTACTGAGATATGTTGTCTAAATAATTAATGGTAGAATAATCAGAAACAATTTAGGACAGGAAAGTTTTTTACAACATTAACCCAGAAAACCCATTCATTTGTGAGATAATTGGAGAAGATTTATTACAACAATTACCTCCATAATTATCACCTCCTAAATAATAGTGATTAATGAATATTTTCTAAAACCTTAAATAAAGAATAAAATTCATTAGACTTATTTTGAATGTATCAGGTGGAAGGGTGTAGTTTGTTTCCCGAAATAGAAGTTTATAGGAATTACTATTCATACCAATACCAGTGTAAAACAAACAGAACTCTTTTTGTCCTGCATTTTCAAGTGGCCCAAAAATACTTTCTCAAAACAAAGAAGAATGAATATTGAATATTCCACAAAGTTAAATGCTAATGAGCAGACAGTTGGATCATGTGGAAAGGCCTCTAAATATACTAACTACTTCTTAAAATGATACAAAGGACAAAGTAAACATGAACATCTTCAGTACAAGTCAGGACAACAGTAGCTCCTCTGAACAGAAAGAGCAAGGACCCTGAGGATGGATGGACAGGAAATTCAGAAGGCACATCAAGGGCATTTGATTTGAATCAAGATGCAGCATTCCATCTGGTTTAATATAGATTTAAGACTTTAATAAGTGTGTTTCCTAAAAACCAAACCTGGTTTAAATTTAATTAGAAGTGTGGAAGCTCTACCAGGAAAATTAGACCAATGTTATAGCTTGTGAGAATAAAAAGAAAGAGGAACTCATTTTATGTGGAAAAACTTTTTAAAGTTGTATTTTAAAGTTGAGTGGATAGTTCACATCTAGCATGGTCTCTAGACCATAATCAGTGCTCAATAAATGTTTGTAAAAAGCCTTTTTAACAGCAAGTGAAACTGGAATTGTTCCCCAAGAATGTTTTCCTATAAATATTTAAAATGAATTTAACTCTTGCAAATTCAATGAGTCATATTTTAAATGGGGGAAGTGGGCATGTATAAGTTTATATTACGATAAGTTAATATTACTATGGTTTCCTTTGTTTCTTTTGCTTGAGTAATTGAAGTACAGTACAATGCAAGTGAGGAATAAATTTCTCTGCATTTGTAGAGAAATCCAGCTGTTTCGATGTCAACATTATAGGAAAGACCAACAGCAGCTATATACACCCACCTCCATCTTTGCTACAAAGCTGCTTTGTTATTGCCTTGAGAAATTTTGGAACAATTTTGGAGCAAAAGAGGAGATGTTTGATCATATGGAGGCCACTGAATTAAGAGGAGGAAGGGTATGAATAAAGGTACAAAATCCTATATCAGAGATTCTGGAACCCAGAGGGGAGATTTATTAATATTACTGAAGTAGTTCTTCAAGTAGGAGAAAAGTATATTGCATATGATTATATATATTATAGTTTACATTTGAAAGGAGGAAAACTGAAGAGAAGTAACTCCAAGCTGTTGACAGGTTGATAGACTTGAATGAAGGCCGCATTTTGGAAAATGAAGTCTAATTCCCCTTAGAGCAAATCAGCTTACAAAAAAAAAAAAATCAGGATCAGAAAAAATACAAATAATAATAGGCCAAGAATAGGATCTGAATAAACATTAATAAAAGTGACCTAAATTTGGCTTTACAGGTTTCGTTGGTCAAAGCAAATTTTTTTTGTAGCATCTACACACAGAAATTAGGGACTGGGAAGGTGGCTCAGTGGTAGAGTGCTTGCCTTGCATTCATGAGGCCTTGGGTTTTATTCCTCAGCACCACATAAACAGAAAAGGCCAGTCAAGTGGTAGAGCGCTAGCCTTGAGCTGAAGAGCTGAGGGACAGCGCCCAGGCCTACAGTTCAAGCCCCACGACCGACAGAAAATAAAAACAAACAAAAAAACACCAGAAATTAGCTCTTTCTTTTCTTTTTTTTCTTTTTTGTTGGTTGTGGGGTTTGAATTCTGGGCCCTGAACTCTTCAGCTCAAGGTTAGAGCTCTATCACTTGAGCCACAGCACCACTTCCGGTTTTCTGGTGGTTTATTGGAGATAAGAGTCTCTCACAGCCTTTCCTGAATGGACTGGCTTTGAACAGTGATCCTTAGATCTCAGTCTCTTGAATAGCTAGGATTACAGGTGTGAGCCACCGGCACCTGGTTTATATGAGAGCTTTATGATGCATAGTTTTATTATATGGCATTAACCTTAAATTTTCTTCTAAAAATGCAAATGTCCAGAGAGAGCATGTGAATAATAAGTCATGAATTCCCGTGATTTATAAATAATTCTTGGGCTGGGAATGTGGCTTAGTGGTAAAGTGCTTGCCTAACATTCATGAAGCAATTCCTCAGTACTACATACACAGAAAAGCTGGAAGTGGCGCTGTGGCTCAAGTGGTAGAGTGCTAGCCTTGACCAAAAGAAAGCTCAGGGACAGTGCCCAGGCCCAGAGATCAAGCCCCAGGACTGGCAAAAAATAAATAAATAAATAAATAAAAAAAATATAGTAGCCTGGGGTTGGAGGATGGTTTTAACTTTTGACAAAGATCAGTAAAGGGCTGGGCATGTGGTTTAGCAATAGAGTGTTTACCTAGCAGGCATGGAAAACCCTGGGTTCTATTCCTTAGTACCACATAAATAGAAAAAGCCAGAAGTGGCACTGTGGCTCAAGTGGTAGTGTGCTGGCCTTGAGCAAAATAAGAAAAAGAACAGTAAAAAAACAAAAATTGTTTCAATTTAGGTTTTTCTTCTGCACATTTGACTAGCTTCAATTCTCTGAGTTTAAGATTATCTATGTTGCAAATTAAGCCCATATTACCTGTATAGAAAAATATTTATTGAAAACTACTAGATGCTAACTAAATTATAATATGAGTCATTAGCCACTGTGGAGCATATTTATAAGTTAATGATTACAGTCCATGGTGCCAGTAACTGTTTTTAGTAGATAAATAATGAGGATATTTTTTTCAAAACATATTTTCAAACTAGGTCGAATTTACTATTAGGTGACTCAGGGAAGCTAATTTTTATGTTCACAAAAATTGTTATTATAAAGGTGATATACAGAGGGTTACAGTTATTTAAATCACATAATGAGTACATTTTTTTTTTTTTTTGGGTCTGGTCGTGGGGCCTGAACTCTGGGCCTGGGTGCTGTCCCTCAGCTCTTCAGCTCAAGGCTAGCGCTCTACCACTTGAGCCACAGCGCCACTTTCGGCTTTTTTCTTTTTGCTTATGGGTGCTGAGGAATCGAACCCAGGGCTTCATGCATGCAAGGCAAGCGCTCTACCATGGATCCACCTTCCCAGCCCAATGAGTACATTCTTTTTGGACAACGTCACCCCTTCCCTCGCTCTCTCCCAGTTTTTCCTTCCCGTCCCCACCCACAAGTTGTATAGCACATTTTTAACATCATGTCTAGTGAGTACCACTGCTGCGTTTGTTCACCCTTAGTCCCACCATTTCTGTGGCCCTTTCCTGTCCCCTCCCAAAGACAGATAAACAAATGGAAACGAAAATGAGAATAACAGCAAAGATTGAAACCTCTTGTTTCTATTTCCTGGAGTTCATTTCAATAAACATTATTTTATATGATCACAGGCGTGTAGGCATTGCACTTTGTGTTCCTCTCCTAACGGTGTCCTCCTTTGGTCTCACTATGTGTGAATGCCCAGAGTCCTGTGTAATTTATCAGGTCCTGGTGTATTGTAGATCTAGCTCAGGGAAGACTCTTTTTTTTTCCCAATCCCTGGACTTGAACTCAAGGTCTGGGTGCTGTCCCTGAGCCTCTTTGTGCTCAAAGCTAGTGTTCTACCACTTGAACCACATCACCACTTCTGGGCTTTTCTGTAGTTTATTGGAGATAAAGAGTCTCATGGGGACTTTTTTGCCCAGGATGGCTTTGAACTGCCATCCTCAGATCTCAGCCTCCTGAGTAACTAGGATTACAGGTGTGAGCCACCAGCACCTGGCAGGGAAGCCATCTTTAAAGAGAAGCAGTATGCACATGGAATCTTCTAATATGTCTTTTGATGGACAGCTAGGTAATTGGCAATGTGATTGGTGTTCATATACGACACAGGTTATGATACACCTGCCATGAATAACTTTTAGTTTTGGTAATGGATGTTCAGTAGATGAGATAGAAGTCACATCATTCAATTATTTTAATTTCTATCTCACTTAGGTTTATTGCCTCATTGCTTGAAAGTGTTGTTTATTCACTTTTTTTTAACATTTTAATTATTAGGACAAATGAAAATATTCTAGTGTAGAGTATGTCTTCATGTGTATTGATTTTATTTAATAACCTTTTAATTTAAAAAAAGATGAATGCACAAAAAAAGAAAAATTAACTGCATTTAAAACACCAAATTAACTCCATAACCCAATAGAAAATTGAGGAAATAGACTGAGAACCAATGAGCTTTTTTTTTTCTTTTGGTGTGTGTGTGTGTGTGTGTGTGTCAGTTCTGAGGCTTGAACTCAGGGCCTATGTCCTCTTTTGCACAAGGCTAACAATCTACAACTAGAGTCATAGTTCCATTTTATGGCTTTTTGGTGGTTAATGAAAAAAAGAGTCTCATGGATTTTGCTGCCCAAGCTGGCCTCGAATTGCAATTCTCAGATCTCAAACTCCCAAGTAGTTAAGATTACAGACGTGAGCCACTGGTACTTGGCAATGTAATGAACTGACAACACCAAATCATGTGTCAAAATATCATTTTCATTTTGGCTGCAAACATTACTTTTACATTTAATGTTAAAATAATTTTATAAACATTTATTTTTTCTTAAAGTAGTAATACAAAGGGCTTTCAATTCAACATGGCAATGCATCTTGACCAATATGATCCCTTCGATAATTCTTCCCTCTGTGTGTGTGTGTGTGTGTGTGTGTGTGTGTGTGTGTGTGTGTGTAATTTCTAACATTGGTGCCATATGACATAGGTTAAAAAAGAGAAAACATAGCTTTAATGGGCTAGTAATTTTCTTTTTTCACTTTTCTGAGGTAAACTTGAAGTTGTCAAATATGTAATTTTTCCTGTGTCTTCAGAAGACACAAATATTAGTACTTTCCTAGATGCCTGATTTTTATTTATTTATTTTTTGGTGGTTGTGGGGCTTGCACTCTGGCCCTGGGAGCTGTCCCTTAGCTCTTCAGCTCAAGGTTTTCCGGTGGATAATTGGAGATAAAAGCCTCACAGATAAAAGCCAGCCTGGGCTGGCTTTGAACCACAGTCTCAGCCTCCTGAATAGCTAGGATTACAGGCATGAGCCACGGGTTCTGGGCTGGTTGCCTGAATATTTTTAAAGAACACAAAGCATGTCACCGTGTTTCTTTAGTTTGGTATGTGTTAAGGGGACTCTTAATGTCCCTGAGAAGCCAGAAAGATGCTCATCAATTTCTCTCTCTTTTGTATCCTTCCCCAATTCCAAAAACCCTTAGTAATGATCACACTGCAGTTACAGAGGAGAAGGTTTCTTGTTTTCGTTAGTCAGTGGGGAAATCCCCATTGTGACAAACCCGTCTTCACTGCCGAGTACAGATTTTGCTTTTCTGTTTTTCCTGACCTCAGATGTATTAGCTAGGGAAAAAGCATATGACAGAGATTTTAATAGTTAACTACGCAGGGATTTTTTTTCTTGTTCTGGGCTTGAACTCAGGGTCTGGGTACTGTCCCAGGGCACACTACCACTTGAACCACAGCGCCACTTTCGACTTTTTCTGTTTAAGTGGTACTGAGGAGTGGAACCCAGGGCTTCATGCGTGCTAGGCAAGTGCTCTACCAGTAAGCCACATTCCTAGCCCCTAAGCAGGGCTTTGATTTAGAGTATTTATTTTTCTAGATATTAACTTGGGGGCCAGAAAATCAGACTCAGACTCTTAAACATAAGTAAAGAATGATACATATATATGCACAGAGTATCTCTAGCTCTTGAAATATGCAAAGTAATTACAAAAATAATATGAAAGGAGAAAGCACCGAGTGTGTAGGATAGAAAGATCAATAAGCCTATTACATGAAGTAAAGTGATATCACAGGTTTCCAAGGTACTAACTCACCTTAGCTAATCAAATAGAAACTAACACTTCTTTTTAATGAAAAAAATGGGCCAGTTCCTTTTAAATGAATGTATTTTTGGATTAAATCAGTCACAGAGGCTCCCACCCACACAAACACAGGACAGATGAACAGTTGTAAATATTAACTATCTGTTCCTCTTAGGCATAAAAATTTCAAGATATTTTGTTGTCAACTATGTAATAAAAACCAACATGTTTTTCTTTAAAAAATAAGTTTTGGATATGAATAAATATCTATGGTTTTTATTGCTCTAATAGGAAGTTAAATGTAATAGTTTTATAGATAATTAAAAAAATTAATTCATTCAAAAGCTATAAATCACAAAACATAAACAAATCAAGCATTAAACTTCTAGATATCTAGTTTCTTATTCATGGCCTTAATATTCAAAGTTAGTTTTATTTTGTCAGTTGTGGGGCTTGAACTCTGGGGTCCTGGGCTTCGTCCCTCAGCTCTTGAGCTCAAGGCTAGCACTCTACCTCTTGAGCTACTGTGCCACTTCCAGTTTTCTGAGTGGTTTATTGGAGATAAGAGGCCCACAGACTTTCCTGCCTGGGCTGGCTTTGAACAGCGATCCTTAGATCTCAGCCTCCTGAGTAGCTAGGATTACAGTGGTGTGCGCCACTGGTGCCCGGCTCAAAGTCAGTTTAATGGAAATATCCTTTATTGTTGTTTTCTTTTGTCAGTAGATTATTTCTTTTAGGTTCGAGTATACTTTTTGTAACTATTTTCAGATGGACAAAATTTATTTTCATGTTTCTTCTCCATATGATAAAATCTCAATACTATGTCTAGAACAATTGCCCTCCTAAAACTTCTCTGTGCAGATATGAATTACAGTACTTCCATCAGTGCATTCCCAAGTGGAATACAGAAAGTCACATAGTCAAATGCACACGAATGAAAGGCTGCCTTTTTCCTCTCAAGACTATAAAGGATTTCTGTCAGATAGTAAAAACCTAAAGTTAGAGTTTATTGGACAGGAGATGGAGGGCAATCTGTGGTTATGTTGGGATTTTCACAATTTTTCTATTTAAAAATTTACCACAGATTTTATGTGGCATTTATAAAGGAAAATATCATCCTTCTCGGTATGAAGTCATGAATGCTGTTTTATAGAGTGTGTTGGGGGAATTGTGGTTTAAATTTTGAATTAATGTAGAAAAACTGAGGACATCAACATAAAACGGTCCTATGTGTATGCAGACTTACTTAGTCTAAATATGGCATTTATCTGAGGTAATATTTACACAGGAGGACGAGTCAGAAGAATTTTTTTCCTGTAGGATTGTTATTGAATTAGTTCTTAAGTGACAATTTTTGAATTATGCAAGATACTTTACTTTTTTTTTTACTTAGTTATGAACTTACTCTTTGCCATGGCTTAGCATTCTAGAATGCATTTATTTTGCTTGAATTTTCATTTGAATTGTTACAAACAGGACATTTATAGAAGCAATGTAATGTAATTCTGGTCATAACTTTCTGGAACTTAAAAAGGAGTTGTTTTATAAGGCCACCAAATAAATAATACTATACATTAGTTATATGCACAATGGAAAAAAATAGCCAGCAGATGCTTGTTATTAATGATGTGAACTCTCTATTTAATGAAAAAATTGAAATACATGAGATATGTAGGAAAGTCCAAGGACTGAAATGCAGCAAATACAGGTTGCATGTATGTCATACTATTTGAAAACTTTGAAGCTCAGAGGCTGTCTAAACAGTAATGTGAAATAATATTTGCTAGAGTGATTGCAGATTTCAAAAATGAGCAAATGACATAGGTCAACAGAAATCGGCAAACTGCAGCTTTTATGATGCACTAGCAGTGGTGATAATAATACATGCATTTTCTAAATCATTTTGTTAATGGAAAGTAATGGCCAACGGGCAGCTGTGGGAATTTCAGACACATGTAACAGAAGACCTCTGTTGTAATGCTCTAAATGAGATTTTCACTCGAGAATATTTCCTAGTTTGGATGCAATGTCCTTGTTTTCTGCAAAGTCTTCAAATTATACATCAAATCATATCATTGCAAGTAGGAAATAGTGACTAAGAATGGGGCCAATGTTGGAAAGAAGACAGGAAGTCTACAGGGCAGTGTGGGTTTAAGACTCATAAAGTTTAATGTTTGAACCTACAGAAATTTTGCCCCACAAAACAAAATTCTGAATCTGTAGTTAAGACTTCAGTCTATATTGAGTTACTAATTTGAATTCAGCCTAATTTGGACTTGTCTAAATTCATGGATTGTCTTTTGGCTTTAAAAACAGTTTTATTATTTTTATGTGCACAACTGCACAAACTAGATGCTGCCTTTTAAAAGTTACTTTAATTACTAGTTAAGAATAATTTGCAATTAGTTCAATGTGCAAACTTAACAGTCCTTGCTCTTGCTTATATAGCAATTACTTTTGTGCAAATAGACTTGTAAATTGGTAAATAATGTTCTTTGGAATTAATGTTTTTTTTGGTTTTTTGTTATTTATTTATTTATGTATTTATTTGTTTACAGTTGTGGGGCTTAAACTCAGGGCCTGGGTGCTGTCCCTCAGCTCTTCAGCTCAAGGCTAGCATTCTACCACTTGAGCCAGCTTGTCACTTCTGGTTTTCTGGTGGTTTATTGGAGATTAGAATCTCATGGACTATCCTGCTTGAGCTGGCTTTGAACCATGATCCTCAGATCTAAGACTCCTGAGTAGCTAGGATTACAGGCATGAGCCATTGGTGCCTGGCTTGGAATTAATGTACTTCCTTTTATATAAATAAGACAAAGGAAATTTCACCTAACTTCTGACTCAATCAAAATAAATGCTAGCTAAATCAGCTTTGACATAATAAACTGCAGTCAGTGTATTTATAAACATTGGTGTTTGTCACATATACTTCCGTTTCTATGCAATAGGATGTCATTTATAAAAATTTGCTGATGATAGTTAAGCAAGAGATAATTGGTTTTGAAAGAGATTCTGAATTTTGTGAAAATATTCACAGCAGAATTAGCTTGAATAGTAATATACCTTTGTGGTGTCTCTTAACTACACATGATAGCTCATACATTTTTAAGATCAGAAGTCACTTCCAAGGTCATTTAAAACAATGTTTTCAAATGTTAATGCACATATAGTCATTTGAGGAATATTATAAGTATGCAGAAATAATAATGCAAATGCTTTGGGATGTGGCCTTAGAATCTACATTTCACAAGCTTGAATAGCTGCTGAGCTGACAACCATACTATGAATGACAAGGACATAAAACTTTTTTTTTCCCACCCCTACCCACCCCGACATTGTAAAGGTCGGACATAAAACTTTCTAATTGTTGTAATTCTTTAAATGATATAATCCTTACAAAGTTCTTTTGGCTACGTAAATACATAAATACTGCCAGTTTGGAATAGTAGATTTTTTTTCCTACATTAATATTGTCTGAAAATGTCAGAAGAAAAAATCCAGTTCTATTAATAACTAAATTTAAATTGAGTTGGATTGTTCTAGGCTCAGACTACTTCTTTCTGTCTTTTAGGAAAAATTGGTTCAGATCTCGGAACTTGGTTAAGACATTTAAAATCCCTGGGTTTCAATGTTCTCCCTGTGAGATGAAGTATATGACAGAAGCTGTGGATATACACACTTGTTGGATGGATGAATAAAATAACTTCCAGCTCTCAGTTGTTGTTGTTGTTGTTTTTTTAAAATCATTTAAACAACAGGCATGGGTGCTTTTCTTGAAACATGAAGCATAGATTTAGATATTGTTAATGAAATGATGCTACATGTGGGTTCACAAAACACTAGATTAAGTTTGCAGATAGCTGTTGATGAGAAATGATCTGTAAGGAAATTCATTAAAATTATTGTCCAAATTATGGCATTCTCTCAGCTCTTTAGTCTCTAACATGCTGAGGATGACCACACATTTGATGACTTTGTTCTAACTGACTTATCTCCAGAAAAATATACATTTTCTTGCATGGTAAACTTGGGTGACTGGATATGTAAAGTTGAAACTCTTCATATTCTTTATTTCTGTCAGTATTTTCCAGTCAACTTACAAAGCACAGAGAAAGTATTTCAACTCATTGGATACCATGCATTCTAACCTCCATATATTTATTTATTCTTTTATTTGGCCCTTTTATTTTTTCACAGTATAAGTGCTTTTAAGCTCTACATAAAATTTACCATACACTAGAAAGTTTTGGGCATGTTGCTGTTTTTTTTTAAATGGCATAATGATTTGAAATTCTATATGTAGAATGTACGTTCCTTAGCTAAAGATGAATTAGTCTTTAAATTGGCCAATTTCATGATGCTATGTCTTTATATCTTCAGTTTATGTTTACAAGAACTTGAGAGTGTCTAAGGACATTTTCAGGCTGTTATAATTTTATGTGAGTACATTTTCAGGGTAGACACTGGAGGAAGGAAAAGTATTGGGAAGATAATATAATCAATAATGAAATGTGACACCCTGCGCTGGTCTGCCTCTTTTTGCTCATTGGTCAGAGGTGATCCATGGGTTATGGACAACACCTCTAGACCAGGCCAATAGCACACATAAAATGAGTAGCACAAATAAGAGTTAATTTTTTTTATTTTACAGAAAAATTCAACCATCAGGACATACTGAAATCTCTATTATTTAATGGCCATCTTTACAGCTCTCAAAGACAATTGTCACTTTGTTGGTGGCTCTGGTTTCTCTCCCAGGCCCCCTATTTAACCAGTCTTTAAATATTTCTGAATATTATCTTGGATTTTTCTCAATTTAAGTTACATGTATTTTCATATTAAAAAAAAAACAAAAACAAAAACAGAAAACAAAACCTGAGCCCAGTGCCTGTGGCTCATGTCTATAACCTTAGCTACTTGGGAGACTAAGATCTGAGGATCCTGGTTCAAAGCCAATCCAGGCAGAAAAGTCCATGAGACTCTTATCTCCAAGTTAACCTCCAGAAAAAGCAAGTAACTCTGTGGCTCAAAGTGGTAGAGGGAAAAAGCTCAGAGACAGTGTCCAGGCCCTGAGTTCAAGTCCCACAACCAACACACAAAGAAAAAACCTGAAACACATACAATGCAGAAAGGAAACTGGGAAATACCATCAGTGAATATAGATTGCTAAAAAACACATGGCAAGGAAGTTTCTTCCTAATTTCAGCTAGAAGATTCTTTGAAATGTAGGGAGACCAGTGAGTGACTATTCCTTCACTTCACAAAGCTGTTTTACTCATTGTGAAAGGTGACTGTAAGATTGAAATATGTCATGTGGTATTGGGTTTAGTAGCATCCATAGGATAATCTTCATCAATCTCCATTTGTAATGTCAGTTCTAGAATAAGTTATACTAGAAGTTTGACTTGTGGTGTTATTTAAAAAGAATATTTTTGTTAAATGTTTTCTCAACTATGTGTCATGATATGTCATGACCTTTAAACTTGCTTAAACACTCTGAAAAGCAGTATGGAGGTTCCTCAAAAGACTCCACTTAGAGCTCCCCTATGACCCAGCAATCCCACTTTTGGGCATTTACCCAAATGACCACATATAAGACCATACTAAAGCTACCAGTACAACTATGTTTATTCACCATAGCTAAGATATGGAACCAATCCACATGCCCCTTAGTAGATGAATGGATCAAGAAAATGTGGTAAATGCCCAGAAGTGGGATTGCTGGGTCATTGTCTCTTGAGGAACCTCCATACTGCTTTCCAGAATGGTTGAACAAGTTTACACTTCTACCAACAGTACAGTAGGGATCCCTTTTGGCCACATCCCCTCCAACATCTGTTGTTATTAGATTTCTTAATTATAGTCATTCAAACTGGGGTGAGGTGGAATCTCAATGTTGTTTTGATTTGCATTTCTTTTATGGCCAAAGAAGTTGAGCATTTCTTCATGTGTCTATTGGCCATTCTTATTTCCTCTTCAGAGAAGTCTCTCTTTAAATCCTTAGCCCACTTATTAATTGAGTAAGTTGTTTCTTTGAGGATTTGTTTTTGGGGGATTTAATTTTTTGAGTTCTAAGTATATTTTGTTTTGGTTTTTATTTTGGGTCTGGTCGTGGGCCTGAACTCTGAGCCTGGGCGCTGCCCCTCAGCTCTTCAGCTCAAGGCTAGCGCTCTACCACTTGAGCCACAGCACCACTTCTGGCTTGTTTTTTTGCTTATGGGTGCTGAGGAATCAAACCCAGGGCCTCAAGTATGCAAGGCAAGCGCTTTACCACTGAGCCACCTTCCCAGCCCTCTTAAGTATATTTTAAATATGAGGCCCTTGTCTGTTGTATGGCTAGTGAAGATCTCCTAATTCGTGGGCTTTCTATTGGTCTTGCTAGCTATGTCTTTTGCCATGCAGAAGCTCTGTAGTTTCATGCAGTCCTATTTGTCCAACCTTTCTTTGATTTGTTGTGTTTCTGGGTCTTTATTAAGAAAATTTTGGCCTGTGCCAAGGAGCCCTAGATTTTCTCCTATTCCTTCCTGAATGTTTTCAGGGTGTCTGCTTTTACTTCAAGATCTTTGATCCATTTGGAGTTGATTCTGGTGCAGGGTGATATATAAGGATCTAACTTTAGTTTTCTATAAGTACTTACCCAATTTTGCCAGCACCAATTACTGAAGAGGCTGTCTTTCTTCTATTCTATTTTTTTTGGCTCCCTTATGGAAGATTAGTTGGCTATAGGTCTGTGGGTTCATTTCTGGGTCTTCAGTTCTATTCCATTGGTCCTCAGGTCTGTTCTTGTGCCAGTACCAAGCCGTTTTGATTACTATAGCTTTGTAGTAGAATTTGAAGTTTGGATTGCTTTTTGTATTTCACTGAAGAATGAGGTTGGGATATTGATAGGTATTGCATTGGATTTGTAGATAGTCTTTGGCAGTATTGCCATTTTCACAATGCTAATCCTCCTAACCCAGGAGCATGGGAGGTTTTTCCACTTCCTTAGTTCTGCTTTAATTTCCTTTTTCAGGTTTTTAAAGTTTTCATCATTGAGGTCCTTCACTTCTTTAGTTAACTCCTAGGTACTGTATTTTTTGTGGGGCTATTGCAAAAGAAGTTGCTTCCCTGATTTTAGCCCCGTTCTTCTCGTTATTGGCATACAAAAAAGCCATTGATTTTTGAGGGTTAATTTTATACCATGCTACTTTGCCAAAGTTTCAGATCAGCTCGAGTAACTTGGGAATGGGGTTCTTTAAATATAAGATCATGCCATCTGCAAAGAGGGAGAAAGAGGGAGATCCCCTTTATGTTTTCATCTTGTCTCACAGCTCTAGCTAGGCATTCTACTAATAAATTGAAGAGGAGAGGAGAAAACAGACATCGTTATCTTGTTCCTGAGTTTAGAGGAAATGGCTTTAGCTTTTTGCCACTAAGTATAATGCTGGCTATAGGTTTGTCATACACAGCCTTTATTATATTGAGGAATATTCCATGGTTTCCTAGTTTCTCCAGAGCTTTCATCATAAAGGGGTGTTGGATCTTGTCAAATGTTTTTTCTGCATCTATTGAGATAATCATCTGGTTCTTATGCTTGCTATTGTTGATGTGATCAATTATATTAATTGATTTGCATATATTGAACCAGCTTTGCATCCTAGAAATGAATCCTTTTTGATCACAGTGTATGATTTTTCTGATGAATTGTTGAAGTCAATTGGCCAAAATTTTGTTAAGTTTTGTATTGATATTAATTGAAGAAATGATCTATAGTTCTTTTTCTTTGATGAGTCCCTGTCTGGTTTTGGGATGAGGGTTATGGTGGCTTCATAGAAAGATTTTGGTAGTGAACTTTTACTTTCAATTTCATTGAAGGTGGAGGAGTATTGGTGTGAGCTCTGCTTTGAAGGCTTTGTAGAATTCAGCTGTGAATCCATCTAGTCCTGTGCTTTTCTTGGATGGGAGGTCTCTTATTGCTGTTTCTATTTTGATGCTTGATATGGGTCTGTGAAGTTGGTTTAATCATCTTGGTTTAGTTTGAGCATATCAATATTTGCTAGAAATTCTTCTATTTCTCTCAAACTTGTTAGAATAAAAGTTTGAGACGTATTTCCTATAATGTTCTGAATCTTGTTTTTTTCCTGTGGTTATGTTTCCATTCTCATCTCTGAGTTTGTTTATTTGGGTATGTTTTCTCTTCTTTTCCTGGTAAGATTTTCTAAGGTTCTGTCAATTATGTTAATTTTTTCGAAGAACCAACTCTTAGTTTTGTTGATTCTATTTTTTTGGACTCTAATTCAATTAATTCTCATTTAATTTTAATTACTTGTTTCTGTCTACTGGAATAGGGTTTGGCTTGTTGCTCTTTTTCAAAGAGCTTTGGGTACATTATTAAATTGTTGGTTTCAGATCTCTCCAATTTGTTGATGTAGAAACTCAGAGCTGTAAATGTGCCTCAAGTACTGCTTTCGCTGTGTCCTAAAAGAGCTGGTATTTTGTGTGTTCATTTTTGTTAAATATCATGAACATTTGAATTTCCTTTCTAATCTTTCCCATGGCCCACTGGTGGTTCAACAGTGTTTTGTTCAGCCTCCATGCGTTACAGGATTTTCTTTGGTGGCTTTTGGTGTTGAATTCTACTTTTATTCCCTTGTGGTCAGAAAGAATGCAGAGCATAATTTCAATGTTTCTGAATTTGGTCAAATTTGCCTTGTGACCTAAAATATGGTCTTACTCCATAATGTCTAGGCAATCTTCAATCCCAGAGATTTGATCTTCTGCATGATCTAACTTATTTCAAGCCTTTCTACTTTATGTTTTATATTCTTTCTTTCTAATCAGTCAGATTTGATGGCTTCAATTTCTTTGTTGGGGTTTGTTTTAGATCTTTACTTCCTTTACATGTTTTTCAGTGTTCACTCTCAAATCCCTTAGTTGAGTGGTTATAGTTTCATTGTACTCCCTTTCCTTCTGATGGGTTGTCAGTTTTCCATTTGTGAACTCCATGGATTCCTCCAGCTTTCTGTTTGTGGAGTCCATGAATTCTTGTATTAATCTTTGGTTATTCTCATCATGTTTACACAATTCTTCTATTAGTCTTTGATTAGCCTTATTGTGTCACACTCATGCAATACCTCTATTAGTCTTTGGTTATGCTCATCATACTCACTCATTTCCTCTATTAATCCTTGGTTAGCCTCATCACATTCACACATTGCCCTATCATGCTCATACAGAGCCCTTTTCTGGCTTTCAACCTTTTCATTCATCATGTTTACCAGTAGTGTTTGTAGAGCATTTGAGAAGTCTCTTCTGGATTATTCATGAACTACTCTGTTGCCTCTTTATCATCAGTGGGAGTTGAGGTACCTAGACTTGCCATTTTTTTTCTTGTGTTTTTATGGCTTGTTCTGCCCATTTGGGTTTGGAAGCAAAACCAGTTCTGCACTAGAACACTATTCTAAGGCAAGCATCAACCCAGAGCCTGTAGTTCCACAGATTTTTGACACTGTCAAAAATACAGAGACAATCTAGTTCAACAACAAATGACTAGGTATCAATGGATTATGAAAATCAGAAAAGGTGCCACAGGACCAGAAATTAGTAGGAATAGGGAGAATTTTCAGAAAATAGTATTACAGTAATGTAGTGAGGGAAAGGGAGAGAGGGAAGATAACTAAGACCTAAATTCAGAGAGAGGAAAAAGAGAGAAAGAAAGGAGAAGAAAGATAAAGAGAAAGGAAAGAAGTAAAATAATTAAAAAGTTTAAAAATAAAAAACAAAAAAATTATATAACTATAAAGAAATAATACCTCGATGAAAGGAACTAAAGTTGAGAGATTGTGAATTAAGTAATTGATGTCTAAGTTATGTATGCACACAATGAAGGATAAGGCCTAATAATCAAAGATGGATATGTATCGGGGATGAACAGAACAGCAAAAGGTGTAAAAGAAAAAAAGACCACAAGGTTAAAGAAAAAAAAGAATTAAAAAACCTACAATAATAAAAATAATGAAAAAGTAGAAAAAAATTAAAAATAAAATAGTAGAAAAAAAATTCTTTGATTTATTTGGGAGACCTTGTGTCTCCCCCTGTGTCTGTAACCAGTCTATTGAAGGAGTTTCTGATTTGCTTGTGGTGGTAGGTGTTAGGCAGCTTCTTAAATCAGTTTGACCAGGCAGAATGTAGGGGACATTGTGACCCTCCTCCCAGGCTACTTCAGTCGGAAGGAAGGCGATCTGCTTTGAGCGTCATAGAAGAGGGAAAGGGCTGCTGGCTATCTATCTTGTAGTTGCTGCGAAGGAGCTTGAATTTTGGTAGGTTTGTGGCCTGTCAGTAATCAGTAGCTTTTCCTTAAGGTGCTGAGATACTCTTGTGGCCCAGCCTGAATCCACTCTCAGGTTTTACACCTTATCCAGTTTCGAATTGTTTTTCTCTTAACTTCTTGCAGCTGGGAGAACAGCTTGTGCTGCAGCGGAGCACCTGTTTCTGAGGGGCACCTGAGTCTGTTTACCCAGTGAAGAAAGTTGCCCCACCCTGGGGGCAGAGCTCTTCCTGCCTGGGAAGGCCAACTTTTGTCTGGGTGGAGGTGAGCCCCACTGGTCAGATACCTTTGACCTGTTCGAAAATGGCTCCCAGTTTCTGCTTCTAAGGCCTGAATTATCTGCTAGCTGCTCTGGCCCAGTCTTTGCCAGTATCAAAGATGGAACTCTCCCCGGTGGTGGGGGAAGGACTACCTTACAAATGCTGCTCTGTGAAGAGGGCAGATGTCTTGTGGGGTATTCATGCCTCTCCCTTGGTTTTTGGGTCATGCCAGTCTGCATGGGTCTGTGGTCAGCAGGATGAAGATTTCTGCTCATTGTTGATTCACGCTGGTGGTGAGTAGAAGCCGCTCATACTCTGTCTCTCTTGCCTTTGTCCCAGGTTCAGTCTGTTGATATGGTGGGAGTGGCAGCTGCTGCCACTGTCGCAGTAGCCACTGGCGAGTGCTTGAATCTGTCTTCTTAACCAAGCTGCCCGAATTTTTCCTTTCTGGCCAAACTGCCCGTGCTATGATGGCACACTTGGTGTGTGACTCTCTAGCCTTGGATTTTTCACTGGAACACTAAAACTGGTTTCTACACGAGATCTTGTTTAGCCCCCCCAGCTGCTCTGCCACCATTGTCCGCCTGTCTCCCTGCTGCAAGTGTTTAATAGAAGCAATATTCTGAAAATGAGGCACATTGAGTTATTTAAACTGTGATTTGTTTCCAAAGTCGCTGTGGCAGTAGCCATACTTGATTATATTGTTATTAATTAAAATGCTTTCTCCTTCTGGTTCTTTGCCCTCTATTCTCTGACTACTGATTTTGTGTTTCTTCTTTTTGCTGCACCTCTCACCCCCTCCCGAAAAAGAAATTCCACTACCTCACCAACTGTACAGGTTTTAACCCCGTCTTCCCCATTCAAGACTGGAGCAGCTTTTTGACTTAAAACAAATGTTTTCTAATCCTATAGCTCTGCCTTGACAACACCCAAGATCCAGCCTCAACTGCCAGCTAGACATTATTTGCATGTTCTGCAGTTTCTTTGTTTTTGTTTTTGCAGTTTCTTTGAACTAAAAATAAATTCTCAAACTATTTTTGTCACCTTCCTTCATAGAGGAGGTTATTATTTCTAGATGTCCAATGTTTGCCAAATAGAACACTTTCCTCTCGTTGACTCAGCCTACAAATATGGAGTTTGGTTGGAGTCCTTTAGCTCTAATTAAATATCTCTTTGTTCTCTCTTTTATTTTCAGTTCTGCTTTTGTTCACAGGCTGAGCACTCTTTTTCCACTTTAGTTCAAGTGCTACTGTAAGGGTTGCTTGTGTACTTGATTTACCCATATTGGGGGCATTTAGAATTTATAAAGTGAAGCAAATATTGTGCCTTCCTACTTAATAAATCTGACTGATGACACATCACATCAAATACTAAGAACACAGGTACTTGTGACATGAATGATTTTATGATCATCAACTCCCTATTATAGCAATAATAAACATAATAAAACATTAAATAATGCCCAAATTTGCTCAGTAAAAAAGCATAAAATATAACAGATATCACTTTAACTGATTCCATTTGGAAGAACCCTAACTAGGCAATGTGAAGTTTAAATATACAGCAGAATTTCCTTAAATTATTTGTCCTATAGTGAGTCAAATCTGGTCTCGCAAGATTGACTTTAATAATGTAAATATTTCTTTGGACTTCAGACTTGAAAGCTAAGTGTATGTGGGTGGAAAAGGATGATTCTGACTGGAATTGATAGGATTAAGAAGCATCCTGGCTGAGTAAGCTTTTGTGGCTGTGATTCACTTAAAATGTAGGGGGTAGACAGTTGAATAAGTAATGCTAAAGAGAGAGAGACCCATTTTAAATATAGGAGAGGGGTTTAGTCTGCTACATACCACCAGAAATAACTTTGCTTGCCTTAGAAACAAGTGTTGAAAATGGCACTCTCTTTAAAGCATCCAACGAAACCAGTACAATGGACAAATGTCTTTCATTCTGTATCTAAGTAAAAAATCACATGGTAAAACTAGGATTGGGAAAAATGGATAGAAAGACTCTTAGGGGTTATAATTGCCCAAACATAGGCTTCTTATTATTCTGATCAGCTTTTGCATCTGACATTAGTTTATTGTTAGCCTTTGCCTTCCCTGGTATGGATCATGCAGAAACAGGGAGTTCTGGTATTTTCTGGCCCAGTGTTATCTAGTTACAAACTAATTTCTTATCAGGGTGACAGAAAATTCATAGCCGCACAGTTATCCACAGTAGGCATTAGACCTGGTCCTTCCTGCGTCTTCTATTTCCTCATAATCTTTCCCTGGTCTTCATTTTCTCAGTATTCATCTTAGAATCCATTTATTATTTTTTTAATAAAATTTTTTCTACTTCTGGGCTGGGAAGGTGGCTCAGTGGTAGAGCGCTTGCCTTGCATGCTCGAGGCCCTGGGTTCGATTCCTCAGCACCACATAAGCAAAAAAGAAAAAAGCCAGAAGTGGCGCTCTGGCTCTAGTGGTAGAGTGCTAGCCTTGAGCTGAAGAGCTGAGCGACAGCGCCCAGGCCCAGAGTTCAGGCCCCATGACCGGACCCAAAAAAAAAAAAAATTTTTTTTTTTCTACTTCTGAACTAAATAGAGAGTGAAAGTGAAATCAAGTTCAGTTAGAGAGCAATGGAATGTTCTATTGTTTTTCAAAAATTCCATATCTATACCAATTTTAATATTTCTCTAAAACCAAGCAAAATTACCTCGCTTTTCTGTCTTTCATCACATCTCTGCTTTGTCTAAGCATGTGTGTAAACCTTACTAGAGAAAATTTTTGTGAACTCAGAGCTTGGATGCCCTCAGAAATTCTTTTTTTCCCCTGAAAGTCTTAGTATCATCTAGAAAGTCTGCTGTAGCCTCCTGGGTCCAGTCTCAGCTTCTATTCTATGCAGGCTATATTTCAAAATGTTTTTTTTTTATACCTCTCAGACTGCTGGATATAACTTTGTTATATTCTTTATGAGCCACATACAAATGAATTTCCTCCATTGTCATTCACCAAATCTATAAACTCATTCATAATGGGATGTTTGCAATTTTTCTCTTCCATCCCTCTGAACAATCAATGAACCTCCCTCTTCCAAGGGGTTCCACCCTTTGCCTTCTAGTCATATTATTTGCTCCCCTTTCAGGAAATTTGTTAATGTATCTTCCTTTCCCTGTTCAATCTGACTCCCTTCCTATTACCTAATTTGTTCCATCTATATTTAACTGTGTCTGTTATCTTAAATAGGAATAAGAAAGACTACAGTTATTACTGACTTCACAATCTAATTATAGTTCTGTTTCTATTTTCAAGTTGAAGGGGAAATTTCAGAAAATATCATGCATCCTAAGAAAATTCGCATTCTTAGTATTTCTCAATTTTTCTTAATTATGAAAACTAAGGGATTTTTTCTGATCTTTGTAATGGAAAGAAAGAAAAGAAAGGAAAAATAAGGGAAATCTCACAAAGAGGGACTGAATACAACTTTTTGAGAAAAAAGTAAATCCAGGGCTGGGAAGGTGGCTCAGTGGTAGAGCACTTGCCTTGCATGCATGAGGCCCTGGGTTCGATTCCTCAGCACCACGTAAGCAAAAGAAAAAAGCGGGAAGTGGTGCTGTGGCTCAAGTGGTAGAGTGCTAGCCTTGAGCTGAACAGCTGAGGGACAGCGCCCAGGCCCAGAGTTCAGGCCCCACAACCGGACCCAACAAAAAACAAAAAAAGAGAAAAAAGTAAATTCTTTTTGTTTGATTCTGGGTATCTCATGTACTTTAGTTTATCAATTGCATATCATGTTTATTTTTGCCATTTATATATTTCCATTTATAATTTTAGATACTAAATGTAAGGTTTTGAGTCTTCTATGTAGAAAGTGAAGTGAATACCTTCTGGTACTGTCCATCAACCTTCACTTTCTAAACTGCTATCAAATATATCTTGCTGTCAACGTATAAAGCTGTTATCACATTGTACAAATGTAATTGACTTTATAGCCAGCAAATTTTCTATGTCACCAAAAGTGTTCTTTAGGTGGAATATTCCAAATACTAAGTTTAAATGCATTATATTCCACCATTTGCTCAGAGTGATACTCAATTTTTATTATTTTATATTTGGTCCTTGAGTTTCTTGTAAAGCTTTCCTGAAGTTTCAAGTTGACTTTTATATTGTCATTTTTACCACATACTTATTTTAGGCTATTAAATACAAAATCTATTATCAGTCTTATTTTATTTTTTGTTCTGAGAACATTTTTTCCTTGGTTTCTCCAATATCCTCTCTTAATATCTTTGTTGAGTCCATGTTGATATTGAGGTCATATATTGGGTCTATTTATATTTAGCTCTGAAGTTGCTCAGTTTTGGATTTCCCCTCCCTTTTTTTATTAGATATGTAGTTTGCTGGAGAAGATTCTCAAGTAATTTTAGCAAGATCTTTTCTTTTTGGTCAGTCATGGGGCTTGAAATCAGGGCCTGGGCAGTGTCCCTAAGCTTTTCTGTTCCAGGCTCTACTACTTTCTGATAGTTAATTAGAGATAAAAGTCTTATGGACTGGGCTAGCCTTGAACCATAGTCCTCATATCTCAGACTCCTGAGTAGCTAGGATTACAAACATAAGCCACTATAGCCCTGCTTTTAGCAGCAACAATTTTTTTTTAAATTTTATTTTATTTTATTTGTGAACATGCTGTACAGAGGGGTTACAATTACATGGGCAGGATAATGCGTACATTTCTTACCAAGCATTGCACCCTCCTCCTTTGGTTTACCCTTCACATCCCTTCCCAGCCTCCCCCCTCCCCCACAATCCCAATCCTTCACCTTCCCCCCCCCCCCCCCCCCCCCCCCCCCCCCGCACCGACGTTGTAAAGCTCGTTTTGGACATGACAACTTGTACTTCTCATTGTAGCAGCAACAATTTTTAAGCACTAAGTAAGATGTATGATCTTCTGTTTATCTTGACCTTAATGAAGATATGGTGTCCTTTTTCCCCCCTTAATTTTGTTTGCCTTGGATTTCAGCTTAAAGGCATTTATCTTTTGCTTTCGAAGTGTTTTTCTTTGTTTTTGTGATTTTTTAATTGTCTTTTCTCTCTTTTATTATCAGATTAGGATGATACTGTATGTTTGAAATGGACTCTATGTAGCACTTACATTTTCTTTTTAATTTGACTTTTTAAATATATTTTTCATTTCATACTTTTGGATGCAAACCCAAATTTTATTCTAGATTGTTTCAGGTTTGTGTTATAACAATTTTATTTCTGATCATTCAAGCAACACTAGTAGGAACTCAATGAATATGTTAATTAAACTAAATTTACTCTCTCTGTATGCATATTTGGAACTGTAGTGCATGGAAAGATGTCCACAGATTACAGCCCTAGAATTACACACACAGTGATTGTCAATTCTGTGTTAGGCATTGTTACTGAAGTAGGTAATATATTGATGAACAGCACAAGCAAGATCCTTGTTCTTAGAAACTTAAATCGTCTAGGGTGTGAGTGGAAAATAAATAAAAACCAAAAAGCTACCAACATGCACATATACTGTTTAAAAATGAATGTATGAAAATTGAATAATTAAAGAATGCATCATATAACAGTGCTTACAGAGTATTAAAATAACAGTGGTTTGCGGAAGTTTGTGTAGATTAGGTCATCAGGAACAGACTGTTCAAACAGGTGACACTGAAATGAAATCTAAGTGGATATGTCGAGAGAGAATTTGAGGCAGATGAAAAGGCTGCGTAAAGCCATGGTGTAGAGACAGTCAGACCAGCACGGTCAGTGGTCGGTGTGTAGCAGAAACTGAGATCAGGGGGAGGAGGGGAATGAGAGGGGCTGAATTTTATCAGGATATATTGTATACGTGTGTGAAAATATAACCATGAAATTCCTTTGTACAAATAACATATACTAATAAAAATGTAAGAAGGGGAAGAGAGGTAGAGATTGAGATGGGGGAGGGAGAGGGAGAGAGAATATCTCAAGGGTTTTGTATGTCATGGAAAGAATTTGGATTTTTCTGCTAAGTAGACTGGGAAGTCATTAAGTATTTTAAGGAAGGAAGTGGTGTAATCTGAGTTGTGTTTTAGTATGATTGCTGTAGTCATTGTACAGGGGATTGGAGTCAGGCAGCCATATAGATGCAGAGCAACCAGTAGATAATTGCTGGTCATCCAGATAAGACATGTGGTAGCTTTGACCAATCCTAATAGATAGAAATCAGTGAATTCAGTGAAATTGCTGGCATATGGTATTTCTGGTATATGTATATGGTTTTCAATTTTTTTTTGGGGGGGGGCCTGGTCGTGGAGCCTGAACTCTGGGCCTGGGCGCTGTCACTCAGCTCTTCAGCTCAAGGCTAGCGCTCTACCACTACAGCCACAGCGCCACATCCGGCTTTTTTTCCCCCTGCTTAATGTATTGCTGAGGAATCCAATCCAGGGCCTCATGCATGCAAGGCAAACACTCTACCACTGAGCCACCTTCCCAGCCCAGTTGTCAAATTTTATCTCCAGAATATTCTATGTGAAAAATGTAATTTGTATACTGTGAAGTACAACAAAGTGTTATTGTTTAATATGGATAGAATTCTGACAGCAGTATGCACATCAATTATTATTCATCATCAGGTACTACAAGAACAGAGCTATTATTCTTATCTTCATTTTTAAAGTAAAAAAATACAGAAAAATTACTTATCAATAAAAGACAGAGGCAGTACTTGAATCTAGGTTATTTGTCTCCATAGTCAATGTATAATATAATAAAATAATGGAACAGTACAATCACTATTCTATGTTAGTATTATGTAAGCTTGTTAATATTAACAACTCAGGGAAATTAATTAAAAAATATATACTAGGCACTGGATAAAACACTGAAGGTACAATAAAAAGGGCAGGATCAGTATAGCTTTTAATATATTAGTGTAATAGTTCAATATCTATGTGCATGCGACTATATAAAATGATGATTATCGAAATGAACTCCAAGAAGTGGAAACAAGAGTTTTTTTGTGTGTATTGTTTGCAGTTCTCTTTTTTCTTTTTTCTTCTCTCTCTTCCCTCTCTCCCTCCCTCCATCTCCCTTTCTCCATCTCCCTCCCTTCCGCCCTTCTTCCTCCTCTCTTTCTTTCTTTCTTTCTTCCTTCCTTCCTTTCTTTCTTTCTTTCTTTCTTTCTTTCTTTCTTTCTTTCTTTCTTTCCTTCCTTCCTTCCTTCCTTCCTTCCTTCCTTCCTTCCTTCCTTCCTTCCTTCCTTCTTTCTTTCTTTCTTTCTTTCTTTCTTTCTTTCTTTCTTTTCTTCCTTTCTTTCTTCCTTTTTTTCCCTTGGTTTATTCCCTGTTGTTACTGTTTTTTGAGTTCTGTATACTTTGTCTAGTATATAAGTTTATCTGATTTGGGGAAGGGAAGGGGAATCACAGAAATGGTAGGACAAAGGGTGAACCAATCCAATAGTGATACTCATCAGACACTATGTTGGAAATGAACTTTACAGCTTGGTGGGAAAGAGAGCCGGGATGGGGAGGGGGAGGTGAAACTGAGGAAAGGGATAACAGTGTTTAAAAAGAAATATACTCATGACCTTACCTATGTAACTGTAACCCCCTCTGTACATCACCTCTGCAATAAAATTTTTTAAAAATAGAATAACTCTCTGGTGAAAAGAACTTCACATTGGAAGAGGTGCTGTGGCTTAAAGTGGTAGAGCACTATCCTTGAGCAGAAAAGCCTCAGAGACAGTGCCTAGGCCCTGAGTTCAAGCTTCATGACTGAACCCCACAAAAAAGAAAAAAAATGGAAGGAAGGAAGGACACTATAGAAGAAAGAATTTCACTTAAACTAAGAAAAGTACTTCATTCTTGAACAACCTTGAAAATCTGTGTGTGTGTGTGTGTGTGTGTGTGTGTGTGTGTGTGTGTGTGTGTGCGCGCGCGCATGCGTATTTTTTTTTTTTTTTTTTGGTCGGTCACGGGCCTTGAACTCTGGGCCTGAGTGCTGTCCCTCAGCTCTTCAGCTCAAGGCGAGCGCTCAACCACTTGAGCTACAGCGCCACTTCCGGTTTTCTGGTGGTTTATTGGAGATAAGAGTCTCACGGTCTCTCCTGCCCGGGCTGGCTTTGAACCGCGATCCTCAGATCTCAGCCTCCTGAGTAGCTAGGATTACAGGCGTGAGCCACCAGCGCCCGGCTGCATGCGTATTTTTTTGTCTGTTGGTTATAGGCTTGAACTCTGGGCCTGGGTGCTGTCCCTCAGTTCCTCAGCTCAAGCTTAGTGTTCTACCACTTGAGCCACAGCGCCACTTCCAGTTTTCTGATGGCTAATTGGAGATAAGAGTCTCATGGATTTTCCTGCCTGGACTGACTTTGAGTCGTGATCCTCAGATCTCAGCCTACTGAGTAGCTAGGATTATAGGTGTGAGCCACTGGCACCCACTGACAATCTTTTATAATTAATATAATATAGACTACTTCAGATTTTATCATATAATAATTTTATTAATGAATAGTTATTAATTGGGTCATGTATTTTTAGAAAAACAACTTTTGGCCTTAATATTTCAAAGAGATTTTCTTAGTATTTGTAGGTACTAAAAGATATTAAAGACTTTAATCATGTTTATAGAAAGCTAATGGGACAGTAGTTTTATTCTCAATTTAGTAGACAGAGTGACTTTCATTTAAGAACACTAAAATAGTATGTGTAGATGGGTTGGCTAGTTATAAAATTTTCTAGTTATATGCCATGAAAAATGGATTTTTACAATGTGATTGAACATCCCATCTTCTGTCCAAATGGTGATGTTTTCTTTTTTCTGTATATTTTAAAGAATTTCCTCCAGTTCCATGTTATATGAGTTCAATGTTTTCTTGCACATGTTTTTCTGTGACTTGACAGATGATTATGCAAGACCATTCTTGTAAGTGAATTTCTGTCCAATGATATTATCAGTCAAAATTGTAGGTTGAGGTCAAGAGATACCAAGATCTAATTTAAGGGAAGGAAGAAAATGGGGGAAAAATAAGACAAATTGTAGAGAAGAAATTTAATACATTTTGGCAACGTAAGTAGGAAGGTCAGTAAGGGACAGGAAACAAGAGTGAGGTCATCATAATTGGCTTGAGTTTAGAAGTGGCAGGGTGGCACTTAGCCAAAAAGACACTTTGATGTTGTTTGTTTATACACTGCTATTTAGCTATCCATATTGAGGAGTGGAGATTCCAGCCCATAATTTTAGGGTGGACGACTGATTATTGTGGTTATTGCATCATTTCAAACTTTGTTTTTACCATTCAATGACTTTATCTTATTTAGAACTTTCATTTTTCAGATAATTTCTCCTTGTGTGCATCTGTGTAGGCTCCTCCACAGATTAAATAGGAAATGGCTGCAGAAACATTTGTTCAATGAGATGATATGGATGTAGGTTTTGAGTTCAGATAATCTATGTAGGAAAGATTCCCAGGATCTTTTAATATGATAAAATAATCCTGTCTCTGAGTCCTCCTATCCTGCTTTGTCAGTAAAATATAATTGTGCCATGCCTTTAAAGGAAGAGAAAGGAATTAGCTAGAATCATCTTTTCCTTTTCACTTTCCCATTAACCTGCATTATGTACTTAATTCTTCTGCTTTAAAAATAGTCCACATTAATTACACAAAGGGACTTCTTGATGACATTTTCATACTTGGATTGCAATCAAATTAATTCTCTTATTCTTATCCTCCATTTTTACAATATGTAAAATGTGTTACCGCTATCCTATTTTCATTCATACCATAATGTTCTTTGATTACTTACCCTCATTACTCAGTCCTTTAGGTCTTTGTCTTCTGATGACCCTCTTCCCCCAAACATTCCCCTGTTTATATTCATGTCATTCTTATTTAGGCATAGCATTGCCTTTCCTAATCTGGCTTATTTCACATACTTATGGTGATGTTCATTTCCATCAATTTTCTTACAAATGATGAAATTTTGTTCTTCTTTATGACTGAATAATACTCCACTGTCTATATACACACCAAATTTCCCCATTACTTATTGGAGTAATGCTTTTAACAAAATCAACAATATTACTCCTTACTGAACTCCTATTGTTACTATTTGAAAATAAAGTCTATGCCTTCTCAATGTGTATGAAACTTGGCATGATGTGGGATCAGTCTTCTTTACTGATTGCACTTGGACATTATTTATTAGCTCATTTTACCCTCCTAAAATCTCTTCTTTCCACAATTATATCCTATATAAGAAAACATATTTATGTGTATGTATACATGCATATTAGTGTGCTTTAATAATTCAAAACATCATTACTTTTCAAGTACAATGGATTATTTTCTGTCTGTGTTACTCGCTTTGGTCAGATTGCTCAGTCTCACTTCCATCTTTAATCCAATCTGCTTCCACTGCTGTCTTCAAC